>NC_143417.1:6121250-6433125 GCF_059467195.1 Physcomitrium patens | reverse complement strand
AGCGACACTTGGCGGCGAAGGGTTAGGGCCGTGGGAGGGGTTATGCTGGCCCCGAGTGGAGCATCAAAGAAGATACCCAGTACATACCCGCCTGTCCCCCGAATAACTTGTGGGCTATGCCTCTACCATGTATGGCCACGTGCCCAAGATCAGGGGCCTAAAAGCGCCGCTCCGTTCCGATTCCTTTGTCATAGGCCGATCGCCGCACAAGGGGACAAATGCCCGCGGCATTCTGATTCGCATATACCCTCCTGCCCCACATAATGATCCATCCCCACTGCAGAACACAGCGTGAAGGCCCCCCAGTACTAAAGACTGGGTCCTTGTGTACGATGCGGAGGAACTCTGGGCATTGGAAGATTGGTTTATAGCTTTTAATATAGGCACACCGGGTCCACTATTCATGCTTACACCTTTAAACTTTTTGTTGCCACCTTGATGCACAGATGGTTGACACCTGACAACGCCTTATTGGAAGATAATGGACATGAGAGCAGCGGGAAAAGCAGAGAATATGAATCGAATGGGAATTGCCAGGTGTGGCTCATAAAGTAAACCAGAAGTTTACACAAATTCCAAGTCGCTAGTAAAATGTCTTGATAGGTGATTTTGAAAATGCTTGAATCATGACTTGGTTTACTATGTTGCAATGTTACGTTAAATTTTTTCCCCTCCTTTGTAAACAATATGAGAATTCGGGACCAAGGCAAATTTGATATTTTAACAAATGTTGTAAAAGTCGGTGTTTGAATAATTCTAATATTGTGCCTTAAAGTACATGTGCCGCGCTTGCATGCGAAGTCTGACGTTGAACAAAACGGCAAATTTTGATAGCGACATTCGTATCATTATTTAAGGTGCAATTCACGATTATAACTGGTTTGAAAATAGTTTCATCGTGGTATTGATAGAAATATCTACAGCATGATTTCAACCGGTTAAATGGGGCACAAAGTGGTATTTTAAAATTAGTTTATCATACTCTGTTGATACATTCAAAGGACAAGTTGTTTTAATCTTTGTATAGATATCACAAAATGAGAGTAATGGAAATTCTTAGACCTTATTTAAAATGCATTATGTCCTATATACACCCACACTCTCATGTAAACTAATCTTCAAAATCTATGCTTTATGTTCACATGTAATTAAAGTATTTATTTGTTAAGTTAACAAATAAATTGTTTCAAAGACTTCAGCAATGTTTTCTTTGAAACAATTTTTTGTAAAACATTATATATTAAATAAATAAATAAATAAAATATTACACAGTTAAAAAAATGAAATACTTTTCTAATATTGTCACAAATATCAATATTTTCATTATTAATTAGGAAAATAAAAGGAGTTAGGTAGAAGCAAAAGTAAGTAAATTTGATAAACTTATCACAATATTGTATTGCTTCTTTAGTATTTTGTTACAATTCATGTCCTTGATAGTTTGACAAGAGTGCTATTTTATTATTTTTGTATTTCATTAGAAGTGACATAATTTTTTTATTGTTGTGTTTTAAAGGTGGCAAATTATACACCTTAAAATTAACATTTTTTTATTTTCTAATATTCATTCTTTTTTTTAAAGAAAATAGATTATTCTTATTTGTAGAAATTTTGATTTAATACTAAAAGTTACAGATTACCATCCTCTAATTTGACTTGTAAATTTGTTAAAGTTGTCAATTATTGAGATTAAAGAAAAAAAAATTATCAATGCTACATTCAATAGACATAAGAATAAATTTATAACTATTATAGATCTTCACAAGCTTGTAAATACTCTTATTGTAAATTTTTCATATGTTTTTGTATTTTACAAGTGCATCATGACTTTCCTATTGCTAGATATTTTAGATTCAATAAGACATTAGAACTTCTTTCTCAAGACTTTTGGTGGCCTAAAATATAGAAGATTGTCAAAGAATTTGTATTCTCATATGATATATGTTCTATATCAAAGAATTCTCAACATTGCTTATATAGACTTTTTCAACAATTACATATTCTAAGACAACATTGGCCTTCTATTTCTATTAATTTTATCATGGATTTTTTTCCATCAAATTTTTTTAATACTATATTTATAATTATCTACTAATTTATTAAGATAACATATTTTATTCTATGTAAAAAGATAGTCATAGGAAAAAAAATAGTTAATTTTTTTATTAATAATATCTATTAATATCATAGATTTTTAAATAATATTATATCAAATGGATGACCAAAGTTCATATCTAAGATTCAAAAACCACTCTCTAAAATCCTTTGAGTAAATATCAAGTTCTCTTCAATATTTCATCTACACATTAATAGCCAAATGGAATGAGTCAATGAAGTTTTATATGAAAATCTAAAGTGTACTATTAACTATCAACAAGATGATTGAACTTCTTATTTTCCACTTACTAAAATTTCTTGTAATAATATTGTTCACACTTATATTTAATAATGGATATCATTTAAAGCTAAATATATTACTATCTTTTAAATTTGATAATTTAGCATGCAAAGAATTTATTATAAAATTGAAAAAATTATATTCAATCTTTAATCTTCAAACAGAAGAAATTCAAGAAAGATATAAAATAGTAATAAATAGATTTTAAAAAGAGTAACCTTCTTTTGGAGTTGATGATAAGATGTGGCTCTTTTTATGCAATATAGGAATCAATTGAACATATAACATAAACATATATACTTATTCTTAAATTTATTTATATTATTAAATAAAAATAAGTAAAATAGATTTATTTCATCTCATTAATATAGTAAAAATATAAAAATTTAATACATCTAAATTCTTATTGATGTTAGGGACCATATACAAAATAAGGATTCTAAACCAAGAAATGGAGTTAACTCAACATTAAAACAACAACTAGATATAAGGCAAGAAGAACTTGAGTAGACCACAAGAAGTGAGTTGTCAAAACTAAGGATCCCCTTAGCCTTGACTACTATATATATTAGGTCCTAAAAAGCTTCTTGAAAAGTTTTTATGAGGCTTGAGAACAAAATAAGCCTAAGATCCTTCTTCAATAACTTCCTAAATCATCTAAAGCCTCCTAAAACCTTTTAGGATCTCCTATGACCTTCTAGAACTTTCTTAAAATCTATTGGAACCTTCCAAAACCTTCAAGAACCTCCTAAACCATCAAGATCCTTCTTAAAATCTATTAGTGCCTTCTAAAATCTTCTAAAATATTCTAAAATCTTTTGGAACCTTCTTCAGTTATATCTTCATGACATAACTTCCTCTTCTAGCTTCAAGGTCTTCGAGAAGCAATGTTGTATCAAGCTAGTATATGTACAAGAAGTTGAAGATTTGTTGCATAGTGTCTACTATATATTCTAGTTGTTTTTTGCGAGGTAAATGGTTCATAGGTCCTTATAGCCATTGAAAGTGTCTTAAGCCTTTTATTTGTGAGCAAGCATGGACTTTGATATCTTCATTATGGAATTATCTTGCAAACACTCCTTTTGGACGTCCTTCATAAAAAGATTCTACCTCAAATATAATTACCAGTGACCTATTATTAGATATCTTTCAATGTCTTCATGGTTCAGGCGGCTTTTCATCTTGGGATTTTCTCCACAAGCTACTTGGTTGAGATGGTATGATTGACAAGGCATCTATCTCTTGACTATCTATATGATATAAAGTAGATAAGTCCAAAAGAATATAAACAAGCCAAGGTTGTGAATTGAAACTACTAACTTATACTATTCTTAAATATTTGACAATAACTGTCTCTTTGAAGGTTGCCTCCTCTTCTTCTTTATGAGATCAAGAACTAAGAATCTTCATGGTGAAGCCATCTTACCAAGCTACTGTTCTTTATTTTGCCGCTTTTGGTCTAGATGGATGTCATTGATGGAATCTTTAAACCTTCATTTGTATATTAATAACGTTGCCAACAAGTTCCCATATACGACCATTGATATCATATCTATGCTAATGGACTAGATATTCAAGCTTTCCATGTCTTATTCTTGAATCTAATATCTCTTCTACCTCAAATTCAACATGTTCATTGATTTCAACCATAGGAGGTGGTAGTTGTCTTCGACATGGTATGTTTGATTCTTTATATGGTTCCAAAAGTGAAACATGAAAGACTGGATGAATTTTCATGGATGAAGATAATTCCAAGTAATAAGTTACATAATTAATTTGTTATTGAATCATAAATGGTCCCAACCTTTGGTAATCCAACTTATCACATGGCCTTTTAATTTTAATATTGTGTCAAAGAAGCCATACTTTGTCACTAACTTGGAATAGAAGATGTTCTTTTCTCCATTCATCCACTAGTAGCTTATAACATTGTTGAGTCTTTTCTAGGTGAGTCTTCATGGTTGCTTGAAGTTTGGCCAACTTTATAGCAAACTCCTCTACTGTTGGATTTGTTGACTTTGAAGGCTCTATCATATCCAACTTTGGATGATGATTGTAATTTGAGTAGAATGGCATTTATTGCATAGATGTATGGATTGTGTTGTTATATGCAAACTTCACGAACAACAAATAAGAAGTCTAATCATCTTATTGATAGTTAATAATACACCTCAAAAATTGCTCAAGAATTTGGTTGACTTGCTCTATTTGGCAATCAATTTGAGTGTAGAAGGCAGAGGAAAGATAGATGTCAACCTTAAGAATCTTAAAAAGTACCTTCTAAAACCTTGATAAAAATTGTGGCCCATGATCCAATACAATGTTGTTTGACAATCCTTGGTAATGATAGGTATTGTCAATAAAGAGTCTTGTCATTTCTTTACCAGTAATTAATTTCTTGCAAGATATAAAATCTAGCATCTTGGCCAATCGATCAATAACTATAAAAATAGTATCAAATGAATTTGATGGTAGGAGATTTGTAATGAAATCCATAGAGATAGATGACCATGGTTGTCTTACAATCTGAAGGGATTGAAGAAGTCCATATAACTGATGGCAAGGGTTCTTTGACCTTGAATAAGTATGACATGATAGTATGAATTCTTTAATGTCCTTTCACATTTTAGGCCACCAAAAGTCTCTAAACAAAAGTTCTAAGGTCTTATTGAATCCAAAATTTTCAGTTGTAGGGAAGTCATAGCATGTTTGAAGAACACGCATGCGAGTTGGTCCTTCAGGAATGAACAAATGTTCTTTAAAGAACAAGAGGTTGTCTTCATACTTAAATTTAAAAGATTCTTTAGAAAGGTTGTTGGCAAGATACTTGATATTAAGAACAAGATGGTTTGTGTTTGAAGCTTTACGAACTTGATCAAAAAATGATAAATCCACAAGTATTGATACATTGATAGCTAAAAGATGAAATTGCTTAGCTATTAACAAGGTTGCTCCTTGTTGATCATATGCTATCTCGCCTTCTTTTGGTTCATAGTAGGAACATCTTGATAAGACATCTCATAACCCTTGTTGGCTTTTAGATCGATATGTGATACAAAAATTAAATCAAGATAAACATATACTCCAACATGCTTGGCAATGGTTTAATACTTGGGCTGACATGAAGTATTCAAGATTCTTATGATCTTTATATACAATCACTTGATGAGAAGAGCCTTCAAGAAAGTGGGGCCATTCTTCGAAAGAATCTACGATAGCAAGTAGCTCTTTATTGTGGATTGTGTAGTTAATTTTTGTTGCTTAGAATTTTTTATAATGGAATGCAATTGGATGAAGTTTGCCATCTTCTCCATATTGTGACAAAACTGCTTCTAATACAAAGTTTGTGGCATTAGTCTCCATAAAATAGGGCTTGTCGAAATTTGAATGTATCAAAATTGGAGCTATTGTGAAAGCATCTTTTAAGCTTTGAAAAGCTTTTTTTGCTTAGGAATCCTAATCTAGTTTGTCCTTACATGTCAACCACATAAATAGAGCAGCAAGCTTAGAGTTATACTGAACAAAAATCCTATAGAAGTTTACAAATCCAAAAAAACATTAGACATCATGCACAATTTTTGGCTTGGCCCAATTGATGATTGCTTGTACCTTCTTTGGATTCATAAAAAGCCTATTGTTGGAAATAATGTATCTAACAAATTTGACTTGAGATGTATAAAATATACACTTTTCTAATTTTACATATAGTCGAGCACTTTATAGCTTTTCCAATACAAGATGGACATGTATTTTTGTGGTCTTTTGGATTCTTAGAAAAGTTAAAAATATCATCCAAATAGATCATAATAAAATCATCGAGATACTCACAAAATATGTCATTCATTAAATATTGGAATATGGTCAAAATATTGGTAAATCTAAAAGGTATGACATCATATTCAAAATGTCCATACCTAGTGCAAAATATTATTTTCTATTCATCTCCAACCTTAATGTGTACCAAGTTATATGCATCTCATAGATCAATCTTTGTAAAGATCTTTGCTTGGCTAAGTTGATCAAAAATTCCGAATATCAATGATAATGGATATCAATTCTTTACCATGATTTTATTAAGATTGCAATAATCGACACACATTTATAAGGATCCATCCTTCTTCTTCACAAATAATATCGGAATACCAGTTGGTGATATGGAATGTCAAATAAAATTCTTAGCCAATTTTTCTTCAATGTACTCTTTTAAAGTCGTAAGCTCATTCTGGAATAAATTGTAGATGGATCCAAATAGTGGTTGAACACCTTCTTGAAGGTCAGTTGAACAATCATAAGGGCAATGCTTTGACAGGATATCCGCATTTTTTTTTTCAAACACATCTATAAAATTCTTACAGGCCTTTGAAATTGTTGTTGTAGCAACCACAAGTTCCGATTATGGATTTGCGTAGACATCAAACGCAGCACCTTGTTTGACTACCCTTATGAATGTTCTACCTTCAATTAATAAATGTTGTTTAAGTTTTGGCTTATCAAATGTGAGAAGGTTTTTCATAGATCTAGGGGTACCTTGATCTATTAGAAGAAATTCTAACTTTTGTGATATCCAATCTATTTCTGGATTGTATTTTTCAAACTATGAGAGTCTTAAAATGAGTGGACTTGATAATAAACTAATAACATTGAATACTATTTGGCTGCTATAGTTATCAAAGGTTATTTCTAATGGAAGTGTTTCATGAGTGACATCTCTAGAGAATAAATGCCGACCATCTATTACTTCTACATGTATGACTTTCGGTTTTCTAACTTTACAGATTTTATATGATTTAGAGAATTTTTCATCAATAAAACATGTTAAGACTCCCGAGTCAATTAATGCATAACAATCTAGTTTTGTGACTCCTAACTGTACATGTATAGTAAAACAATGAGAAGGCATGGCAAATAGTATAAGACCTTTTTTGATTTGTGATAGTAAAGAATCCAATTGCATGGTCTCTACTATGGCTGGACATCCTCATTTTCCTATAATACTATTGATTATGTGGCTGCACTTCTCATTCGATATATATGCTAGCATTTCTCTAAAAAATTATTAAACTTATAGCCACGTTTTTTACAATATAAGTATAGGCTTAGTTCCCTTCGATGTTTTTTTTTTCTTGTTCAGGAAGAGGTTTGAAGCAAACTGTATCAATCTACATATCTTCTACATCTAACTATTCATTAAAATTAGGTGGTGAAGAAGCTGCAGAATTATTGGTGTATACATGTGGCATAATTGAAGAATATTTATCTTGTTATTGGAATAAATGTTTATCATACTTCACAACTTGACTAATGGCTTCATTGAGTGTTACAGGATCTGACATAGACAACAATAAGTCTTTGACATTGTTTCTTAATCCCTAATGAAATTGGCTCATCAATGCATCTTCTCTCCAATTTATATCGCATGCTAATTGTCAAAAATTTGAAGAATACGTTGATACAAAGTAGATTCTTTGTCAAAGGCTTTGAATTTTAGTTGTTGAAGAATAAACCTTATCATATTCACCAAATGCTTCTATAAATGCTTTCAAAAATGCTTCAAAATTGTGTAATGTAGGAAAATTCTTTTCAAATAATGAAACAAATCAAGATAAAGCTTGATCCTAGAGCAAGGTTCCAACCAAATTAACATGAAAAGCTTTAATAGAATATTGTTGATGTTAAAGCAAGGTGATTAGTCGTACTTGGCTTACAAAGCCATGAAATTTTAAATAAGTACCATCAAACTTTTTCAAAAGGCTGATCTTTGGTTCTTTTGTTGTTATTATTGATAGATCATTGTCTTGAGTGAATGCACCTCCCATATTTGAAGTAGACATAGTCATTTGAGAATTTAGAACTATTGTTGTGATTTGATGCGGTGATTGAGGCAGTTTGGTTCCTTGACCATTTTATATGGTCATAAATAGTTCTTCATTCTACTACGACAAAATCCCTATCCTAATCTTCAATGCTTCAAGGATATTAATAATAGAGGCTAACTTGATCTCTTTTGAGTCTATTATATTGACTTTTCCACCTTTTGCTATAGAAAATCAACAAAATATAGGCCTTCAAAAGAAAATAAAACTTGATCTATAATATAAAGAAAAGAAACCACAAGAATATTAAGGAAAAAATAATATTAGTCTTGGGGAGAGTAATCCGCAACCTCTAGAATGTTATAATACTTCCAATAAGAGAAATAATCCACTTTCTATGAAGAAAGACTAAGCTCAAAATATTATTCTATGATTGTCTCCACAAACTGTTAGGGACCATATACAAGATAAGGATTCCAAACTAAGGAATAGAGTTAATTCGACATTAAAACAACAACTAGGTACAAGGCAAGAAGGTCTTGGCTAAACTAGAAGAAGTGAGTTGTCGAGACTAAGGATCCCCTCAACCTTGACTCCTATATATACTAGGTCCTAAAAAACTTCTTGAGAAGTTTCTATAAGACTTGAGAATAAAGTAAGCCTAAGATCCTTCTCCAACAACTTCTTAAATCATCTAAAGCCTCCTAGAATCTTCTTGGACCTCCCATGAGCTTCTAAAACTTTCTTAGAATCTATTAGAATCTTTTGTAACCTTCAAGAACCTCTTAGAACCTTTAAGAGCTTTCTTAAAACCTACTAGTATCTTTTGAAAGACTAAGAATCTTCTATCTTTGATTTTAAGAGTTCTTGATCAATTGAATCAAGTAAAAATCTATATAAAAATAAATCTATAAAAAATTTATAATTTGATATGCATTAAAAAAAATGAATGAAAATTTTTATTTTGGCTCAAGTATAGGAATTTCAAATATAATATCATGCCTTTTGGACTCACAAATGTACTAATTACTTTTGAATATGTAATAAATAATATATTTTGTGAATTTCTTCATGATTTTGTCATCTATTATTTGAACAATATTTAATCTACTCTAAGAACATAGAACAGCCAAAACTTTATGTTTATTTTGTATTATAAAAGCTTAAAGATGTAGGATTATATGCTAATTTTAAAAAGTGTATATTTCATAATACTCAAGTTGAATTCCTAAGATACATCATTTCTAACAAAAGGCTAATGTTGGCTTCAAAGAAAGTCTAAACTATCATAGATTTGAAGATTTGAAGATTTCAAGAATAATAAGAGATTAGAAATTTTTTTTAGGCATGTCAATTATTATCAAATATTCATCAAGATTTTTTCTTAAGTTGTACTCTAACTGATAAGTTTGACTTTTAAAGACAAATTTGAGTAGAATAAAAAAGTCAAAACATCGTTTGATGCTTTAAAAAAGAAATTTACTCCTACACCAATCTTATATTGTATTGAATTTTCTTTGGAATTTTTTATGAAAATATATACATCAAACTTTACCTTACATGCAGTATTGTCATAAATGGAAGTAGATGATAACAAGACTTTGGAGCTAATATCTAGATATTTTTGGTGGTCTCAAATGTGAAGATAGTTAAAGACTTTGTACAATCATGTGATATTTGTTTAAGATCCAAAATTCCTTGTCATCAACTTTATGGACTCTTTTAGCTTTTATCTATTCTAAGACAACCATGGTCTTCTATTCCTATGGATTTTATTACAAATCTTTTAATCTCAGGTTTATATGAGCTATATTTGTAATAATAGATTATTTTTTTAAAATTGAATATTTTATAATATATACAAAAGATATCATATGTAAAAATATGGCTAATATTTTTCTTGAAAATATTTATTAATATCATGGATTGTCCAAAGATATTATATTAAATAGAAGAATTCAATTTGTATCAAGATTTTTTTTTTTTTTTTTTTTTTTTTTTTTTTAAGATTCTAAAGATGAATTTAAAATTTTCTTCAGCTTTCAATCCTTACATTAAAGAAGAAATAAAATAGTGAATTAAGTTCATGTGTAATATTTGAAGTGTACTCTCAATTATCATCAAGATGATTGGACAATTTTTTTGCCATTGTTAGAATTTACATATAATAATTTGGTATATCTTTCTATTCAAAAAATATATATTTTTTTTACCAATTATGGTTATCATCTTTAATTTGATATTTTTGACTTTTCAAAAGTTTATAATTTTGTGGTAGAAGATTTGATAAATTGTTTGTCAAAGCTAAATGCAACAATGAAGGTGTGATAAAGGAAGCTCAAAAATGACAAAAGAACAATGTGGATGCTTATTGCAAGAAACAACTACTATTCAATATAGATGAAATAAGCTACCAACATATTATTAATGTGTTAATTAAGTTTGAATATCTTATATTTATATACAAACAAACTAACCAAATATATATATATATATATATATATATAAAAATTGCCTTGCAAATTAAGGTATGTCTCTTGTAAAGTCAATACGTTTTGGAGGTCCAATAGGACATTTTTATGTAGCTCCTAATTAAGAGTATATAAATAAGTAAGAATGAAGCCTTTTTCATCCTAGTGCTTAGTCTTGTTTTAAGATTTTCTAATTTTTTTGGTTTTGGGTATAACCATTATAGTTTAATATATCATCTTTGAGTGATTTTCTAGTCTTTTTAAATGACACAAGAGTATATGGAGGTTTTCTTTTTCTGAGATATATGTCCTTAATACCATATGATTAACTGAACTATCAAAAATTAGAATTATTTCATATTCAAAAATAAATTAATCTTTTTGTTTATTATTTGGAGTCACCAATATCAATAAAAATATATTTTATTTTCCATCTATTTTTTTATAATATTATAAAAAATACATCATATTACTTTATATTAAAATAAATTATCATAAAGAGTTTGAGGTAGATGAAGTATTTAATTCAAAGATAAAATTATAATAGTTATAATACTTTATATATTGGCATGGTCATACTACTAGGAACTATAAAGAGGAGGTTGTTCAAAATTTAATGAATGCACTTCATAAGATATAAGATTTTCATCAACATCAATCTTCCAAATAAGAAGTGACAACATGTTTGACTACTATTAGATAATATTACCATGGTATTTAGTCTAGGAGGATAAACATTGTGCTTCTAAAGTTTTTAAGAATTCTTTACAGAAAGAAAAGAAGAAATTATTAAGATTCTATAGATAATATAAATAAAAAATTAAATCCATTTTATTATATCTTAAATTTGGTAAGTTATCTTATTTTAGATTAATAGTTTCAACCATGGATAATCAAAAGAATGATAATTTTTACTTTAAACTATTTCAACCAATTAGTTTATATTTTTGATCTTGAGAAGAATTCTTTGAATTGTAAAGACGTCAAAGAATACTTAGCAACCAATTATTAGTCTTTAAAATAATCAATGATAATTACTACTTAATAACAAAGACGTCAAAGATAAATTCAATTACTTTAGTCATTGACGTCTTTCATAATGAAGATATTGAAGTACAAGTTTGATCTTCAACAGAAGGTATTGATCATTATTGTTGGTTGCAATGACCAATAAGACTTTGGAATCATAAAAGACAACTAAAATATGTCACATAAACTAAGAGATACATCTTTAAATTTCTATATTTTTGAGCTATTCCAACTTAATATCTTCTTAAAGAATTTAGAACTAAAGAAAGAGGTGATGTCATGGACATCCATTTAAAGAAGATATTTAACGATTCTAAAATATTTTTATAGATTTTAGAAGATTTTAGAAAGTTCCAAAAGAGATTTTTAAAATTACTTAACTTCTAAGTAATGTAAGAAGTCATATGAAAAGGTTCTTGAAGTTGCTTCATGTTAAAGCATCAAGGAAATCACTTAAGAAGTAACATAGGATGACTTGAGAGGAAAGCCTTTTACAAGAAGTTATCTAAAAGCTTCATAAATCTTAATATATAAAAGAGTTGAGGCTAAAGAATTCTTCAATCTTGAGAATATATGTCTTCTGATCTATTTTTGAATTATCTAATCTTATTTTTGTTCTATTATTATATTATTTGATAATAATATGTATATAACTGTCATGGACATACACATGAAAGCTAGTAAATACAAATACAAATAGGTGGAAGAAAGTAAAAGTAGATAGAAGTGAGTTAATTCTACAGTATTTCATATGGAAGCTTCTTAGAAGCTTCATAGACACTGCTTTGACTTCATAGGTGTCTTTAATTGACTTTTTGGATTAGAAATATGCTCAAAAAGTAGGCCATGTACCACACATATTATAAGCTTGAAGATCAAGCTAACTATATGGCCGACTTGTAGAAAAACTTGCCTTGTAAGTCAAGGCATGTGTCCTACAAAGTCAACACATATTGGAGGTCCTATAGAACATCGCCACATAGCCCCTAGTTAGATAGTATATATAGAGACAAGAGTGAAGGCTTCTTCACTCTTGTCAACTCCTTTCATGCTTCCAGTCTAGTTTCAAGGGTCTCTAGTTTTCTTGTCTTTTGATAATAGCCATTCCAGTTTCTCTTTCAATATACATACTTATTTCTTTATATTTTGTTACCTTTTTTTGAGTGAAGGCTTACTTATCTAAATTGTTTTTTCATCGAGTTCTTGTCCTTGACAGATTGACAAGACTACACCTATAATATCAGAGCTTTATCTAATCTTGATTAAGAGTGGATTATCCCTTTTTCTTGATAAGATATAAGCATATTAGAAGTTGCAGATTACCTTCTTCTAAACTGATATTGTCCTTAGTATTTTCTTTGTTCCGAAATCCTCTCTTCTATTTGTCTTCATCGATATTAGACATCTTCTCTCTTCTAAGTGTTATCATGGCAGAACTTGTTGAAATGAAGAGTGCAATGGCACAAATGCAATAGCAATTGAGGGAGTTAATGCTTGCGATGCATCAATTCAATTTACCACCACAAGGACCAACAAGATTAGCAAGAAGTGGAGATATAGAAATGATTGGAGCTGCTTCAACATCTGCACCAAACCATGTCTTTTTTCCTATGGTGGAACGCCCTTCAAATGTTAGAGAACCAAGAATTACCCTACGTGAGAAGTTTGATGGCACCAGATCCAAGTTCCAAAGATTTATCAATCAAGTGTAACTTGTGATTGAACTTCAACACCAAAGCTATCCAACTCCAAGATCGCAAGTTAGATTCATTGATACGCTTCTTTCAGGTTCAGCACTATCATAGTTTTCATCTTTTCTTGAATGACGAGATCCAATATTGGATAATCTAGAGGCTTTTTTGGTAGAGTTTCGATCCATGTATGGAGAACATGATGCAATTCGTATTACAACCAATAAGATCCATATTTTACGACAATGCAATCGATTAGTAATATTGTATGCTTCACAATTTTGACAACTTGTAACTCATATCAAGTGGGATGATGTTGCACTTATTAGCCAATTTCTCTACGGATTACAATATGAGGTAAAAAAATTAATGCTCAACTTACCTAATCCTCAAACATTGAGTCAAGCAACTCACTTTGTTGTGAAGTGATACAATCGCCTTTTTGAATTTCGATCTGAGAACCATACAAGTGGACCTTAACATTACTATAATTCAATGGCAACACCAGCACCTCTTCAACACATACATTCGGAAGTAGAGGATATGCAAATTGATGCAGTACGTTTCAAACCTCTTATTAAGCAAGAAAAGACTCGTCATCGTCAAGAAGGATTATATTTATATTGTGGAGAACCAAAACACACTGCTCAATATTGTCCAAAGAAATGATGCAATCACAAAATGAGGAGTATAGCTGTGAAAGAAGACAATATGTCAGAAACCGAGTTTGTCCATCTACAATAGGGACCATGCGACTGGAACCTTGTACAACATCTAGTAAAGGTCCTATTCTCTCCTCAAAGCCCTCTCCTTGTTTTACATTAAATATTATTTTATGACCTAAATATTACAAATTCTCTGCCTTGTTAGATTCAGGAGCCTCAGCATGTTTTTTAGATGAATAATTTACTAAAAGACATAGCATATCTTTAGTAAAAAAAACTAAACCTGTTCATGTAGAAGTCATAGATGGTCGTCCATTGTCTTTTGGAGATATTACTCACGAAACCCTTCCTATAGAAGTAATAATCAATGGTCATAATAGTTTTGTAGTATTTAATATCATTAGATCTCCCTCTAATCTAGTCATTTTAGATTTATCGTGGTTAAAAAAATACAACCCTCAAATAGATTGGATTTTCCAAACTCTCACTTTCTCTAAAAGTATAACTAACAGTGTAGTTAATCAAGTAGAGAGTCATAAGTCCAGTTCAATTAAACCCATATTTATAGGTGCAAAAGCTTTCTTGCATGCTGCTATGAAAGAATCACCATATATTATTTATGCCACACCTGTTTCTAATGGTGAAAAGACTTCAAGAAGAATTCCAAGCCAATATCAAGAATTTCAAGATGTATTCAAAAAAAAGAATGCAGATACACTTCTGGAACATCGCCCCTATGATTGCTCAATTGATCTTCAAGAAAGAGCACAACCGCCATTTGGACCAATCTACAGTTTATCACAAAATGAGTTAACTGAACTCAAGGAGTATATTCAAGAAAATCTAGCCAAGAATTTCATACGCCATTCTAAATCTCCAACAGGAGCTCCAATTCTATTTGTGAAGAAAAAAGATGGATCATTGTGGATGTGTGTTGATTATTGAGGACTCAACAAGATTACCATCAAGAACAGGTATCCACTACCTTTAATATCTAGATTTCTTGATCAGTTGAATCAAGCTAAGATCTATACAAAAATAGATCTTCGGGGAGCATACAATCTAGTACGCATCAAAGAAGGAGATGAATGGAAGACTGCGTTTTGAACTAGGTATGGATATTTTGAATATAACGTCATGCCTTTTGAACTTACAAATGCACCAACAGTTTTTCAACATCTAATAAATGAAGTTTTTTGAGAGTTTTTGGATAATTTTGTAGTCTGTTATCTAAACGATATCTTGATCTATTCTAAGAATCCAGAAGAACATGAACTTCATGTTCGTCGTGTGTTACAAAAATTAAGAGATGCAGGATTCTATGCTAAGATAGAGAAGTGTGTATTCCATACTACTCAAGTCGATTTCTTAGGTTACATCATTTCAAATGATGGACTTATGATGGATCTTAAGCAAATTCAAACTATTATAGATTGGAAGATCCCAAAAACGATAAGAGATGTCCAATGTTTTTTGGGATTTGCCAACTACTATCGGATCTTCATCAAAGACTTCTCTCGAGTTGTAGCTCCTCTTACACGTTTGACTTGTAAAGACAAACTCCAATCGAATCAAGAAGCGGAAGTTACTTTTGAATTTTTCAAGACAGTGTTTGTTTCTGCACCAATCTTGTAGCGTGTTGATTTTTCCAAAGCATTCTTTATGGAAATAGATGCATTGGACTTTGCTCTGGATGCGGTTCTATCACAAATGGGAACAGATGACAAACTTCATCCAATAGCCTTTCATTGAAGAAAATTCTCAACAGGAGAAATTAATTATGAGATCCACGACAAAGAACTTCTTGCAATTGTGGATTCTTTTCAAGAATGGCATCATCATCTAGAAGGCGCTTCCAGTCTAGTCACCGTGTATACGAATCATAAGAACCTTGAATATTTTATGTCAGTACGCGTATTAAATCGTTGTCAAGCTCGTTGGCACATGTCTTTATCAAGTTTCGAGTTCATCATCTCTTATCGGCCAAGAAAACAACAAGGTTTGTCTGATGCCTTATCTAGACGTTCTTATCTTGCACCAAAAGAAGGAGATGCAGCTTTTGAGTAGCAAACTTTGGAACTTTGGAACTGATATTTAGGGATTTTTGGTGGCCTCAAATGTGGAAGGCAGTTAAAGACTTTGTACAATCATGTGATGTTTGCTCAAGATCAAAAACTCCTCGTCATCGACTTTTTGGACTTCTTCAGCTATTACCCATTCCAAAACAACCATGGTCTTCTGTTTCTATGGACTTCATCACGGATCTTCGAATCTCAGGTTCGTATGACTCTATATTCGTGATAGTAGATCGTTTTACCAAGATGGCACATTTCATACCATGTACAAAATCTATCATAGGAGAAGAAATAGCTAAGCTCTTTCTTGACAATATTTATCGCTATCATGGATTATCCAAGGATATCATATCAGATAAGGGAAGTCAATTTATATCAAGATTTTGGCGGACCGTTCTTTGTTGCTCAAAAGCTGCATCTCCTTCTTTTGGTGCAAGATAAGAACGTCTAGATAAGGCATCAGACAAACCTTGTTGTTTTCTTGGCCGATAAGAGATGATGAACTCGAAACTTGATAAAGACATGTGCCAACGAGCTTGACAACGATTTAATACGCGTACTGACATAAAATATTCAAGGTTCTTATGATTCGTATACACGGTGACTAGACTGGAAGCGCCTTCTAGATGATGATGCCATTCTTGAAAAGAATCCACAATTGCAAGAAGTTCTTTGTCGTGGATCTCATAATTAATTTCTCCTGTTGAGAATTTTCTTCAATGAAAGGCTATTGGATGAAGTTTGTCATCTGTTCCCATTTGTGATAGAACCGCATCCAGAGCAAAGTCCAATGCATCTATTTCCATAAAGAATGCTTTGGAAAAATCAACACGCTACAAGATTGGTGCAGAAACAAACACTGTCTTGAAAAATTCAAAAGTAACTTCCGCTTCTTGATTCGATTGGAGTTTGTCTTTACAAGTCAAACGTGTAAGAGGAGCTACAACTCGAGAGAAGTCTTTGATGAAGATCCGATAGTAGTTGGCAAATCCCAAAAAACATTGGACATCTCTTATCGTTTTTGGGATCTTCCAATCTATAATAGTTTGAATTTGCTTAAGATCCATCATAAGTCCATCATTTGAAATGATGTAACCTAAGAAATCGACTTGAGTAGTATGGAATACACACTTCTCTATCTTAGCATAGAATCCTGCATCTCTTAATTTTTGTAACACACGACGAACATGAAGTTCATGTTCTTCTGGATTCTTAGAATAGATCAAGATATCGTTTAGATAACAGACTACAAAATTATCCAAAAACTCTCAAAAAACTTCATTTATTAGATGTTGAAAAACTGTTGGTGCATTTGTAAGTTCAAAAGGCATGACGTTATATTCAAAATATCCATACCTAGTTCAAAACGCAGTCTTCCATTCATCTCCTTCTTTGATGCGTACTAGATTGTATGCTCCCCGAAGATCTATTTTTGTATAGATCTTAGCTTGATTCAACTGATCAAGAAATCTAGATATTAAAGGTAGTGGATACCTGTTCTTGATGGTAATCTTGTTGAGTCCTCAATAATCAACACACATCCACAATGATCCATCTTTTTTCTTCACAAATAGAATTGGAGCTCCTGTTGGAGATTTAGAATGGCGTATGAAATTCTTGGCTAGATTTTCTTGAATATACTCCTTGAGTTCAGTTAACTCATTTTGTGATAAACTGTAGATTGGTCCAAATGGCGGTTGTGCTCTTTCTTGAAGATCAATTGAGCAATCATAGGGGCGATGTTCCAGAAGTGTATCTGCATTCTTTTTTTTGAATACATCTTGAAATTCTTGATATTGGCTTGGAATTCTTCTTGAAGTCTTTTCACCATTAGAAACAGGTGTGGCATAAATAATATATGGTGATTCTTTCATAGCAGCATGCAAGAAAGCTTTTGCACCTATAAATATGGGTTTAATTGAACTGGACTTATGACTCTCTACTTGATTAACTACACTGTTAGTTATACTTTTAGAGAAAGTGAGAGTTTGGAAAATCCAATCTATTTGAGGGTTGTATTTTTTTAACCACGATAAATCTAAAATGACTAGATTAGAGGGAGATCTAATGATATTAAATACTACAAAACTATTATGACCATTGATTATTACTTCTATAGGAAGGGTTTCGTGAGTAATATCTCCAAAAGACAATGGACGACCATCTATGACTTCTACATGAACAGGTTTAGTTTTTTTTACTAAAGATATGCTATGTCTTTTAGTAAATTATTCATCTAAAAAACATGCTGAGGCTCCTGAATCTAACAAGGCAGAGAATTTGTAATATTTAGGTCATAAAATAATATTTAATGTAAAACAAGGAGAGGGCTTTGAGGAGAGAATAGGACCTTTACTAGATGTTGTACAAGGTTCCAGTCGCATGGTCCCTATTGTAGATGGACAAACTCGGTTTCTGACATATTGTCTTCTTTCACAGCTATACTCCTCATTTTGTGATTGCATCATTTCTTTGGACAATATTGAGCAGTGTGTTTTGGTTCTCCACAATATAAATATAATCCTTCTTGACGATGACGAGTCTTTTCTTGCTTAATAAGAGGTTTGAAACGTACTGCATCAATTTGCATATCCTCTACTTCCGAATGTATGTGTTGAAGAGGTGCTGGTGTTGCCATTGAATTATAGTAATGTTAAGGTCCACTTGTATGGTTCTCAGATCGAAATTCAAAAAGGCGATTGTATCACTTCACAACAAAGTGAGTTGCTTGACTCAATGTTTGAGGATTAGGTAAGTTGAGCATTAATTTTTTTACCTCATATTGTAATCCGTAGAGAAATTGGCTAATAAGTGCAACATCATCCCACTTGATATGAGTTACAAGTTGTCAAAATTGTGAAGCATACAATATTACTAATCGATTGCATTGTCGTAAAATATGGATCTTATTGGTTGTAATACGAATTGCATCATGTTCTCCATACATGGATCGAAACTCTACCAAAAAAGCCTCTAGATTATCCAATATTGGATCTCGTCATTCAAGAAAAGATGAAAACTATGATAGTGCTGAACCTGAAAGAAGCGTATCAATGAATCTAACTTGCGATCTTGGAGTTGGATAGCTTTGGTGTTGAAGTTCAATCACAAGTTACACTTGATTGATAAATCTTTGGAACTTGGATCTGGTGCCATCAAACTTCTCACGTAGGGTAATTCTTGGTTCTCTAACATTTGAAGGGCGTTCCACCATAGGAAAAAAGACATGGTTTGGTGCAGATGTTGAAGCAGCTCCAATCATTTCTATATCTCCACTTCTTGCTAATCTTGTTGGTCCTTGTGGTGGTAAATTGAATTGATGCATCGCAAGCATTAACTCCCTCAATTGCTATTGCATTTGTGCCATTGCACTCTTCATTTCAACAAGTTCTGCCATGATAACACTTAGAAGAGAGAAGATGTCTAATATCGATGAAGACAAATAGAAGAGAGGATTTCGGAACAAAGAAAATACTAAGGACAATATCAGTTTAGAAGAAGGTAATCTGCAACTTCTAATATGCTTATATCTTATCAAGAAAAAGGGATAATCCACTCTTAATCAAGATTAGATAAAGCTCTGATATTATAGGTGTAGTCTTGTCAATCTGTCAAGGACAAGAACTCGATGAAAAAACAATTTAGATAAGTAAGCCTTCACTCAAAAAAAGGTAACAAAATATAAAGAAATAAGTATGTATATTGAAAGAGAAACTGGAATGGCTATTATCAAAAGACAAGAAAACTAGAGACCCTTGAAACTAGACTGGAAGCATGAAAGGAGTTGACAAGAGTGAAGAAGCCTTCACTCTTGTCTCTATATATACTATCTAACTAGGGGCTATGTGGCGATGTTCTATAGGACCTCCAATATGTGTTGACTTTGTAGGACACATGCCTTGACTTACAAGGCAAGTTTTTCTACAAGTCGGCCATATAGTTAGCTTGATCTTTAAGCTTACAATATGTGTGGCACATGGCCAACTTTTTGACCACGTTTCTAATCCAAAAAGTCAATTAAAGACACCTATGAAGTCAAAGCAGCGTCTATGAAGCTTCTAGGAAGCTTTCATATTAAATACTATAGAATTAATTCACTTTTATCTACTTTTACTTACTTCTACCTATTTGTATATGTAATTACTTGCTTACATGATTATGTCTGTGACATCAACAAGATGATTGGACAACTCTTTTGCCATTGGCAGAGTTTGCTTATAATAACACGATATATTCTTCTACAAAACAAACACCTTTCTTTGCTTATTATGGTTATCATCCACGACTTGATATTTTTGACTTTTCAAAAGTTGATAATCCTGCTGCAAAAGATTTGACGATTCATTTATCAAAGCTACATGCAACGATGAAGGTGCAGTTAAAACAGGCTCAAGAACCACATAAGATCAATGCGGATGTCTATCGAAAGGAACAACCACCATTCGTCTTGGGTGATAAGGTATGGCTACTTTGTTGTATTATCAAGACCACTCATCTTTGTGACAAGTTGGACTATCGAAGGTTGGGACCATTTTCTATTTTTGTATAATTCAATCGAGTTGCATATCGTTTACAGCTACCGGAGTCAATGAAAATCCATCCAATATTCCACGTGTCTCTTCTTGAACCGTATAAGACAGTGGACATACCAAGAAGAAGACAAGTTCCACTTCCTCCTATAGAAGTAGATAATAATGAAGAATTTGAAGTAGAAGAAGTCTTAGATTCAAGGCGGCATCAAAATAAATTAGAATATCTTGTCCATTGGAATGGATATGATATTAATGAATGCACATGAGAGCCAATAAAGAATCTTGCAAATGTAGCAAAGGCGGTGGAGGCTTTTTTTCGATGACATTCATCAAAATCAAGATGAAAACCTTCTTTATAAAAGAAACATCATCTAGGCAAGATAACATTCTACTTCCAATCTTGGTTCATAGCTTCTTTGTAGTTTTGACGCTCAAGAGATGGAAAACCAACAATCAACGGATTCGACTCAAGAGCCTTCATTTGCTGACCTATCAGACGAGACATTATGATTGTCATAACCTTCAAGACGACATAATCGAGATGAAGATCTTCAAGAACGACATGTTCTTCCTCGAATACGTGGCGAGTTACAATGCGTTTGGCATCACGATTTGGGAAGGAACTCCAGATGTTTGGTGATTTTGCTAGAGGTAGGAACAACTCCTGATGGTATTCCAAATGTTCTATTCGAACGAAGTTAAGAAGGCGTCAACAATAATCAAATAACTGGGTGGTCTTCCCCCCCTGGTATGGGACACTACCGATGGTTGAGAGGCCCTATCAATCATCTTCGAAGAGAACAAAGATCAGAGTATGTAGCAAATACAATTTGCCGCATTATAGATTTCCTCAACATATGATGATCGTTCTTCATGGAACTCGTTCCTAGAAAGGCGGGTAATGTCACGGACATACTCATGTAAGCTAGTAATTACATATATAAATAGGTGGAAGTAAGTAAAAGTAGATAAAAGTGAGTTATTTCTATAGTATTTAATATGGAAGCTTCTTAGAAGCTGCATAGACACTGCTTTGACTTCATAGGTGTCTTTAATTGACTTTTTGGATTAGAAACGTGGTCAAAAAGTTGGCCATGTGCCACACATATTGTAAGCTTGAAGATCAAGCTAACTATATGGCCGACTTGTAGAAAAACTTGCCTTGTAAGTCAAGGCATGTGTCCTACAAAGTCAACACATATTGGAGGTCCTATAGAACATCGCCACATAGCCCCTAGTTAGATAGTATATATAGAGACAAGAGTGAAGGCTTCTTCACTCTTGTCAACTCCTTTCATGCTTCCAGTCTAGTTTCAAGGGTCTCTAGTTTTCTTGTCTTTTGATAATAGCCATTCCAGTTTCTCTTTCAATATACATACTTATTTATATATTTTTTGTTACCTTTCTTGGAGTGAAGGCTCACTTGTCTGAATTGTTTTTTCATCGAGTTCTTGTCTTTGACAATAACTAGTTATCTTGTTATATTTTTGCATGATCCTTGAATCTTGTCTAAGACAAGAAGAATATCATTGGTATTTATGTTTATATTAGTAATTATTTTATTTAGAAAAGTTAAGTATAAATTAGTATAAGCAAGTGAATTTGAAAATATATTATGGATATACTTTTTAAAAGCTTTGTAGATGTGGATTTGATTTTACAAGTATTTTTAAGTAATTGATATGTTAAAAATTTGGCCAACAAGTTGGCTATATATTGCACATATTGACTACTTGTTTTATAAGTTGGCGACATGTCACACATGTTGACTACTTGTAATACAAGTTGATCTGATGGCACATATGTAGAAAGCTTACTTTGCAAATTAAATATGTATCTCAAAAGTTGGATATATATTAGATAATCTATATAATATTGTCACATTGCTTACTAATTAAATAGTATATATAAAGGCAAGAGTGATTTTTTATTTATTCATGTCAATATCTTTTTTATATATTTAGATTTAATATGTCTATATATATATAAATATTAGAATAAAATTATATATTTTTTTAAGAAATATATATTTTAAATATATTTCTAAATAAAACTATTATTATAGTAGTATTTTTAAATATTTTAATAAAATTGGAAGAACAATTTAATACATATTCAAGTCATATTAAGTATTAGTGATGCCACCAATCAATAATTTATTTTTTTGATAAAATATTATTATGAAATAATTTTATGAATGAATCTCTAAAATAATATATAAAAAATAAAATAGAAAAGAGAAATAAAAAATACAATAATTATAATAAAAGCTATTATGGAAAAAAATTCAAAAAAAATTCAAACCATGTAAATTTCAAATACATTGGTGGTTATTATACCAAATATAACACTTCATTTAAGAAAATGAAAAAAAAAAACAAAACAAAACAGAACAAAACAACAACAACAATAACAACATAACACAACAATTTCATGTCACACTTATTATTGATGTGCCAATTTGGCCTTATCACATAGGTTACAACTACAACATATTCTGCAACTATTATGTAAATTCCTACAATTGTAATGTAGGTTGGAGATATCACATGGAGATATATCTTCTTACATCCCTCAAGTTAGATTGAGTTATTCATTAGTTCCATATAAATCAGATTATAATGAGAGACAATACATCAAGTTCATTCTTGTTTTGCAACAATGTGGTAAAGAATGTTTATCATCAATCCTGATCAATATTGATTGCAATAGGCATCAAAATTATAGCAATCAATACCATGGCAATTGTTCCAACTATCCTTGTTATGAAATTTTTGTCACATTAAGAAGCAATAGAACAAGATTTTTTTAAAAAAATTATAAAAAATAAATAAAAATAAAAATGATGTCGGTTAATCCAAGCATAATGGAATCAGGGTACCTTTACATCCTTAGAGAATGCAACCATACATAGCAATGAAAAATCATAAAAAAATATTGATCAATACAGGAAAGAGTCCCACAGCTGCCCAATTCTCTTCTTCTTATCACAATTCTTCAAGAACCAAGACTATTTCTTCTTCCTTTGGTACAAAATCGAATATTCTTCAAACATTCACATTGTTAGGTCTCATTGGTTCTCCTATTTTCCAAGAAAAAATCTTCAAGACATCTTCCTACTCCAATGACCCAGAATGATTAAACCACCATGATGCCTCCCATTTACCCTTGTCTAACAAAATTTTACAAGTCCTTTTTCCAGTCCATCGTTTGCAGCCCCTCAATGCTCTTAAAACCATTCACAAGCAAATTGGCAACTGTAATAAAATGAAGGTGCGAAGAGACCAAATCTTGCTTTCTTGTGCTGCAACATGCTGGAACATGTTGGTCTGCCATTTGAAACCTTTGTGATCTTCCCTTTGCTTGAGAGGTTGCCGAGTCAGTTGCACAGCAAGTTTGCTTGAAAATGTCTTCTCAACAGACCAGTCAACACGTGGAGATTCGTAAGCTCGGATTGTACAATAGGGTTGATTTTAAAGAGAGAGAGCGAATGTAGACATTTTTACTGCCTAACAGTCATTGCCAGTGAGAGGCTTTCATCTCGACCTGGATTCACAGCAATAGTTTACATAAGTTATCTGGGAGAAATCATGGATCGGTGACCGCTTCAGTCGTGAATTGAAACTGGCACTAAGCAACTGACGGGGGGTGCAGAGGGTGACTCGTGGCAGTTTGGAGTGTGGACTGGATGTGCATTTTAAAAAAGAGAAGCACAAGTTCCAACCGCGAGTTTGTCAGAGGATGGCCCCACCTCTTCCCACATCTTGCTACTCCCCAACGGCAGTACAATCGCATCCCGCCTTGAATCATGTGTGCTGGAAACAGCGCTGGGCGTCGGTGGCAGAGACTCGTCAAACCAGCCCACCCAGCTTGATATACACGTGGAATGTCAGCACGATCGCCGACGAAGTGTGCAGACCCTAGAAATGGGCAATTGCCAGCGGCATGAAGATAGGAAGGCTTTGGCCGTGCTTTGCACTAATGGACCTCTCTGGCAGTCGGCCCTCTCCTTCTGGCGATGATCCTTGCCGTCATTCTGCAACAGTAGGCCCGCTATATTCATAGGTAACCCTGGCTTAAGGAAGGAGCAAGGTAATTTCGTCTGCTTTTTCAACAACTGGTTACTGTAAAATATCCGCAAGGAGTTTTCCACGTGACGACATGCCATTGGTTCAAGTCTGATTGGCCCATTTCTTTACGGACAGCAAAGCTGGCACGTATCTTAACGCTCTTCATTTAACGAACTATTTGGTGACAACACTCCAGGTAATAATGAATCCCGGTCTTGAAGAGTAAATAGCCAGAATTTATATTTAACTAGTTCGTGTTTTCTATTTTTCATAATTTGCAATGTCTACATATACTATAGCACATTCTGTTTCCTTCTTAATTGATTGCATATAGTTTTTAATTTTTATTAAATGGACATATTCATACATATGTATGATATTTGTCGATTTTTGCAACCATGATTTGTCGTCTCCTTTTCTGTACACAAAGTTTTATAACCTGCAAAATATACTTTCCATCAGAAGTTAGTTCTATTCAGATTATTGTCTATTACTTTTTTCATTCTCAATTATTAAGCTTACTTAGCACTTAAAGTCAAAGAATCATTTGAGACATTTGTTGTTATTGTTATTTAATTCATGTTGCTACAGGTAATTAATGAGAATATTCAAACAATCCATTCAAACATTGACACTTTGCGTACAATGATGACTCGATGTACGTCAGGGAAGCCAAACAACATAAACTACATTTTTTTAATACTTTTCAATTTTGTTTTTCAATCAACATGGTACAGAACACGAATGTTTTATGGATAACAAAATGAATATGTAAAGTTCAATCTACTGTTTGTTGTTTGTTTTAAGACCATCCAAATCGTGGACAATCTGTCTGCCAAAAAATTCACAATTTACTTAGTTGTTCGTTTATCTTTTTTATATTTTAATGTGTTATATACTGATATATTGTCGTGCTGTTATCAGATCTCCAGTCACTGACCTCCAGAATCGAACAATGAATGACAAGCAAGCAAGAGAGCATAGCAAAGTGAGAGAGCTACGCGTGGCCGTTCATTCCGTCCGCCGTTGAGAGCAAGGGCTGGAAAACAGGCGGATGAGGAGGAGGAGGAGGAGGAGAAGGGTAAACCCTAAATGGATGGCTCTGTGAACCTTGAGAGTTTGAGATGACGACGCTCTTCAGCCATGCGAGACGGAGGCGGCCAAGGCACTGGGTGGTGGTGGATTCCAGCGCTAACGAGCCGGAACGATCCCCGACGAGGAATGCGGCCCAAGACCACCCATCCATCTATCCATCTACCCCCACGACCGAGAATCCAGTCTGCAAGGTTCCCCTATTGACGCGCACTCACCCTCTCATTCATTCGATCTCACCCTTACCCCGAGTCTCTTTCCTCTCCCTCCCTTCGCGCTCTCAGGCACAGCCTAAGTTGGGTGAGTTTCCCGCATGCAGATAGAGAGAGAAAAAGAGAGTGAGTGATAGCTTCGTGTCGTCTCATCTTGTTTGCGCAGGTCTTTTTAGCCGATCTTCTTTGTTGGACAGGTTCGGTCTTCTGTGGCATCTGACTGGTTCCTGCTACAAGCCTCTTCCACCTTCCTTGAGGTTGCTTCACCAATATGGCTCGGATTTCTTCCGCGGGACGGACGGGGGCCCCATGAGGTGCTGACAGGTATTATCAAGAGCATCGGCGCCTTAGTTGGTTTTCATTTGCGATGCCCTATCAAGGACGTTACAGGGAGATTGTATGAAGTTCGGTGCAGACTTTCAATGTTCTAGACCTCCTGTGGCTTGGTTTAGGTAGCCGAGGCAAATGATTTGATAATCTCGTAGTTGCGTAGGGGCTCGAGTTGTCGATGTATTGGAGCAGGGACACGGAGGGGTCTAAGATTGTCGGGAGGTTTAGCGCAGCGAATGTATATAGTTAAGAATCATTTATGCGTGGTTTCGCATTGTTGGCCTCTGCACACCCCCCCCCCCCAGTTCTAAGTAGCAATTTTTATTTTTCACTTTTAAAAATTCTTTAAGAGATGCAAAAAGATGCGGATTTCTTCGTTGAACTATCCGACACGGCATGCACGGATTTCTTTTTCCAGAGCGTTCTGGTGCCATCGTATCATTGCAGCATGTAGAGCGGTTGCCAACGATGTTGCCTCTCCAATTTGGAAAATACCTGTTCGAGATTTTGTCATGTCATATACCGTTGGTCTTGATTAGTACTTGTCCGCACTCAACGATTTCTGTGAAGCCACAAGTGAATGTTACTCACTCTAATGGTTTTCAATCGACCTGTCACATCGAAGTTAATCATTGTTGCCTTTGTCGACAATATTATCGAAAGCAGCTGCCTGCTTAGTTCTATATTTTTTTTTGTGCGCAGAAATGCATCTACATGTGGGCACCAAGTTCAGCTTTTTCTTCCGTGGTGAAAGGCGAGCAGTGACAGTATTGCTGTGAGAAGGGTTGGTGTGATCTCGCTACTCCTTAAATTAAAACCGAGAATTCGACGAGTGGGAATAGGATGAACTCTTTCCATGAAAGTGGCGACAAAAGCCATTCTAAAGAAGATGGTGACGCAGAAGACTCTCACCGCAGTCACAACCCCTTTATAATCGAACCTAAAGGGTCCATCGACAGACTAAAGGAATGGCGGGTATGAACTTGATGTTAACGTTTCCCAGTAGTGATAGATAATTTTTGTCGAGATTGCACTCCGTTCAGTATGCTTGAAAATCTAACACCTGCCCTTGTGGATCTTAACACTGAATATTATAGCGGTATTTTGGCCTCTGTAGTAGTTGTATACGTCTGATTGTCCCACCTACTCCAGAGTTTCACGTCGAGCACTTCAGATTAGTGTAACGTATGGTCATTAGGCCACGAAGAGATCATTTGTACCTACAGTTTCTCACTTGAAACTTTTGCAATTAATCATAGTTGATCTGACTGTTGAGTTTGTTTGGAGCTATGAATCTCACTGTGGTTTTTCCGAATACAGAAAGTGACCTTCACTGTAAATGCTGCTCGTCGATTTCGGTACACACTGGATATCAAGAAATTTGAAGAACAACAGAAATTGAAAAAGGATCCTGCTTCTAGATTAAGGGCCGGTACTGATGTCATTTTGGTAAGTATGAAACAAAATTATTTAAGTGATCAATATTTTCATCGCATACGTGCACTTAAGTGAGCCGGGAATGTTGTTTGGTAGTTGTCTGAAAGTGGACTACTTCAGATGTAATAGCCACGTCTGAGTCAATTGAAGTAGCTTTCTTTTTTCGGATTGTTTGCCAACTGGAACTGCTACATGAACATGCATTGTAATTTTTCATGTACCGGCAGTTGTTCTTCATGTCAAGTGTATACATCCACTCGCGTTGGTAATTACGATCCAAGCAGCCGTAATGAGTTGGATTTATGGGTTTTATGAGAATGTGTTGAATTCTGGACCAGTAAGGTTTTTTTCACTTCGATTTAACTGGAAATCAGTAAGACTATCTGAACTTTATCGTTTTGTTATTTCTGTTAAAACCCATTGAAAGGTTGTATAAATTCGTGCGCCGTGTATTGTGCAGGCTGTGGAAAGGTTCAAAAAGGCCGGGCGAGGGGCAGAGCAAGGTGAGCTGCTTTACTCTATTGTTAAAGTATTCTTCTTGAATGTTGCACCAAAATCCAATTTGACAATCGTCTGGATTATCCACATGCACACGCGCATGAGGATAGATAGATGGATAGATTGATATATCGATCTGAAGCTACTAATAGTCTTGAGTTTTGACGCTGTAGATGAACCTCCTGAAGGATTCCAAGTTGGCCCTAAAACATTGGTACACATGCTCCAAGACCGGAAAGTCTCAGATCTTGAAAAACTTGGAGGGGTGAGTCCCAATGAACCGTTTTGAAGTGAGAAGTTTTCCAGGATCATCGGGACTTACTTGATCAACATGCTGTAATTTACAATGACGGAGTCGGAAACCGTCGTGTTGACCTGCACTGTATTCTGGCATGTTTTGAATTGAGGCGAATGGTTAAATGCAGATTCATGGTCTTGGTGGTAAACTGGATACAAACTTAGAAGATGGTGTTAAAGATAAACCCGAGGAGATTCAAAGGAGGAAGGATGCATATGGGTCAAATACATATCCAAAAAAGAAACCCAAGGGTCTCTTGGTACGTATAGTTGTCCTTACAGCTTCGAAGTTCAACATGCAAACTCAAACAGGGTGTTGTTAGGTGTTGCAGGCATTGGCATGAGATTGTACTGCCGCTTTCGGTCTCAATTTGCATGACTGTGACGGATACGCCGATGTGACCATCTTTTCTTGATGTTCATCATTTGTTTTGGCGGAGTTTGTGGTTGTGACTGTTGATTGCTTGACAGCACTTTGTGTGGGAGGCGATGCAAGACACAACTCTTATTATCCTTATAGTCGCAGCGATCGTTTCATTGGGTGCCGAGATGTGGAGCCAGGTATAACACGTGGTATATTTACATCATCTTTGAACGATTCATTACATGTATTGTTATAGACCGATCACCTCACTAAATATTTGTCATGCTCAGGGCGTTAAGACGGGCTGGTATGATGGAACAGCCATTTTGGTTGCAGTCTTGCTAGTAATTGTAACTACTGGTAAGCCGATTTGTAATTGCTGATACGTTCGATTTTCAAAGTTGTGGAGGATGAGTTCCAAGATCTTCAAATCATGTCTGCTGTACTTCCGCAATCACATTGCAGTCTCCAATTGCGAGTAGAGTACTTTGGTGTCCATGATCATCAATTAACATTTGCTTTCGCACAGCTGTGAGGTAGTGGGTAATGCGATTGTAAGATCCATCTCAGTTCTTTATTAGTTTCACCACTCTGCATGGGTTATTTTGGTCAAGACAATAATAGAGATCTTCGTCTGAGTGGATTGTTGTAATTTGAATCATTGGTTGATCGGTCATTAGTGAGTGAGGTTGTGGCAAGTTCTAGATTAACCTCAAGGTGCACGCAGGAAGAGTTCTGTGTATGTGCTTGCTTGTAGAGGATTCTAATTGTTGTTTGTCCTTGTGGAACAGCTGGTAGTGATTACAAGCAGTCGTTGCAGTTTAGAAACCTTAATGAAGAAAAGGAAAATATTCATCTGGATGTAAGTTTCTCTTACCATTTGCGTTTTCTTTTGGACCGCATAACTGAATCGTGAGATTCACAGATGGCGTTCATTTCGTACATGTCTATATTGTTATCTCATGCAGCGATGTGTGTTGCAACTAATATGTCTATGGCTAATCTATTCATTTTTGGCCCTGCAGGTGGTAAGAGGAGGTGAACGGAAGCAAATATCTATCTGGGATATCGTTGTTGGGGATGTTATTCCTTTATCTATTGGTGGGCAGGTACTAAGCCGTTTACATTAGCTTATGAAGGGTTTTATTGTAAATTTGCATTTGAAGTTGCTCTAGTCTATATCCTATTGCCATGCAGCAATCGCACGTGCGTGAACAAGTATCTGTATTGCAGAATCACACGGCACTTGAGTTTTGTCTGTCAGGTAGCGGGACGAATACTCCTTCTAATGTCTAATACATACGCAGCGATCCATAATTATTTTAAATGAGTCTAGCGATTACTGGACTGTGCTGATTTTCGGGTTTCTTACAGGTTCCTGCTGACGGCGTTTTGATTGAAGGTCACTCTTTATCTATAGATGAGTCCACCATGACTGGAGAAAGCGAACCAGTAAGTCCGTTAACATGATATTGGTCAAACAATTAAAAGTTTAAAATCAATACGAGTGGTCATGCATTTGTCCGGATACAATGACTGCTGTTATCTGCTAACATTTTTTGCTCTATTGATCAATCAGGTGAAAAAGGATAGTAAAAGGCCATATCTGTTATCAGGATGTAAGGTTCTAGATGGGCAGGGGCTGATGCTGGTAAGCCTATACTATGTAACAACTGTTTTAGAGCGCACCAACAATTATGTTTTCGAATTGCATTGAAATACCTGCCTATATCGTGCATTCTTAAGTTTTTTTCTAATTTTCGAAGTTTCCTCTGTGCAGGTAACTGGAGTTGGTGTGAACACTGAGTGGGGTCAGGTTATGGCCTCAGTCAGTGAGGATAATGGAGAAGAGACACCCTTGCAGGTACCAGATTGGCCAGTGATAAAATCCTCTGGATTTGAGTGTGATGAACTTGAATGGCTGCCATTTCAATCTGTTAACTGGTCGATTATATTGGGAATGTGCAGGTTCGTCTGAACGGGGTTGCAACCTTCATTGGTAAAGTAGGTCTAACAGTAGCAGGCGTTGTTTTCATCATTTTAATTATCCGGTAATGGACTTAACTCTGCGTCTTTACATCTTTCTCTACTCTGATGGTCAGATATGCTACTGTGCTCTTCCACCATTTCCTTAGATGACAGAATTGATCGCATGGTGCAGTTGAGGTTGAAATAGATCGTGCAATATACATGTAGTACATATTAGTTTTATTTTATTCTATTTTATTTATTATTGTCTTCTCAAAATTCTTGCATAGGGTAACTAAATTTTTTCGGTGACATGGCCTCCAGATTCTTCACTATAGATTTCAAGCAGCCAGAAAATAGGAAATCTTCCAACATACTCACACACATTGTTGAGATTTTTTCAATTGCGGTAATTAGACTGCTATTGTATTTTTCTGGTGAATTTTAAAAACTTTGTGTAGAATCAGGTTAGAAATACTATATTGTTTGTTTTCAAATAGCCATGTAGGTAGTCATTTCAGATCCCGGTCTCTTACTGGCAACTCCTTACGTGGGAAAGAAGTTGAAGTAACCTACGTGACGCGCTGTATTTTCTTTCAGGTTGTTATTGTGGTGGTTGCTGTGCCTGAGGGACTTCCATTGGCCGTCACGCTCACGTAGGGACACTTTCGAGTCCCTCTAATCAATGATAGTGTAACTTTGAATCTGAGTAGCTGTTACTTGTATCAGTCAATTTGTATTCAAAATGAAGTCTAATGTTTTTTTGAACACGTTTCAAAACAGGTTAGCGTATTCTATGCGCAAGATGATGGCTGACAAATCTCTGGTATGGTTAGACGTGACAGCATAAGGATGAAATGAGTTGCGGTTTTAGGCCTTCAGTTCAAAAGTGGAAAACATTACTATATTCTCATTCTTTCTGAAACTGTGAAGTTGATGTGTGGTACTTGTCTTACGGGCTATTGAATTATTTGGTTTCTTTTGCTAGGTGCGGCACCTATCAGCCTGCGAGACCATGGGATCCGCTACAACTATCTGTAGTGATAAGACTGGAACACTCACCACTAACAAGGTAAATTGCTAATTTCTTTACACGATCGTTATCTACTTATGTTTGATCATTTATTGGCCATATGTCACTTGGTTATTTTAATTTTTAGGTAGTTTTTTCTTGGACGTATTGAAATTGAGGATTGCCGTTTGATGACACAACTGCAGATGACCGCCGTCAGAGCGTGGGTGGCGAATGCGGAGAATAATGCAGCTAGCGCAGATGGTGTGCCAGAAAGTTTGCGTCAGACTCTTATTCACTCGATTTGTCTCAATAGTACTGGGACAGTTGCTCCTCCTAAGGTCTGATTGCGTGTATGCGTTATCATGCCTTTTCGTGTTGCAATATCTTTTAAATATGCGTTTAACAAATCACGGTGAAGGACTTGTACTTTCTAATGCATTACAATGACAATGTCCACTTTAAATGTTGGTTTGATAAAGAACGATTATTGGTTTCTCCTTAAACCCCCGTAACTTTCGGTAGCTCTGGATGTTGAAAGTTTTCTTCGGCGATGAGCATCTAATTCACATTTCACACCCAAACTTGCTTTTGACAGGAGGGAACAGAACCAGTGGTATCTGGTAGTCCAACTGAATCTGCTTGTCTGGGATGGGGACTGAAGGTGTGATATCTGTTGCGCCGGCTGCCGGGTGTCATTAACTGCATATTCTGGAACATGTGATACGTTCTGAAACTTTTCTTACCATTAGTATTGGATTTTGTTAGCTTGTTTTATTGAATTCTTTGCTCACATAGTTTTTCTGATTTTGTATGAACTGATTTACTCTCTTGATAAAGCTCGGAATGGAGTTCAAGAAGTTGCGTCATGCGACCACTATTCTGCATGTGGAGACTTTCAATTCCACCAAAAAACGTGCTGGAGTGGTTTTTAAGGTTCGGCTCGTTTGAGGGGCATCTTCCTTGTTATAATCTTCTGCAGCTTTTTCAATTCGCGCAGATGTTGCTTAGCTCTTCCTTCAATCTGATTAATTCTTAATTCTGAAGATTCTCGCTTTGGGTGTTATCTATATTTATTGGCCCTTCACGATTCCCCTTCGTTGAATTGGACTTAACTATCTGTCATCGTTTGGTTTCTATTTGTGTTCGACAGAATGATCAAGGTGTCGTGGAAGCTCACTGGAAGGGGGCTGCCGAGATTATCCTCAGTTTGTGCTCTAAATTTGTTAATGAGCATGGAGAAGTTCAAACGATGACTCCTGAGAAGGTACAGCGTGGATCTAATATATGACCCAGTTATTTAGACCGGAAATACCAATTTTCATGAGAAAGATGTCTTTCTCGCAAAATCCCGGAACTAATCTGAAAGTTCCGGGTTCTCGTGCAGGGCATTCGTTCATGCGCATCAGTCAACCACTTTTTGTGGTCAACGAATTCTGAAAGTTGAGTTTGGTTGTGATGCAATGCAGAACGAAGAGTTGAAGAGAGTGATTGAGGGGATGGCGGCCCAATCACTTCGATGCATTGCATTCGCTTACCGACCAATTGATGGTTCTGATGTTCCAAGTAATGAAGAGTCCAGCTACGAATGGAATCAGCCAGATGAAGACCTTATTTTTATGGCCATTTGTGGTATCAAGGTGTGTGCCTTTGTTTGGCAGGTTGCAATGATTGATTCTGAACTGTTATACTTTAGGCACTTGCACTTCCAGATCTGAACCTTCTTACGCCTTTTGTGGCCCCTATCTGGTCATCTTAAAATATATCTTCTAATCCAGAGCATCCATAGGTAAAAAGTACGGAACCCAGAATATTTGAGGAGAAAAGTATTGTAGAAAGCAACTATTTATCAATCCTTGGTGTAAAATTGAAAGACGTGCACAGAAAAAAACTGTGCGCTATTTTAGAATACGAACTTTTTATATTCCATGATGTTCTAAGTTAAGAACATTAATTATTAGGGCAGAAATAAAGTTTTAAGGCTTCAAACGAGTCAATGGACTACTATAGATTTTAAGTTCTATGGGTTTTTGTCTTGTGTAACGAATTGGGTTGTTTTACATCTATTGGCCTCAAAATTTGAATATTATATCCCTTTTCTTAATTAACCTCTTTCCCATTCGAACTTCTTCAATTTATCTTTGGAACTCGAGGTAGAAATGTCTAAAAACTGTAGTTCTTGCATTAGTAATTCTTTGGGTCAATCTGGATGTATTGCAAGAGGTTGCCTTAGGACGTCGGATAGGAATACAAAGAAGTGAAATTTTGAATGAACGTTAACGCAATTGAACGCGGAAAAGTGCTTGAATTTTTGTGGTGGATACTCAAGTCTTCGTCTCCTCTGCAGGATCCTTGCAGACCAGGCGTGCGGGACGCTGTTGAAAGATGTCAAAAGGCTGGAGTGAAGGTGAACAGACTTTGATCAATGAATTTTATTTTGTATCCTCGTGACACTTGAGTCAGAGAGATCGTGGGTCCAGTTATTAACCGAGGTCTTTTTGTGTGTGCTTGAAACTTGAACAGGTTCGAATGGTTACAGGTGATAACAAGTTCACAGCCAAGGCAATTGCACAAGAATGTGGTATTCTCACAGAAGGTGGTCTTGTAGTCGAGGGACCTGATTTTAGAACATGGGATGAAGCGCGCATCGATAGAGATATTGAAAAGCTTGTAGTAAGGATTCCTTTCAGACTTCTTGCTTGTTATGACTAGTATTTCAGCTGGTTTTACATTATTCCATTGTACATCAATGTAAACTTACTAAAGAATTAGATTCCTTTGTGAATGTATGAGTGAAATCTGTGTCCGTTGCTCTTATTATCATTGAATAACTGTGTGCTTGTTGACCTTATGTTGAAGTTTCATTCTATTTTCTCCAGGTAATGGCTAGGTCGTCTCCTACTGATAAGCTCAAGCTGGTGAAGGCATTGAAGCAAAGATCGAATGTCGTGGCTGTGACTGGTGATGGAACTAACGACGCACCCGCGTTGCATGAGGTAAAAGGCTACCTATTGATACTTTCTTTCAACGGTTTTGGCGTGATGTGTATGTCACAGTTTAATTTTCTGTCGAGGTCACGAGGCTGATGGTACATTATTGGCACTGCAGGCCGACATTGGTCTTTCAATGGGTATAGCAGGAACGGAAGTCGCGAAAGAAAGTTCGGACATCATTATCCTCGATGACAATTTCACTTCTGTTGTTAAGGTTCGATTCGATCAGTCATTCCTCTAATCTAGAGTTCCTCATGTTCAGCTTTGTAACCCAATCGCATAGCCGTTGTATACTTTGCACGTCCGTTAGTGAAGGTACTTACTTTTTAGTTAATAGTTAGTAGGTTTTCTCTGGGGATGTACTTATGTCTGACGTTTCTGTTCTGATCGCTAGGTTGTGCGCTGGGGACGATCCGTCTATGCCAACATTCAGAAGTTCATACAATTTCAACTGACTGTCAATGTTACGGCTCTTACCATCAATTTTGTCGCATCAATTTCCACTGGAGAGGTCCCTCTGACCGCAGTGCAGGTTTGTACCTTAATCTTTTTAATATGGGAAATTTAGTAACAGTGTAGTGTCGGCGAGAACCTTAATCATTTAACTGTTATGGCGTCATGAGATTTTGCATTACATAACTTAAGGTTACTGATGTGCTCATGTTGTGCTGGTAGTTGTTATGGGTCAATTTGATCATGGACACTTTGGGAGCACTTGCACTTGCTACTGAGCCACCTACAGATGATCTTATGGATCGGAAACCAGTTGGAAGAACGTGAGGAACTTGTTTCTAAGCCCGATCGTATTCGTTTACGTTTTCTTGAATTCTCATATCGCATTGAAGCTCACATTGGTGAATATTTTTCTGTTCTGTTCCTTTCTTTCTATGGATTGAGTGGTCCCTTCTGATTATGCGTGGTTCGTGCAGGGAGCCATTGATCTCCAACATTATGTGGAGAAATATATTTGCGCAGGTATTGTTCTTTTTCTGAACATCACACCATTATTTCTAAATGTGTGGCGTGTGCTGTCGTGAAAGTTCGCTTTCTGTTGGTTTCTTCATTTCTACAAATCCTTATCGTCAAATATTTGGCAGGCCATCTTCCAAGTAGTGGTTCTTTTGACCTTGAATTTTGCGGGGAACAAAATCTTAGGTCTTACTGGACCCGATAAAGAAAGGGACTTGTTAAGAACCACGATTATCTTCAATTCCTTCGTATTTTGCCAGGTGAGATGTACAGTGTTCCGTTTAAGTTAATAGTGAAGTCTTTGTAGGCCAGTGCATACTTGTACCAGTTGACTGGTGGAACATCACGTGGCGTTTATGGTTCTGAAGGATTTGACCAAGTTCGAAGTGAGGATTATTCCCACGAATATTAGAATGGTGGGACCTGTCTGAAATGCTAACTATTTTTTCGTGCTTCTTCCTTTGTCAGATCTTTAACGAAATCAACGCAAGGAGACCTGACAAATTTAATATTTTCGAAGGCATTCACAAGAATTATCTCTTCCTTGGCATTATTCTCATTGAAGTGATTCTCCAGGTGAGTTTACCGGTTTGGTTGATTACAATGGAATGCAATCGTATGATGATCAGATTCTATCGGTGTCGAAAGAGCCACACACACAAGTTGTTTCGTTGGTTCCGTTTCTTGAGCTTATGTATTGTATGCATCATCCAGCAAGCTCTTTACAAGTCTTGGACTTTTCTGTTCGCAGTTTGTGATCGTGCAGTTTTTGAACAAATTTGCCCAAACAACGAAGCTTAATGCTAAATGGTGGGGTTTCTGTATTGCGATTGGCTTCATAAGGTATGTTGGAGTTCAGTTCTGCATGCTTTCTTCAGTTAAATGCTGTGTATGTGAATTGCTGAATGTTGACCGTGCCTCGTATGCTGCTGTCACAGCTGGCCTGTTGCATTCATCTCCAAGTTTGTGCCCGTTCCGAAAAAGCAGTTCCAGCCCAACCTCACTGGGTGTTGTCGTGGAAGAAACAAGAAGTCTTCGAACGAGGAAGTTGTTCCAGGTGAACATTTTGTTTGCTTGTTAAGAACCTGGAAGGCATATGCCTTGGTGAGAAAGCAACATATGAAAATACTGATTCTCTGTTTACGTTTACATCGTCTTTTTTTTATAAATTAACGAATCGGTATGTTTTACAGGTTTGAGTGAGGTTGTTGCACTGGAACCTAATGAACAGAACGATGATGGTGATAAACGCACTGTTCCCGTTGACCAGGAAATTAATCATTTGGAGAAACGGTCGGCCGCCGCCAGTGCAGTCTGAGAATCCAGTGCAGTTTGAAATCCAGTGCAGTCATACCAAGAAGCTACTCTTTGTTAGCAAAATAAAGAAGTAAAATCGAAGCAGGCAATTTTTGTCTACACTTCGTACTAAAGATTGTGTTTTTCCCTCTCATAGATTTTAATTGTAATATTTTTACAAATGAATTACACCTCTGTGAGTGTAATTTTTAACTTGATCGTTGTCTTTTACCGTATCTAAAAGATTCGATCTATTTTCATCTAATGCGTTTTACAAGTCATTTGTTCAAATGCACAAGTCTACACTGGACCTTTCTTTAATGACATTAATTCTTAGTCTTTTAGCTGATAACCAACCGGTCTTAGGCTCAACTGTCAATCATGATATCATCCTTGAAATTGAGGTCCTGATGATAATATCATCCTATTGCAATTAAACAATGTAGGTGAAACATTAATACCTTGAAGAAAACTTCTGTAGGTAAGGTCCAAAAACGAGTCTACGAACATGTCAAACTGTTTCCATATGTTTACACGGCACCTTTTCGGAAAATCTCATTTCGATCCGATGTACTATGAAAAGATATTTGATCAGTAGACGGGTAGGGAAATCCATCAGGCGGAGAACGCCATTTGTTCTCTAGTTCGATCTACGATAGCTCGTTAGCGGCTAGGACGCGGTCGTGGCTGCCACGCTGGACTGCCGCTGCGACTAGCGTTTTCACCCTGGTAACCCTCCCTTTCGTAAACACTGGCTGTGTCACGATGACCGGGCGACCGAGACACTGCGGATGCATGTCATCCCTTGGCCATGCACACTAGTGTAGGACGCACCAAGATCCTATGCGATGTTCTCTCTCGTTTTATGATACCTTGGTGGGGTTTGGGATTTTCGTATCAAATGGTTGCAATTGCGGGGGTTTTGGGTTTCGAATGGAATTTCTCCATTATGGTTTCAATTTTTTTGTTGTACATATTACACCAGACCTCTTGCAGAATCCTCACCAGCTCCGGTATGACAACGTTTTCTCAGAGTCTTGGTTTCCGCCTCCACGGTCAAACACACAACGAAGCTTGAGTACTGTAAGGATTTATGGATTCTAAGAATTTAGACCAGGTATAGTTTCTTCATACCGTGCTTTTGTCTCAAAGGCGTTCGAGACGCAAATATGAGTAGATACCGTGTCCTGGAATTGAAAACATTGCAGCACAAACGAGGTGCAGTTGTTTTCTCACTACCTGTTGAATTAAATTCAATGTTTTGATTGATGTGATGAGGACCGGTGTGTTTGTTGAGACCAGCTTGACTGACTGAGGTCTTCGTCGTAGTTGTGAGGGTTGTTATCTCTATTTATCAACAATTGTGCGTATAAAATGTTGTGAGTGTCTTGCTTTCTCTATTAGCATGTATTTTTATTTGGCGTCTATTGACTTCAAAAATGAGGCGGAAGCTGACGCTCATATAGGTCGTGACACTGTCGAGGAGAGTCTCTTGCAAGAATCTATTGGTAGACTGTGTAAAGACAATCAATTCCGGTAAGCAATCATGACCATTCCCTTGCCTCTTGCTGCCGTTGATATCAATGAGGATGTTGACGGCAATGAGGAACTGTATGGCTGCGTTCATAATCCGGACTTTGATAGACTACAATGTGGACCTTTGATTCACAATCGAACAATCTGTACAAAATCCCCCTCAGACCGTTTGGACGAGGTGCTTTAAACTGGGTGTTTGGACAACGCGCTCCTAGGGGAATGCACCGAAAACATCACATTGTTCAAGAATGTTACATTCCCAGCGTACGGGGATGATTTCATCAACGGCATGCAGAATGGTAAGGAGGGTGTGTAATGTGTTTATTAACGTGGAATTGAATTCTGCAGGCGCAATGAAGAAATGAAACACGGATTTAGAATTGCGCTGCACTTTTGGAGGTAGAACATTCTCCCTACACCTTTTGCAGGTTTTCAATGTTTTCATCACTCTACGGCCCCAAGAATTACTCTGGACCTGTGAAAGAAATCACATCGGATTTGCATCGGAAGCATCACCGAAAGCAGAAGGTTGGCTTTGTAGTTGCAAAGGTGGTGGAAGCTGCGCCCCTGAAGAAAAGCGCGGAATAACTTCAACAAAGCAAAAACTTGTTGGAAAGAACTAGCTAAAAAGCGAAAGAAGTGTCCAAGATGAAGGGATCCATAATTTGAATGTCACTCCTCCCAAGTTTATTCTGTCATAGGTCAACAATGTTAGTGACCCCAGTTTCACTGATCCGAGTGTCACTGACTGCTGTGTCACAAACTTGGGAATGGCCAATGCCGATGGAGAGGGAGAGTGTAATGCAGCATCGGACGTATTACTTGCATCCAAAGAATACGAGAAGTCCACGACCCCTTCAGACCCTACCTTTAAGCTCAAACATGTAGGACAAATCTCTAAGAACTAGACTAGAGATTCAAAGAAAAAATGGGGATTGTCCATTACAAGGGACTGCCTTTCACAATTCACCGTAAAGATTTTGAAGGACTTCTTCCATGTAGCCCAATTATGTGTCATCCAACCAAACCATGTTAACAACGATGGTCTTGTAATTTATGTGGAAGTACAAAATAACCAACTAAGTTCCTTCTCAACCCACTTGTCTCTGGTTATGAAAGAGTTCATAAATGATTGCCTTCCTTGAAGAGACACTATAGCCTAGATAATGCAAAACACATAAGACAATTAAAGCAATGGATGGCAAATGAAAAGGAAATTACAAGAGACATGCTAATAATGACAAAAAAATGTTAGAAAATTGTTCAAGAAATTAGTAAGGGAAATTTACATGCTTAATAAGAATGATAAACAAAGTATGTGGATGTAGGTTTACAAAAATAAGGATAGTATTTTCTAGTATACTGAAACAAATTTAGCTAAGCTGATGCAAGTTGTAGGTAGGTTAGATGGTGAGAACATGCCATTTACCATTGACATCCAAACACTGTGGCAACAACATATGATAGCTAAGCATAATAATAGAGGTGGTGTATCCATTGATGCCACCTTTGGTATCGACCAGAAAAACGTAAGCATAACTTTTAAGATAACTTATCATATTTATATTACAATATTGAATTTACAAAATTGGGGTGACAATAAATTCTATATATGTTGCAATTTTGAATTATAATTCTCTATGTATACCTTCATAACATTTGACAAGTGGCACAATAGGATCTTGGTAGCATTTATATTCATCAATCTGCACGCCTTGAATTACTAGATGCTAATACAATGTCCAGGTTGGAAACCAATAGCCTTTGTAGTTGATTACATACAAGAAGAGATTAATGCCTTGCAGTAAGTACTTTTATTTTACATTGTCTTTCAACATGGTCTCTAGCATTTTTTTTTTCTTTCATGTGACTGTATTCAATGTATCACAATGTTATAGTGTTTTAGTATCATAGTGTTGCTACAACACTTTTTTGATCTTCTACATTTGTATCTGCAAATCTACTTAGTCAAAAAGTATTATTTTTCTTTGCCCTTTGAACGTTTGTCATGCAGTGTAGAAGAATTTTTATTGTAAGATTGTAGATATAAGTTGACGGGGTGAGATACTAAGAAAATTGAGTATTATGATGTATGATAAAATCTCCCCTTCTAACTGTGACTCTTAAATATGGGCAATGAAGAAATTAAACAATCTATAAAAAATGTATCTACAAGAATTAAATTTTTGGAAGTACATGGAGCAAAAATAATTAAACAAAGTGCACATATGGACAATTAGTTACCATAATTTGCAATATGTTGGATAAGACACCAATGCAGCCATCAAAGGATACCATGGCTTTATGAAATTAATTTTGAAGTCTGAGTAGAGTAGGATGGTAAGAAAAAAGATTGATTGGTACATATATATGCTAAAAATAGATATACTTGATTATTATTGATACAAGTCAAGGTAGAAAAAAATAATTTTATTGATAAGAAGAAGATGCCAAATACTATTATTTCTTCACTAATAAAGGCTTGTGAAATCCCTGACATGAATGTGACATTATCAACTTCTTTAACAGACTATGTATTTATTACTTCTACACAAAATTGTCATATTTAATATATTGTATACAATCTTGGTAAATAATGGATTGGTTGTAATTATGTTTGGGCTTAGCAAAAAAATATTTACAAGTACCAAGTAAAGATTTTTTTGATGATGCATCCTAATTTTATAAAAGATATCATTGCATGATTCTATGATCAATAAGTGGATACTATAATAGGCACAATATGTCAATTATTAATACTAAAGAAGATTACAATGGCTTTTCCTATAGTCATTCTAATATCAATTCTAATAATAAATCAGGCTTATAAATTATTGATGTTGAGAAGCTTTGTAATAAACTGCGTCAAGTCTTCATTCAATTATCAAAGAAGGGTGAAAAAAGTAATATCCTAAAAGAATAGTTACTATTAGATCTAATCTAGGTATTTAGGAAGACAAGAGCTTTCAAGGCCGAGATCAAAGCAAGTACTATTTATGCACTAGTAGAAAAGCTGGTCTTATAAACAATGAAAGATATGAGGGATTTTAGTCTTATTAGCCTGTATGATTTTCTAAAAAAGAGAAAAAAGAAGAAAATTATAAAAAAGCTTTGAATAGCATAACTCTAATATTCTTATATACTAATATATCAATGAAAGGATTTAGAGATGTTAGAGGAGAAAGGAAGAGGAGAGAGAAACGAAGTGAATTAAGCTATTATAAAAAAAAAAAATGAAGATTTTTGTATTACGAATAATATTTTGTATTTTGTACTTGATTCCAAAATGTTTAATTAAAATTATAAAATTATATTTTTTTCTTGGTGCAAAAAAAAATATAATTTTTACACCCTGTCTTATCTGCAATATTGATGAAGCAAAAATATTAATACAAGAGGTTACTTCACTTTTAAATTTTTTAGTTGTATAATTGATTAAATCCATTGGCTTTGCCAACGTCAAGTATATTTTTGGTTTAAATAAATTTTGTCTAATGGATATCCAAAAAATACACAAATATAAAAATTTAATAATATTTCAAGAGTTTATTAAGACTTGCCAAGATGTTTAGAAGTTCACATAACATGATCATGTTTAACTGCTAATTCAAAAAACAAAAAAAAAAAAAAAAAAAAGATAAACAAAAAATACAAAGTTGAATAATAGCCAACATGAAGTTGTAATGAAGGCAAATGAAGTTGCAATAAAGAACCTTCTTTAGAAGTAAAAATTGTGATGAAAGCAAATGAAGTAGCAATAGAGAGTCTACTATAAAAGTAATAAATTACAATAAAAGAGAATAAAGTTGCAATAGAGAATTTGCTACAAAAGATTTTTGATATCAAAAAGTTAATTTGTAATCTAATTTTAAAAAAGTAATATATGTCAAAAAATAATATATCTCAATAGTTAATCAGTGCTTTTTATTGTAATAAAAAATATTAAGTAAATTGTATATTATCAAAAGAATACATATATATATATATATATATATATATATTTATGTAATTGAGCTAAAGTCATCTTAGTAAGAAGATCAATTTTAAATTAGTCTTTGATGCTATAAAATCTATATAATTTTTTTTTATAAGATTAATTATAAAATCTATTGGCTTTATCTTTTTAATTAAATATTAAATATGGAACAATAAAAATACCAAAAACATAAAATAGTAAAACTATAAAATATCAAAAGACTAAATATATATATATATATATATATATATATATAAATAACATTGCTTAATACTTTGTTATTTTCCTATACAATGTTTTGTTGATTCTTTTGGTTCAAATAGCCATTAATATGTAATTGTAATAAGGACCACATCAAGTTTCAATGAATGTGATACATGCAACAACATTGTGAAAGACCTCACTATAACTATACACAAATGCAACTACATACAATTTCAATAAAACTTTTTAGTACTATATATATATATATATATATATATATATATATCTTTAATATTGATTTATTTATATAAGCAATAAAAGTGGTATTAACTTCAATAGCTAATCAATAGCTCTTAGTACTCCAATCAATGGAATTTTTTTATATTACATATAAATACTTAAAGTCAATTTTTTTTTTATATAAGTATTATTCATAGTCACTTCTATAGAAGGCTCTTCATTACTACTTGATTTGTATTCATTCCAATTGTTACTTCTACAAATGGCCCTTCATTGCAAGTGTCACTTTAGTAACTAATTAAAAAAAATAAGAAATTCTAATATAATCATGTTTGCCAAATTCACAACTCTTTTCAAAGCTACATAGGCTTTATCATAATTTCTTATATTTATCTATACACAAGCATTATATATAAATTTTCTGACATTTTTTCATAGAAAATATGAGTCGAATAAAGGCTAAAAAGTACCATAGTTATTTACATGTTGATCTTGCTATATAAATAATCTCCTAAAATATTTAAACTCATAAAAAAAAAATTATTTTGTAACTGATGGATAGAAAAAAAATACTAAAAACCACATCAAAGGCAATATAAAAAGATGCAAAGTGCTAGTTTTGTTGTAATCAAAGTTAATCTTGTCAATTTGATATAAAAAATAGTCATATCTAAATTAACAGCACATGTGTTTACAACTTTTTCTTCTTTTAAACAATCCTATGCTATATGCAAAAAGAAGTGATATATGTATTTCTATTAATTCATCATGTCTAATACTTTTAAGTATAATGACTTAAAACCTCTTTATTCTTATTACTTTGATCATCAAAATATATTCTTTGATTATAACTCCCTTCTTCACTTATTTATTCTTTGCAACAATTACTAAATTTATCTTTTTCATCTTTACATATACGTGCAATAATAGCATGATTCAATCAAACTTCTCTCATTAATTGCCTCTTTTATTTAATGCTATCTATAATAACAACATGAAATTCTTTCTTGACAATTTCTAAAATCTCTTTCAATGTAAATTCAACCTTAGCATTGAACACACATTCCTCAAGTACTTCCTTTAAATTTTTTGGTGCCTAAATATTAGAGAATGGTTTCTATATTAACAACTTATATTTATTTCTTATATATTTTTATTTTTTCTTTAAAATTGCTAAAGCATCTTTTATTGGTAATTCTTGTAAAGTCATCTCACGAGCCTTGTCTCCTTGAGTTTGTCTCTTGAAAGTACTTTCTTCTCTTGTGTCTTCAAAATCTTGTCTCTTCTTTTCTTATATTAAAGCTTCATATTGATTTTTGAGCAATGTTATCAAGGACATACACTAGGAAGTTGTAGAAGATTCTAGAAGGTTCTAGAGAAGCTTTGTACTTTGTAGAAGCTACTTGAGAAGTTTTCTAGTTCGTGGAAGTTGCTTGAAAAGCTTCCTAATTTGAAGAAGCTACTTGAGAAGCTTCTTAGCTTGTAGTATATATAAGAGCCGAGATTGAGGGGATCATGAGTCTCGACAACACACCTCTTAGAGGTCTAGCTCACCTCTTTAATATTGTTCTTGTATTCATTTGATTAATCTAGTTCTTACCGATTTTTCTTGAGCTTCTTATTTAAATTTTTAATCAATATTCTAAATTTGTGACAGTTTGTTAAGACTACACTCATCTTTCATATCAGAGCTAGTTCCTTCTTGTTAGAGTGTAGATTATTCCTCTACTTGAAGGTGCTGGTATTTTAGAAGTTACAGATTACTCTCCTCTAGATTGATATTTCTTCTATTACAATATTAAAATCTTATCTTTCTTGGAGAGAGTGGATTACTCCTCTTCTTGAAGGTTTTAAGGCGTTTTAGAGGTTGCAGAGTACCCTCCTCTAAACCAATACTGCCTTCTTGTAGAGTCATTTCTTTCCTTCTCTTAGAATGGCCGGAAGTCAAGATATTAGTATGACTGAAAGTTCGGAGTCCAAGTTGGATGCTATTATGAATGCATTTGCTACGTTATCACAGAGAACTAGCAAATGCATTCCTTCAATCTATTATGAAACACCTTTGCCTCTAGTTCAACAAGGATTATTGGTCTTACAACAAAAGGAGCCCTGAATTAGCCTTCCAAATAAGTTGGATGGTATGCGTTCCAAGTTTCGGGATTTTGTCAATCAAATTAGATTGATAACAATTTTACAACCCAAACACTATCCGATAGAGGAGTCACATGTTGGACTAGTTGGAACTTTGCTCACAAGGCAAGCTCTATCATGGTTTGTTCCTTTGTTTGAGAAAAGATCGTCAATTTTGAATAACTTTGAAACTTTTTTGGAGGCATTTGCGAAAGCATTTGGCAAACATGATAAGGCGCAATGGGCTACAACAAAAATCCAGCCGCTACAACAAGAGGCATGCTCCGCATTAGTCTACAAATCAGATTTCAGATAACTATCGTGTGACATCAACTGGGATGAGAAAGCATTGATGAGTCAATTTTATTGGGACTTGAGAGATGATGTGAAGGATTTGTTATTATCTCTTTCCTATCCATGAAGCCATTAGTCAAGCTATGAAGTGCAGTAATCGCTTGTTCCAATGTCACCAAGATCAATGCTCAAGACAATATATGGCTCACCATGCTCCAACTATGTCAGCAAGCAGCCTAAATTCACATTTAGAGGTGAAAGACATGCAAATTGATGTGATACGTATCAAATTCCTAACTCTAGAAGAAAAAAAGCGGCGTATGGAGGAAGGACTATGCTTATATTGCGGTAAAGAAGGCCACAGAGCTGGAAATTATCCTAAGAAGTAAAATCGACGTATTATCAGGACCAAAGGCACGTTTGTTTAGGAAAACAAAGATACCTAGCCACAATAGGGATCATGCGGTTGGACATACCACAACAACAATTAAGTTCCCCTCTTTCCGCTCAGCCTATCCATTGCTTTATCATTCTTCTATCTTTTGGCCCTCAGAAATTAAAAACCTTAGCATTATTTAGATTCAAGAGCATCTACTTGCTTTTTAGATGAAGAATTTGCTAAGCGTCATGAGATTCCTCTAGTACGAAAACCTAAATCCGTTCACGTAGAAGTAATAGATGGACGACCTTTATTGTCTGGTAGTGTCACCCACAAATCAGAACCTATAGAGGTGACGTTTAAAGACCATAGTAGTTATATTATTTTTAATATTATTAGAGCCCATCAAACCATGTTATTCTTGGTCTTTCTTAGTTAAAAATATATAACCAATCCATAGATTGGAGGTTACAAAGGATGACATTTCCTATAGAATATTTCAAGAGTAAGCTTGTTAGAAGATCTCGAATAAAAAAACCCTTATTTATTGGAACAAGAGCATTTGTAACATCGTCCACAGAAGGCATATTATTTGTCATTTATGTGACTGCAATTAGTAGAGAGAAGATTTTGATAACAAATATATTGGAGCAATATGAGGATTTTGAAGACGTGTTTCAAAAGAAGAATGTCGACATGCTACCAGAGCATCGACCATACGATTGTGCCATAGACTTGCAGGAAGGAGCACAACCACTTTTTGGCCCAATCTATAATTTTTCGCAGACACAATTAGCGGAGTTGCGGAAATACATTGACAAGAATCTAGTCAAGAACTTCATTTGTCATTCAAAGTCGCCAACTGAGGCACCAATCTTATTTGTGAAGAAGAAAGATCTTAAGATGGTATTTACTATGGCTCCAATCTTGGTACATCCAGACTTTGTAAAAGCCTTCTATTGGAAGATCAATGCTTCAGATTTTGCTACGGGAGTTGTACTTTTGCAGATAGGCATAGATGAGAAGCTTCATTCGATTATGTTTTACTCTTAGAAGTTTTCTATTGTCAAGATCAATTATGAGATCCACAGTAAAGAACTTCTTGTGATAGTGGATTCTTTCCAAGAGTGGCGTCACTTACTCAAAGGAGCTGCGCATCTGGTGACCATATATACGGATCATAAGAATTTAGAGTACTTTATGTCAGCTCGGGTCTTGAATTGTCATCAAGTTCAATGGAATATGTTGCTATCTAGGTTTGACTTTATTATTACTTATCGACCTAGGAAGCAATAACGACTATCCGATGCATTATCTAGGAGATCGTATCTAGCGCCAAAGGCTGGAGAAGCAATGTTTGATCAACAGTGTATAATATTGTTGAAGTCGGAACAATTCAAGCTTTACTCTGCTATAGTGCCAATTGATGCTAACTTCCTCAACCAAGTATGTATTGTGACTATTGCAGATTTTGTAGCCCTCGATATCATGCAACATATCAATAATGACAAGTTCAAGATAGAAGGAGATCTTTTATACTTTGAGATGTGGTTGTATATTCCAAAAGAACCAACACAACTCCAAGTTCTCGAATCTCAACACAACTTTCTAGTTGCGGGATATTTTGGATTCAATAAGACCTTGAAACTTATTTTCCAAGATTTTTGGTGGCCCTAAATGTGGAAGGATGTCAAGGATTTTATTGTCATCTCTGAAATTTGTTCAAGATCCAAGAATCCTCGGCATCATTCTTATGATCTTTTTCAGCCATTGTCTATTCCACATCGACCATGGTCTTCAATTTCTATAGACTTTATTATGGACCTGCTGCCATTGAATTCATTTGACAGCATCTTTGTTCTGATAGATCGGCTTACAAAGATGGCACATTTTATCCCTTGTAAGAAAACATCGTCAAGCAAAGACACAGCAAGACTCTTCTTTGATAGTGTGTATTGACATCATGGTTTATCAAATGATATCGTGTCAGATCGAGGAACCTAATTTGTATCAAAGCTCTGGAGATCTCTCTTTGAGATATTAAAGGTGGATATCAAGCTTTCTTCGGCTTTCCATCCTCAAACTGACAACCAAACGGAACAAGTGATTCAAAATTTGGAGCAGTATTTACGATGCAGCATCAACTATCAGCAAGATGATTGGACTACATATCTATCGTTAGCCAAGTTTGCATATAAGAATACCTTTTATGTGTCGATTCAATAAATATCATTCTTTTTCAATTATAGGTATCATCCAAAGCTTAATTTGTTGAGTCCGTCAACCAATAATAATCCGACAGCTGAAAGATTTGTAAAACAACTATAAGAGCTTTAAACCACATAGAAGCTTCAATTGCAAACCGCCCAAGAAGCTTACAATGCATCGACAGATAAATTTTGGAATCAGGTACATACTTTCAAAATTGGAAATAAAGTATGGCTACTTTGACGGAATATCAAAACCAAGCGGCCATATAATAAGTTGGACTAACAGAGATTTGGACCATTTGTCATCCAGAAGCAAATCAATCCAATGGCGTATCATCTGGGGTTACTTGCTGCTATGAACATACACCTAATCTTTGATGTTTCTTTGTTGGAGCCTTATCGAGAGTTGTCTTTTCTTGAAAGAGAGCACTATCCGCCACTTAGTATTAAAATTGAGAACCACAAGGAATACGAGGTAGAAAAGGTACTAGATTCATGGTGTAAATGGGAGAAATTGGAGTACATAGTACATTGGAGCAACTATGATATCAATGAGCACATATAGGAACCAGCAAAAAATCTTATCAATGCGTAGCAAAAGGTACATGAGTTTTGTCCATGCTATCCTCAGAAATCTAAGCCCTTTCGATGAAAGTTTTTTCAGTGAAGTCCCTTTTCTTTGAAGCCTCTTAATCCTTGGCCTTACAAAGAAGGGAGAAAAGGAACCTCTAAAAGATATAGTTAGAGATTATAAATCTGTAACCTGAGCCCATTCTTCCATGTTTAGTGCTTATTTTTTCAGTTTGATATAGATAGCCAAGAGATAGATATCATACCAGTCATGTCCTCTCAACCAAGTATCTCATGAAGATGATCCCAAGATGAAGAACCACATGTACCATGAAGACAATGGAGGATATCTAGTAACAGGTCGCTAGTGATTGTGTTTGAGGTAGAACTTGCCTATGGTGATCTTTCCAAAGGAGTGTTTACAAGGCATTTTTACAATGAAGATACAAAAATTCATGCTTGGTCAGAAATCAAAGGCGTAGGACACTATCATTGGTTACAAGGACCAATGAACTACTTGCCACGTAAACAATAATTGGAGTATATTACAGACACTATGCGATAAATTTTCAACTTCTTACGTTGGTACTGACTTGCAATAGGAGTGCTTCTTGGAGACCTCGAAGCTAAAGGGGGGGAGTGATGTCAAGGATATACACTAGAAAGTTGTAGAAGATTCTAGAAGGTTCTAGAGAAGCTTTGTACTTTGTAGAAGCTACTTGAAAAGTTTTCAAGCTTGTGGAAGTTGCTTGAGAAGCTTCCTAACTTGTGGAAGTTGCTTTAGAAGCTTCCTAGTTTGAGGAAGCTACTTGAGAAGCTTCCTAGCTTGTAGTATATATAGGAGCCGAGACTGAGGGGATCTTCAATCTCGACAATACACTTCTTTGAGGTCTAGCTTACCTCTCTAGTATTGTTCTTGTACTCATCTGATTAATCTAATTCTTGTCGATTTTTCTTGAGCTTCTTGTTTAGCCTTTCAGTCAGTATTCTAAATTCATGACAAATGTAGGCATGCACTGACAAAGCTTCCATAAGATCTTTCTAATTCATAGCTCCACAAATCATAGTAGCACTTTTCAACAATGTTTTCCATGCCATCTTCTTTTTTTACATTATAGAAATATTAGAAGACCAAAATTCTTTTGATACAATATGTCCAAAAAAATCTTATTTTTTATCATTATCCATCCTAATAACATAACTTACAGCTTGAATTCCTGCAACTCTATGTGTAGCTAAATAATCTTTAGTCAATGCTTTCATACATTCCTTATCAAAGTTGATTTGGAAAAGATTATTAATATCTTTCAATGCCAACTTTTCATCTTTCCAAAAAATAATACCTTCTTACACCATTTCATTGAATTCACTACAATCTTTTTGAGAATGAAAATCATTATGACACCAAATACATCTTTGTACATATCTTTGCTTACAAATAGCCTTTAAATTTATTGTAGATATCTCCTCAAGCCTTACAAATTTAATTTGAAGATCTTGCATCTCTTATATAATCTCCTCAAGTTCCATATCTTCTTTCTTTAATGTACTTATTAGAGGTTAAATAATAGGTATTGACAATCATAAAGTAAGTACTTGAGTTTTAGATACTTGTTTAACTCTTTGAATTTCAATCCTATCATTTTTCTTTTCTTTCTTTGTAAGTAATCTCACAGTATCTCGTATTTCTTTTTATTTTGATGTCAATCTTTTATTTTCTTCTTTATCTTCAAAAAAAATTTCTAACTACTCTTATAATTTTTTATTAATTACTTGAAGAAAAAATTCAATCTAGTTTGATTCTATAGTTAATTTTTCTATCTTTAAGAATCAAAAATATTACCTTTTAAACTTCTTCAAAAGCTCTATAGTTTACAAATTCTTGTTAAGTCGTTCAATTCATTCCAAAAATAATTTCTTGGTAATTCAATCAATATCCTCCAAAAAATATTTTTTCTTTAATATATGTGAAAATATCTTCCATGAATCTCCAAAATGCTCTAGAATTGATTTAATATGTTTTCTTATTTCTAATAGTGTAGCAAGTCAAAATATCTCAATCATCTTCTTTTGGAAAATCCAATTCAATTCCATTTTTTATACATAACATCTCAAATACTTTGAAATATATCTTCCATCAAATTGGTTAATTTTATTAACTACTACTTATAAGGCTTTGGTTGCCAAAGCCTCTTTGCAATCATTGCTCTATTGCTATTGCATAAATAATGTGAATGCTTGAAACATATTTGTAATATTTGGATTAAAGTACATATCTTGTCCACCAGTAGAAAATCCACTTGAAGCTCCACTTGAAGATCCACATGAAGCTCCACTCAAAGCTCCATCAAAAACTCCAAATTCAACCTTCTTCCTTTTTTGTCCCATCAATTGCAAATAACTACAAATACAATCCAAAATCTTATTGAAGAAAAAATATTTTGAAGTCACAACACTTAGCATCAGCAAGGTTGCACACAAAAGGGAGTATGGAATAAGTTAATTCTTACTTCCAACACTTGTTACTTATAGATGGTGGTTGCCAACCAACGAGGCAACTTCCATCGTTATTACATCCATTTCTACTTCATCCAACTAAATCCTAGGTTTTTTCTCAACTTAGCCGCCACGTATAAATCCTACAAGCCACCATAGTAACTTTCTTATACTCTTTTCTTGTCTTTTGACCACTAGCAACTTATCTAAGGTAATACCTTTTATTAAGTGACTTACTTCAACACTCTCACTTTGCTATTGGTCAAAGGGCTTTTAATCCTAAAGCCTTTATCAACATGTGATGACTATCCTTTACTAATGCCTTAATCAACAAATCAGCAAGCATATCTTTCGTTGCACAATACTTCATATCAATCACTCCCATTTCAATCTTCTCTCTTATGAAGTGATGTTGAATGTCAATGTATTTTGTACTTGAATGATGCTTGGAATTCTTTGCAAATGCAAGACATCCTTAATTGTCACACTCCATTGGAGTTGCTTCCATTTACACATCTCCAATGTCCTCCAAAAGTTGTCTTAGCCACATTGCTTCTATTGCACCATGGCTTGCTACCATGTACTCCGCCTCCATTGTTGACCTTGCAGTTGTTGGTTGTCTCTTGCAATTCCATGATATAGCTCCCACTCCAACAAAGAAAACATATCTCGTTGTTGATCTTTTATCATTTGCATGTCCAGTCCAATCCACATCACAATAACCATACAAAGTAATGTTATCACCTCCAAGGTACAATTTGAAGTTCAAAGTACCTTTTAAGTACCTCATGATCCTTTTGATGGTTGTCCAATGGATTGGTTTAGCCTTTGACATGTATTGGCTTACAACACTCACTGCATATGCAAGATCTACCCTTGAGCCAACCATTGCATTCACTAGTGAACCCACTACTGCCTTGTATAGAATTCCTTGCATTTGATCTTCAACTTCAGCAAATTCTTCATCCGTGAGCTTCATCAACTTCAAATTGGCCTCCAAAGGTGTTCCAATAGGCTTACACTCCTCCATGTTGAATCGTTTCAATACCTCTTCAATGTACTTGCTTTGGTTCATTGTAATGGTCTTCTTAGCACGATCTCTTACAAACTCCATTCCTAAACAATAGTGAAGCTCTCTCAAATCACTCATCTCATACTCTCTTTTTAACTTTGCCTTCAACCAATCCATCATCTTCATAGTATTGATTAAGATAATTAGATCATCAATATATAAGATGACAATCAATATGAATTTATTTGATTGCATTATATGTAAAGAATAATCAGTCTCACTCCTTACAAATCCTTCAGTTATAAAGAAAGTATCAATGTATTGGTACCATGCCCTTGGAGATTGCTTTAGTCCATACAAAGATTTTCTCAACTTACAAACAAGATGTTGATTGCATTCTTATATAAATCCTTCACGTTGATCTATGTAGATATCTTTTTTCAAGCTTTCATTCAAGAATGTCGTCTTCACATCCATTTGATGCATCTTGAAGTCCATTGCTGTCTCAATTGCCACAATAGTTCTAATGGTGGTGAATTTGGCCACAAGAACAAATGTCTCATTAAAATCAACACCAGCAACTTGTAAGTAGCCTTTGACAACCAATCTAGCCTTGTATCTCATAATATTGCCCATTACATCCCTTTTGGTTCTAAACACCTACTCAAAACCAATTGAAGATCGATTTGGTGGAAGTTGAGTCAATTCTCATGTTCTATTATCCATGAGTGATTTGTATTCTTCTTCCATAGCATTCTCCCACTTCATAGCATCCATGAACTTCATTGAATTACACAAATTTAATGGATCAGCAAGAAGAGTAACATTGGCATATTCTTCACTTACTTCAAGAAATATGTGGTCCTTCCACCATTCACCACGTGATTTTCTTTCTCTCAAAGGATATCTTCTTTCATTTGGAGAGGCTTCATCTTCTTGAACTTTATGCTCTCTTCCAAGTTTCTTCTTTCTTAAAGCTTGTCTTTTCTTACTTAAAAGTTGATACTCCTCATCATCATCATCATCATCATCATCAATATCTTCATTGTATTCATTGCTCATTCTAATAATTGAAGGCACATTATACTCTACCTTCTTATGTACTTCACCTTGATTTGCATTTCTTCCATCTTCATTGTCACCATCATCTTCTTCTTCTTTCTTTGCTAAAATTGATGATGTGTCCACAAACACACCATTACTCCCATTTGTACACATCTCCAATTCTTCAAAAGCATTCTTATGCTCCAAAAATTCAACATCACGACTTTTGATGATCTTCTTATTTTCTAAACACATTAGCATGTATGTCTTTGTACCTTCACAATATCCAACAAATATACATTTTGTATTCTTTGCATCAAGTTTGGTCCTCATGCAATCTGATACCTTTGCATAAGCAATACATCCAAAGATTTTCATATATGAAACACAAGGTTTCTTGCCATTTAGAGCTTCTTGTGGAATCATTGATGTAAGTGCACTTGTATGGCACCTATTCCTTGTGTACATTGAAGTAACCATGGCTTCAGCTCAATATTCATGCTCAAGTTATTGTGCATGAAGCATACTCCTTGCTATCTCTACAATAGTACAATTTGCTCTTTCAGCAACTCGATTTTGTTGTGGAGTGTAAGGAGTAGAAATTTATCTTGCAACACCTCGAATCTTCAAGGAATTCATCAAAATGCTTTGACATGCATTCACCTCAATTATCCGTGTGTAATATTTTGATCTTGTACTCACATTATTTCTTTATAAGAGCTTTAAACTACTGAAACCTTGAAAAGCACTCTCTTTTAGCTTTAATGATGTAAATCCATACTTTTCTTGAAAAATCATCAATGAATGTGACAAAGTACCTTACTCCTCCAATTGATAGTGTCTTCATTAGTCCACAAATATCAAAATGCACAATCTCCAATAATTTGGTTGCACGTTGTCGGAGTAGAGAGAATTTGTCTCAAGAAAGTACTAGGCTTCTCGCTGCCACTAAATGCTCAATCAAGTCTAAGATATAAAGTATCAAGTTTATATATATAATATTTTCTCTTATAGGGCAATTTCATCAATACATAAGCCCAAGTACCAAAAAAATCCCAAATATATGATAAAGTATCTTAAAACCTTATATATCCTTAAGAGAATGTTTCTTGAACTTCAATAGCTCATATCTCACGATTGGACTGTCCAAAAAACCTAAAATTTTACATGAAGTAATAAAATACTTTCAAAAACTATTATATAAAAATTCAATTGTAAATTCATTACAAATCTTGAAATATCACTAAAATACTAATAGTAGCTTTAAACCCTAGCTTACAAAGATCTCGATGCTAAATTCTTTATATCTCACAAAATAAATACTAAAATACCATGAAACTTTGATTTATAGCTTTTTAGCTTAATAATTCACACTTATGGAAATTTTGAGCCAAAAATTCGTCCAAAAACTCAAGATATGGCTCCAACCATTACTATCAATAAAATGACTCATTTATTGCCTTTGAATTACATGTGTTGTCTTCAATGTCCTATAACTCCTTTGTCTAGACTTAGAATTTATCAAACAGTATATATAAAATATAGCCAAAAAAATGATCTCTTCAACTCTAGTTTTCGATCTTTTATTAATCTCTATATGTATATGTTATGCTTCAAAGAGTGACAGTAGGTACAAATTTGACACCTTAACTTTGAACATATATATCTCCTTCATAAAAACTTAAAATCACACAAACTCTTTATCTAAATTATACCTAAAATCCTAAAATTTTTGAACTTATCCTCCAAAGCTCAAATGACTTCAAAAAAGAAATCCTAATCCCTAATAAGGCCTCAAGAAGCCTCCTTGAAGTCCATTGGACATGGCCTTCGACCAATGAGAATGAAGTTTTTTATTCCTTGGCTTCATCCAACCATGCCTTGCTTTCATCCCTCCCTGTGATTGCTCATTTTACTTATCCCAAAAGAAACCTCCCAGCATAAATCCTTATAGGGAGAATTCGAACACAGGGAATGACTAGTTGCTTAAGTGTTCACGTTAGGGTCACACAATCATTTACCTCTTCAATGTATTGTCTCTATTTTCAATATTTGAACACACAAGGAAACTATAATCTCTTCCTTCACCTTATCGGTCTCTTCCTTATAACAATTCAGTCATACCAATAACTGCTATTTCCACCAATATATTCACCCTCATAATCTCCAACTGTAATACTACGCCCTCACAGCTTTCAGCACACAATTATCCTCGTTCCAATCTCTGGAATTCTTCACACAAAACTGCCATTCACATTATAGTGTTTCACACAAACATAGACTCATTCTCTCTGCTAAACTACAATCAGATTTCAGCATTCAATCTTTCTTCTTCTCAAATAATACCAATCACATTTCCATAATTCACTTCACAATATTCAGAAACTTTCAATCCTCTTATTCAAAGAATATAACAAACAAAAGAAAAAAGGTAGCACCAAGCTTACCCCGGCTCACAACTCTCATAGTCTGGCATTTTCTTCCCCTCTCCCATCCTCCTTATACTACCCCAAGATACCAACTCCTATACTACAGATGATAACTACTTTTCCTGACTATTCATCCATTCTACCTACTGAACCACCTTTCAACAGTTATCTATCCATGTTTACACTATACACTAGGTATTTACATTCTGAAAATAACTACTTATTCTACACTTCCAATAAGCCTCCTACTAGTTAAGAATTTCTTCTTTAGGCTCTAATCTCTTCTCAGGCTCCATACTAAATATTTAGGTTCTATAAATTTTTTTTGAAATACTATAATTAAAAAGATAAATTCAAAATAAATTTTCTTAAATCCACTCTCTTTAAATTAATTTATTTAATCATTCTAATATATATCAAGACTTATAAAAATATTATATGTTCTAACTAATTTTTAAATACTATAAGCTTTTACAATATGACAACGTATTGCAAGTCCATTTGGAAATGAATTCTTTTGTTCTTTGCCTTGTATACAACCTTTACAAGTAAGTGTCATGGCATTATGGCTGAAATGATGAAGATCCAAGCCACTTACAATGGATTGAAGCTCCTTCATGCATTTGGCATTCAAATGACTAAGCCGTTGATGCCAGATTTCAAACTTGTCTTGGTCTTGTGAAAAATCAGCAAATGTAGCCACTTCAACTCTATTCACCTTCTTACAATTGATGAAGTAGAGATTTCCATTTCTAAGACCTTTGGCAACATGTTGTCCACCCATTTTCTTCACAAAGCATCCATTCATGTCAAATTGAACCTTATAACCATGTGATACAAGTTTGCTCACCGAAAAGAGGTTTTTTTTCATCTTTGATACATGTAAGACTTCCTTCAATCTGATCGTCTTGATTTGGTCCTTTACAATGATCTCCACAACAATTGAGCCAATTCCAATGGCTTGTACCATGCCATTGTCTCCGAACCTAACTTTGGTTATTAAAATTTCTTCATAAGTATCAAATGAACACTTATATGGTGTCATAAACTTAGTAGCACCTGAATCTATAATCCACTTAGACATTGCATCCATAGAGGCTCTTTTACTTTCCATGAAAGCATAGTCATTTTCACCAAATTTATCACAAGCATTGTTTACATTTTTTCTATCTCCTTTCTTGACTTTGTAGCAATTCTTAGCAAAGTGATCTGATTTTTTACAAATATAGTAATTTTTCATGTTGCTCTTTGAACTATCACGTTGGTGAGAATAGCTACTTTTGCCTTGTTTTCAGAATAGAGCGAAATCCTCACTTTGATGATCTTTTTCCTTTCTCTTAGTTACTTCATGGGCAAGTCTTGACGTGACATAGTTCATAGTAAGCTCCTTCATGTTGATGGACTCCAATGCTACAATGAGGTAGTTGTAGGACTCTGAAAGGCTCATGAGTAATGTCAACATAATTTCTCTATCATTAACTGATGTGTCAACAACTGCTAGTTAGTTTGCAAGTACTTTTATTTTGTTGACATGAGCCATGAAGTCATCTCCTTCTTCTATCTTTACTATTAAGAATTTTCTTCTTGTCCATAGAATGTTGGCAAGGTTTCTACTCTCATAGATATTGCAAAGAATCTTCCATACTTCCGATCGTCCAGTGCAAACAATTACATGTGAAAAATTGGTATCATCAAGATTTGTTGCAATCATGCCAAAAGCCTTCCTTTCACATTGTTTATACTCCTTCTTCACCTTCACTTCAACATTGTCACTTGAAGGGTCTTCACTTTCATCAATAATGTCCCAAAGGTCTAATAAAGCCAACAAGAGCTCCATTTTTTTCTTCCAATGGTAGAAGTTGTCACCTTTAAACTTCTCAATTATTCTCAAACCCTCATCTTCACTTACAGTCATGTCTAAGCAAGGAGTGTATCAAAGAAAATTAAAAAAAATGAAAGAATGAACTCTCAAAATCAATAAGAAGATGTGATGCCTTAGAAACCCAGAATGCCTTCTTAATGAGTAAACTATTGTTTATACCCTTCAATCGCTCTCAACTTTACTTATAAGACTTCTCACAAGTCTGATAACCTCTTGAATAAGCTTTGCATCTCTTTCATCACCTCTCTTCTTTCACAAAACACTTCTAACCTCACAAAGCACCTCTAATCACAATAAGTGGATCTCTTAAGGAAATAAAAGCACAAAGTTAGAGTACTAATGATGAAACTCAGCAAAAAAATACAATACAAGTGTCCTTAAACATTAATCTAAGGTATCTAAAAACCTCCAAGATTATGAATGCACTTAACAAAAAGTAAGAGCATAACTATATGAACAACTAGATGCAAAAGGAGATTTAAAAGATACCAAATCCTAACATCAACAACAACCATAAGATCTACTCTTAACACCAACAAAGACTTCAAAGAACTTCAAAACTCACAACTAAAGATGTGTGGATCTATAACCTATCAAAAAACAAGCACTTTGAAGTCACAACACTTAGCATCAGCAAGGTTGCACACAAAAGGGAGTATCGAATAAGATAACTCTTACTTCCAACACTTGTTACTTATAGGTGGTGGTTGCCAACCAACGAGGTAACTTTCATTGATGTTACATCCATTTCTTCTTCATCCAACTAAATCCTAGATTCTTTCTCAACCTAGCCACCACCTACAAATCCTACAAGCCACTATAGTAACTTCCTTATACTCTTTTGCTATCTTTTGACCATTAGTAATTTATCTAAAGTAATATCTTTTATTAAGTGACTTACTTCAACAAACCTTCCACCTCAAACTTTCACCTCAAGTTTATGACTTATGTTATATTATGAGTTGTCTTGTTTGGAAATGCACCAAGCATCTGGTTGTGGAAAGCAAAGTTGTCTTTTATAAGTATCCAAGAAACCTTAATAGATTTCACCTTTATAAGAAGAATGTAATTCGAATTTCAATTCAAAATAGCTTAAAGTCAATACAAAGTGTTCAAAAACACTCTTTTTAATAACCTCAACTATACACAAACTCCAATCGCCTTATTACTTTTATAATTAAGCAATTTCAATTTCTCTTTGCAAGCCTTTATCCTAGTCACTGATCTTTACAAAGGTGTAACTCTTTATCTAATTATCCACTTTGTACAAAATTTTGTACAAAAATACCACTATAAGTCTTTTAAATATTAAAAAATTAAAAAATCAGCCCAATCTAGCTTACAAATTGTGAAAAAACATCCAAAAAAACCTCACTAATATCACTCAAGTACCAACTCAAAAGTTGATGCAAATGTCTTAGTAGCAATTTCTCTTTTTTCAATCATTAACTTCAAGTAAAAATTTATATGTAGCTTGATCTTCAAGTCTTCTAATCCATGCCAAATTTCATCTTATTTTGACTAACAGAACTTCAAATATCATAGAAACCTTACTTAACTCTAAACTACCAACTTTTGATACCGTCTAGTATCAAAAACCAGATATCTCTCAACTATATTGTTAGATTAATACAAAATTGTTTACACACTTAGCACACCCAATTAACCAAGCACTGTCATGTTTTGAATTATAGATGTGATACCAATTGCACAAACTAGCAAAGAGTGCTAGCCCTAATTGTATTACATAAATTCAAAGTCACCAATACAAATCTTGATTTTGAACAACAATTGCAAAGTTATTTCAAATCTTATGAAAACAAGCCTTATGCTTCTAAAACAAGCTCAAAGCTAGCTCATCAATTCAAGTCATCAATCTCCAAATGCCTCCATATTTTGCCCTAAGTAGCTATTTTAGATGCTAGAAGTATGATTTCAACCTTGTTCCATAAATGATCCACCCCTAAGTATCAATTCAATTTATCCTGGGGTTTTTTAGCCCCAATCCTACCTTCAATTTAATCCTAATATCAACCATATTAATTACTTATATCTTCTACTATATTTTTACTAATATATGGCCTTTCTAAGGTCGTAAAAGAGTTTCTACAGCCTAGAAGATAAAATTATTAAGCAACCTTTAATCTTCTAACTATTAAGAAAAGAAAATAAACTAAGAGGCTTTTATAAAAACCATGTTTAAATGTCTTGAATTATTATTGAAGCAAGATGATTATATATTAATTAAAATTTTATTTTTGATTATATTTTCATCATATAGTTATGCTATAACACAACATCAACTCAATTGCAATAGTCACTTTTTACAAAATTATAATGTGTCTATTACAGTAACGTCTTTTTGCAAAATTGTAATGCATTAATTCTATCATAATAACCTTCTTTTGTAAAATTGTAATGCATCAACTTTGTTGCAATAACCTCTGTTTGCAAAATCATAATGTGTCAAATCCCTTGTATTAATCTCTTTTTGCAAAATTATAATGTATCTTTTCCCTCACATAAACCTCCTTTTGCAAAATTATAATGTCACATTGAACCCTACAAATCAAAATCAGTGTATGTTATCCTTTTTATATTTTGTCATATTGACATCTTCCATCAGAGAGAAAACTCAATCAATCAAGTAATTATTACACCTGTTGTTGTCACTTATTAAGGCTACATGGCCATGGAGTACCCAAGGCCACAGTGTGAAGGAAAAAATTCCTATCACCATCTTTATATTATTCATAACCTTCACTTCAATTTGCTAGTTTTCAAAGTCTTCAAAGTCACTCAAGCTGGTCTCAACAAACACACGTCTTTATCACATCATCAAAACAATGAATATAATTCAACAAGTGGTGAGAAAACAAGTACACCTCGTCCATCGTGGACCAAACTACAGAATAAACAGCATTCTTCCTAACTGGCTAAGGGGATCTTAACACTTTTAGAAGAAAATAAGGGTAACAACTCTGAAAACCTTTTCAAAGTTGCTCTGAAGAAGTTGAAATTATGAAGTTGACTTTATACTTGAGAAATCATTGATTTTTAAGTGAATTGTTGAGATAGAATGTTCTTTCTTCTTACATGGCATCAATAGTTTCGGCCCCCAAAATTTCTACTAGGCCCATCTCAGATGTTAGTTTTTTAAAAAGTTTGAGAAATCATGCAAAGTTTTCAAATAACCATCAAAAATTAAGAAACTGGCTTTTTTTTTAATACTCATCTTGATTGTTTGAATTAAGTTATGAGCTGGCATATTAAAATAGGTTTATATTAAAATAATTATTTGGTTGATTTATGAAGCCACTTTATACCATATCCAAAAATCAAGGCTTCCAAACAAGGGCTTTTCTTCACCAGATAAGTCACATTGATAAAGATTTGAACCATTTGCTTTCAAAGTAGACTTATAAGTGTAAAATCTTCCAAATCAAAATTTTAAAATAAAAGTTGTTATATGTGTATACATATATGAACAAAAGAAATGCAGGATTTTTTTTGGAATTGCAAGATGGAGGATCTTGCCAAATCTTCCACAGAGTACTTCCGTGTGACATGTACTTGCAAGGTTTCATTCCTTTCAAACCCTCCCGAACATCGTACAGTCTGGTTCCATGGCAGAGATCCACTCACAAGACAATTCTAAAAACAACTTGCATTTCTTGCACTTCATTAATATGTTGACAAAGCAGTACAAAAATTTCCTTTGCTGGATATACATACTCTACTCGAGTTAAACCAATTACCGTGAACACAGTACGTTTTATATCTCCGTTATTAACACACCTTGATTACAAAACTCAAGGCAACATTAATGTTTTGCAATTTTTTCACATTATTGTCAAGAATATCATATCAGAAATGAGGTTACATAGCACTTGAGGATAATTTCTACCATCCTTGCAACTATTCAAGTTCACTGTAATATAGTAATCTTTCTTTAACGAGAATGGTTAACATGTACTCCGTTTACTTTTAACTATTTAAAATATGCAAATTAACTTCCTTTGAGTATAAATGATGTATTCTTAGTATATGTTTGATCCAGATTGCAACTTAAGAGATCCTCAAGCCTAACATATCGAAGCACTTTCAGTTTGCGACAAAAATGAAGGATCTTTGGGGGTTACCTGAACATTAGTTTCAGTACCAGATTCATAATTGTTATCTGAGCATTAGCCTCCATCCTGGTAGGTCAGACTCAAATCAATCAATTTCCATCACACTTTCATACGCATGTGCCTGAAACTTAAACCAAGACACGGGCTCCTGTAGCATGTACGAGATGGTTTCTGTTCCCACTCTTAGCAGAAACACAGCGCAAGCAACAAATGACATCAGATTCAACAACCATCAAAGCGATGGGTCAGTAACATCAAACCAGATAAATTAAAATTGCCAATTGAAATTCCAGCAGCATTGGTGAATTGTCTGGCAACATTTCTGCCAGACCTGAATTTGAAAATGGCATAAAGCTAACTTCGGATTGCTATGCTTATTCTTTCCCAAATTCAAGAAGCCATGTGAGGGACCAAAGTAACAAACTTTCTATCATCAGAATGACAGCTGCTGTATCAACCCCAATGATACGAGGAAAAATCTGGTTTTGAGATTGTGAATTATGATAAGGAAAATGAGACCAGAAAAAGAATAACAAGAATGATACACCCAAGCGGTGCCCTTGCTCCGTTGGAGCTTAGGCTTGCAGCACTTGGCAGTGCACAATGTGCGATTTTATCCGGTTTCGACCTGCAAGGTTGGACCAGAGATTGGTCACAAATGACTTGAATTGCCCCTTTCCAGAGAGCGTTTCCCATATTTGTCCCTGCTTTTCAGGTATGTCCGCACTGGCTACATCAACCAGAGTAATACTCATGTTGTTCCGAATAATGCATAGCTTCCCTCCTAAGGGCACCAAAGCAACAGCTTCCATAGCTCGAGAACCTCCAAGATGAAAACGGCTATCAACAGATCGGCTCCACGCATCAGTATCCCGGTCATACATCCGTAATTTGCACCCATCCCGACAGTCCAAAGCATATAAATTACCATGGAGCTCAACACAGGGGTTCCGCCACCCAGCAACCATTCCATCCATGACAGGAGTCCAGTGATTCGTCGCTGGCACATAGACTTCACTCATCACCTGCCTGTGAGATCCTGAACCCTTTAGAAACCACCTGCAATTCCAGGTTCACTAGTTCAGCTCCAATGGTGCATTCCAAGTATCCCTACCTCATCAAGTCTCACACAAGTACCTGCTATATTAAAAAATATATCTAGTAGGGATAGGAGAAAACCTAAACACATCAGCCGCTTAACTTCTCAACAGGACGATAAGGACATCTCAGGATCTGAGGTATTAAGCAACGACCCAAAGGATCATTGTAAAAGAAAGCAGCACTAATGTGTAATATCATAATCTGAGAATGAAATGCGCACACACAGTGCGTAGATAATAGTGAAAAACAAGCATGCTTCTGATATAAATACAAACTCACCTTCCACCATATACAACTCCAATGAAGGGAACCATAGTTGTGCTCATGTCGGAGATAGAATACCACCTGTTTCTGTTTGGATCATACATTTCCGCAGACCGTAGGGATCTTTGACTTCCTTCACACTCCCCTCCCGCCACATACAAGCAGTTATTTATGACACAGAAGCCAAAGAAATGTCGTTTCCTCTGCATAGGTTGGGAACGATGCCACTTATTTGTACGTGCACTGTAATAGACAACTCGACGCATGGACCCCTTCAAAGGGTCCTTCCCGCCAAAAAGATATAAATGGCACCCACTCAAAACAGCACATCCAAAGCCGAGTGCTTCTGAGTACTCAACTGGGACGGGTGGCAGAGGCTGCCAAAGCTGATACCTGCAGAATCCAATTAACACCTTAAGGCGAGCATGAAAGAAAGTTGATGTATGACCAAGAACCTATGATGCACAAGGGGCAGTATGCTTAAAGTTGCTGGCACATCACATCAAACTTGATTGAGCAGTACAAACCGCTGTAGAAACATCTGCTCAAACAACGAGGCATTGCAGGTCATGGATATCATGTGTACGCAAACATAAAATAATAAAATATAATAATTACTCGATATTTGAAAGAACTTCAAACCAACGAACACTCGCACCAAATACGCTGACTAAGAACCTAGTAAGTGAGTACCTAGGATCAAAAGCATGCCATGAGATGCGACCATCACGATCTCGTTTGATGACATAGACCCACTCTTCTGCCATACCAAGTCGACGACGAAGAGAATAGAAGAAGTTGCCAGCAAGAAGACGATCCCATCTTTTACAGACAACACGCAGTTTTCGGTGGTGAAGTCTAGGTACTCGAATGAGGCAAGCAATTGCTAGGTCGTCCGGAAGGCCTGGTAACAGTTCAGGGGGATTACGTCTTTCGCCTCGTGCTGGCTTCTTTGGCAGATTTATGGTAGGTTTAATATCTGGTCTAACACAATGACCCACAGTCCGCCCTGGCACAAATCTTCTTCCGCCCACTGACAAACCTGCATCTACTCCCCCACAATAACATGCTGCAGTCTCAACCTGGAAGTCCAAATCCAGTAACATTTAGTGAATAGCGGTCATATAAAAAATAAAAATAAAATAAAATAAAAAAATCACATGAATTGCAGGGGCACAAAAATCAACACCAAGAAGCAAGAAAAAAAACTCACTACTAATATCAAACCGATTAATCATGCACTATTTTACAAGTAAATCGACCGGAAAACGAACCAAAGATCCCTAATCAAAAACAAGTATTGATTTATAATTGCCCGAGTGTACCAGAATGGGTGATGTGAGTTTGGGGCAAACAACTCATCGTCTTTAACTAAAATCATCAGAGGCAACCATTAAGGTGCTCCACTGGTCAGCAGAACGGGCAATCACTCCCTAATTGAGCTACTTGGACCACTTGTCGAAGATAGTTCCGTAAACCGAACCCTTGCTAAGTTATCTGACGAGCTAGGGACATCATGAGCGCCACATGGCGAATCTAGATTCAAAAACTCATTCTCAGCAACCGAGAGGATGAGCCTCTACTTCACAGCACTGCTTCTTAAAAATTTGGTCCCAGAGTACCGTAGGTCGATCTCAGCTCTGATTCGAGACTATGGATTTTCTCTCGTTAACATTGAACTTTCGTCAGTTCACATTACCGTGGCAACCCTCACAGACGCGTTGTTTATAAAACGAATACTCTCTCTACAATCCATGTGCAAAACTTTGACAGTAGTTCAAATCTTCTCCACTGTCTTTTTGAAAGAGTTGGAGAGTACTCGTATTTGACAGAAACCAGCACCAGAAACTATCGTACTACGTCCATGAGAAGAAAAATAAACAAAGTCCGTGAGAACCGCCAGGATAGGTGCATCATACGATGAAAACGACCACCATTCTAGCGGGAATATTTCAACAGACCTGCGGATGTTCAATTATAGAGTAGACAGTACAGCTTCCTCTCTACTTCCTTCCGAAAAATAATTAAGAGCGAATAAGACCCGCTAATCGAGCTTGTACACTACCACCACGAGGTTTTGATTGCTTCGTGCCTGAGGAACGGGGTGAATAGCCCGATGCATTGCGAACGCAGTGATTATCTTCGTCCAGTAGCATACTTCCTCGATTCCACATTAACCTGACTGGCAACCACCTGTAAGTGCAAAATGACAACCACTCACAGCTCCATAGCTACTGCCACGTCTTTTCCAAATTAGCAGCTCCTCAATAACCCGCAGACTCAAGGCATGAATACAATCTGCACACACTCCTACACTATCGCCATTCAAAACCTCGCCCCGACATCGTCCACTCTCTCCTACTCCATTCCTCCTCCAAACATGACCGCATCAGCTATCCCCTTTGCATTTCCAGGACCGCAACCAGCCTTCCCTAAGGAACAGAACACAGAGCGCGCCCTAGCCCCTCCCTGCATGATCAAGAACACCTCATTGCCTCCAGCTTCCTCCTCGATCTTGTTTCCGGCCCTTCCTCGTGCACACAGCAGAAAAAGTTCATATTCAACCTAACGGCGCAACTTCTCGAGGTTCAAAGCACAGACACCTGCAAAAGAGCACTGCAACAGAATTCAAAGCTGGCTACAATCGAGCGTGCGACATCAGGGCCTACACTACCAAGTGCGCTATCCACGCTTGCACAAAAATGCTTCAACCTGCACAAACCCCCGAGCCCTCCTTCCCCATCTTGCCATAGCCACTTCTTCTCACACACCCCCGCTCTCACGCTCTCTCAAAAAACCCCCCACCCCCTCTAGATCTATCTATCGACCCCCATCAATCCTCGTTACATCTTCGCGTCCCGCAACCCTTTCACAATCTACAACAAAGGATTCCACGCCTTCGCTACATATTTGACGCGTAATCATGACCGGAACAAGGAATTCAGGGAAGCATTAATTAAACGCAGCTTCGAATTATCTACGTCTGGAGTGAATGTAGATTACGATGCGAAAATATTTAATGTGAATCATCTTCACGATTTGTAGACGAGTTGAAACATCTTCAACTCATAATCCGACAGTTCCTACCAAATTCTATACTATTTTCATTGATAGACAAAAATTTGGAAATCGAATAGATATTCGGGCGGCTTTCGGTGTAGTGGTTTGGAGTTTTGAACTACCAACCAGGCAGAGGTGTAATTAGTAACTGACCAGTGGAGAGTACAGGAGACAACACTCGAATATTCCGTATATTACGATGTAGTATAATACAATACGGTATATATATACTTGAATGTAGGGCTGCTGTTCATACGTAAGTTCAAAATTGTGACACTATTTCTGTTCGGAGCCAGTTATGGATGCACCGAGCTTTGAGGTTTCCCTTTCAGCTTTTCCATTGCGTTCCGTATGAAGCCCACAAGGTGACAGTTCCGTGTCAGAACTTTCCCCTCAGCTCCACCCTCGGATGAATGTTATATTCCGTGGATGAGAACTTGAATATTTGATATTGTATAAATTCATGCTCTTGTTATTGTCACATTTTTATTTATTTTTCACACATATTTAATTGACCTAAATATGCAAAGAATTTTATTGAACAACATTATATTGAAATATTTAAAATAAAATCTATACTACTAGAATATGCAAAAGAATCTAGACGTGATATTTCGTTTCTGTTCAAGAATATATATGTAGCTAATTGGCTCACTAATATGAATTTGAGGATTACACCTTTTTTATAACATGATTGTTTAAAATATGCAATAAACTCTTAATATACTAATTGCCAATTTTTTTAATACCAACTTATTATAAAGTAAATTTCAATAACCTATCTCTAATACAAAATTTTAAATTGTTTTCTTATTTTCTTATTTAATATCTCTAACTTTTTCACACAAAAACACAATAGTATCAATACTTGGTTTTTAAATAAATAAGTTGTGTTTTGGAATATGTTAGAACTTTGGGTAATGTTTGAATTCTTCAAATTACCTCCAAAATAAACTCCACAATTCTACAATTTCTAAAACAATTGTTTCAAGAGCTTCAATGAACTTAACAACTTGGTCAAATAATGTTAATATTACAAGGGGTCCACTTAGATAAATATTTAGCAAGGCAAAGGAACTTGACTACAAAAGCTTTGTCTCATGTGGTGTAAATCAAAGAAGTCCACAAGAACTGTACTTCAAAATTTTAAAGATAATTTCGAAAAAATTCTAGGTTACTTCAATCATTTAAGAAATTAAAAATTAAAAATTAAAAAAATATTTTTAGTGCAGATATATATATATATATATATATATTCTTTTACAATGCCATCTAAATATTTCTACACTGACAATCCTTCTGATGGTACATATTAATTTATTTTTTGTAACAATATCAAACTGAAAATGCTATTCTTCTTTTCCCTCTTAACAATCCGTCATGCCTTTATGCTTCTTTGTAAGCATAAGTCTCTTCCTTTTTTGTTCAATATAAGTTAGAGTGTTGCCCTGAGCGTTTTAATTGAGCGAACTTTATGTCATAAATGTCCAATGAATGAAAACAACTTTTAGGTGCAAACTCCTAAAAGCGCAAATATCATGCATTGACCTCAGTTTCAGATGCTTTTTCTTTTTATAACAAAAATAACTTGTCAAATACATTCATACTCACACAAACATTCGTTATTTTTTATTTTTTATTTCCAGATACTTAAACGTCAAATTTTTTTATAAAAAAGTTCAATTTACTTTTCAAGATACAATTTATATTCAAGAATTATTATTACTGTTTTTTTCTGTCGAAGTAATTTATAAAAATCTTTGGACGTCTTTTCTTATGTTCTGAAAGCAAAAATAAATAATGGTTTTAATAAGATGTAAAGCAGAAATTAAGGTTACATATGTTTTTTTATTTTTGGTATCATTGTTGACGAATCGTGATGATGTGAAAAACAACATTTTAATTTTTACTTTCTAAAATATTAAATACATAAATAAATTAACAAATTATGAGAATATCATACTTAAATTATCAACAAATTTTATAAATTGGTAACTATTTGTACAGTTGTATGTATTTGGCATCTTTCCAACTTGTAAATATTGTAAAGATAACACATGTTATTTATTATTATGAAAAACACAATATGATTTTAAAGAAACAAATGATTAAACTATTGTCTTTGCATACATACATCTACATGTGTGTGTTTATATCTATTAATTAATTGTACTTTTTAAAAACTCAAACAAAAACCACCAGATGGAATATAAATAAAAAGTCTTTGTTATGAAGTTTCTATTCAAATTTTGTATTTTCCTATATAATTAACTTTTTGAGTGGTTCTTGTAAATGTCATCAAAGCAGATTGCAATAAGTATGTAATTTTATTGTAACTTATGTTTTACACCATGCTACATTTAAATATTATACTTTTAATAAACTAAATCATTGATTCAATTGACTTTGGGATGTCTTTTTTAGTAAGTATTGGCTGTTTTAAAAATGGTCATACTCTCAGATATCACAATGATTAGCTAAAAATAAAATTTGAGTTATTGCTGTTTGAAATTTTCCAAAGAAAACAAGACAACCTTGCATTCCTTTAATGATATTTGTTTAACTATTGTCAATTGCAATCTGTTACCCGTATAAAATTGTAAATAAACAGATAAATAAAGTTAGTATTTGGCAGAAGAGTTACTAATCCTTAAGTTTGAATCATGTCTACTTTCTTTCATTTTTCATTTTTAAAAAAAACCCACAATGCTGACAAAACTTTCAAACCCTGCAAGAACTGTAACTATATACCTACTGATGTCACACACACTATTTTACTCATAAAAAAAATATTAAAATCTTTCTCAGTCAAAAACAGTTTCCAGTCATCTCATGAAGGACCTCATTGACTAATAAAATCTTTAGCATGGGCTTTCCCACAATTATTATTATTATTATTATTATTAAAATAAAATGAAATAAAACTTTTCCATTAACCTCAAAGAAGGACAAGCCAAAGTCTATTTTGCTCAAAACATTTGTCGGGAAAAAGTGCTAAGCATATAATTCTTAGAATGTAATTACAATGTAACATGTTGTGCAATATAAAAGGTTGTTGTGTTTCATTGTGTTTTGCCAATGCAAGTATTGGATAAGATGAGGCAAGTGCTAGGGTTTTGCATTGAAAATTCTACTATTCTATAGCAAATGTGTGGGATGGCTAGCACAATATATTGGTATTACTTTTAAACCAAAAAGGTAGGAAATTGTTGTGGATTGTAGTTGTGGGTGTAAAATTGAATGATAACTTGACATTCAATACTTTTGTAAGTCCAAAGCGAGCATGCAAAAAGAAGGTATAAGAAAGTTATAATTACAATGAAATTTGTTGATGCAATTAACAACTTTTCTAGATTGAATTTTCTTTAATGTAGGGTTACTTTTTAAATTTGGTATATGTCAAATACAACTTGTTTCAAGTATAATTGTTTTTGTCTTGTACATATTCATTTTGAAAACTTGTCTTTGACCATTTAGCTAGATTTGAGATCCAGTTACAATAGAAATTGTACACAAAATTGCTTACACATAAGAAGATTTGTGTATTCAATAATAACATGCTAATTGTCAAATCTTAAATTAGTATAAAAAAAATAGTCCATTTTGTTCATGCTAAGGGGGTCATGTCGCACTGATGATGTTGTTCTGTTTGCAAGTTTTAAGGATATGTTTAAGCAGTATGTTATGTTGCTACAAACATCAAAAATATAGTGTTTAAGTAAAATAAATAAATAAATCATAAATTTATTTTATTCTAAAATTACACACGTTTCACATAGTAGCATGTTAAAAAAAAAAAAAAACTAAAAAAAACTAAACTAAATAAACCTATAAATGTTATAGCCTCCTATGACATTTTGAAAGTTTTACAGCCATGTAATGCATGCTCCTAATCATGTTAGCTAGAGTCATAGAGGAATACTTCTAACAATACAGTTTGTGCATACAAAAATTAATGGGAACTAGGGCGCAAATGTTTTATTGTAAATTGATATAACATAAGGTTTTTTTTGGATCCGTCTATGACATTATATTCTTTTGTGTAGGAGTTCATCTTTCTAGTGACTTTGTAAGACAAGGTTTAGATTGTCATAGATGAACAATTATTATCACTATTATCATGCTTATAATTTTTTCAATATTCTAACAAATACTAAGGAAGTACTCTTGTATATGTAGACTCTTGCAATGTTAGCATTAAATATTGACATTTTTTAAATAAAAAATTATGTTTAATATTTAAAAAAAATTAAAGTGTTTTAATATAAACAACTATACAACCATAATATTATGTTACAACATTAATAAAAATTGTCAATAAATGTAGGCAAACCAAAAATACATGTGCATGATATAATGTGAACACACACTGAGATATTTATATTGTTAAAAAAAAAAAGTTACATTTTATTGCTAACAACACAAAGATAAAATACCACTTTTTTCTACAAGAACATTAGTGCATAATTACAATATGAATTAAAAATATTGTTCATAGATGGGTTTCTCATTTAAATTATTGTGCATTATAACTAATTTTGGCATCCATTTATTATTCTTAAAAGATAAAATTTCATCATGTTTATATTTGATTTTTTGTTAATGAAAAATTATTGTAACTGTTTTAATGTTAATTTTGATTACTTGCCTTGGATAATATAGTAGTTTTGTCCCATGTGATAAACAAAAATAAAATCACTATAATATATTATATCTAAATACACCAAGCTCTAACCAAACTTTCATCTTCCAAAGTGACATTGAGGTTAAAGACAAGGTGTGGCCTATTTTAACCAACTTCAGGTTGGCGCTCATTTGATTTACTTTTGTGTACAAGTTAGAAAGTTGACAACTTCTATAATAGAATCAGTAATTGAGAAAAGAAAAGGAGAAGAAACTCACTTCTTTATTTAGCAACTATAGTTGATTATTAGAATGTGATTCCTTATTTAGTTTTTACTCTCATACTATTGTCTGAATTACTTCAAATTAAATATGTGGTGTTGATTGTGCGACTAAGACAACATAGTTGTGCAAGGTACATTCTTAAAAAGCTACAACTAAAACATCTTCTTCGGCGGAATTTTTGGGATACAACTCACTTATTTATTTCACCGAATCCTGTAGTTTATTAGATAAAAATTAAAAAATTTTAAGAAATGATAAGTCATTGTACTAAACCTAGTCAATAGAGTCAGTACTATATGAAAGGAAGTCAACACGAATTTTTGCTGTTGATTTTGTTGTTATTTTCAGCCATCGAATTTCTGGAATATTGATCGCATGTACGAATCCTAGAGTATTTCTGATTATACAAATTTTAAATCCTATTCTGCTGATAAATAAGTAATTAAAATCTATACTTATACATGTTTTCTAGTACCTGACTAAAAAATAATTGTAGGTATATGCAGTCAAAAAACAAGGTTATTTATTTATTTGATTAGAACATATAACTCGTCGTAAAACAAAACTACATACATAGTAATGTGCATCTAATTAATTGAAAGATCAATTGGTGAAACCTTCAAATGAACCATCCAATAGAATTAAATAGTAACAATAAATTATAAAAATATAGAAGAACCAATAAAAATATATATTTCTTCCATTTCCTTGTTCACAGAGTTTCAATTTGAAAATAAAAAATAAAAAAAATCACTTTATTAACTTTCAAAAAATCAAAAAATGGAATGAATGAAAATCTATTGGACAAGGAGGGAAAAGAAAAGAAGGAAATAAAAAAAACGATTTTTATTTTTTATTTTTCATCATCAAGTTGAAATAAAAAAATAAGCTAAAAATGATAAAATGACCAAATCATGAATTATTATTCTGACGATAACTTTATTTAACCCATTGAAAACCCAGTCAGGTGTTAGAGACGGCGACCCGTATAGGAAATTATAGTGATAGAGGCCGGTTTACAGTGCGCCGGTGGAGGTACTCAGACCACGCTGAATCTCAGAAGACCAGCAGGCACACCCGGATTAGATTGCGGCACTTTATCTTCGTCTTCTTCTTCTTCTTCGCGAATCCACCACAGAGTCTCTCTTTCCAGTTGTGGCGCATGGCAACGTCATCGCCATTTCTCCCAGTCCTCCAACACCATCGACATTAGCGAGCGAAGAATGATATTCTGATGGTGGCTGTGTAGTGAGTTGTGAGTGTCTCCGCTGCGGAGCCATTTGGTTTAGCAGGAGGATTGAATTCCTGGTTTCCGATGAAAAAATCTTCTTCAGGCTACGAGGTGTAATTTCCACTTTTGCAATCTCGTCGGCACCCCTCATATCATATCCGGAGGCATCAATTCACGTCGTGCTCACAACATTATCTTTTGTTCTTTTTTTCCTTTATCGTTTCAGAAATTCGCGTATCTAGAACTGGAATTTCGTGATAGAGAGTTGAGTCATTGGCGAGAGAGGGATTGATTTGAGGCGTAAGGCTATCGATGGCGTCCGCTACTCTCTCCCGGCACCCTGTTGCGTCGTCTGTGGCTGTATTGTCAGGAACGAAGTTGGTGCAGCCGAGTTTCAAGTCGAGGGTGCAGGTCAATGAGAGGAGGCTTGCCACTTCGGTGAGGGCGGAAGTGATGACGGCCGAGCGGAAACCCGAGCTGCCTCCAGACCGTGCCATTGTTTCCAGTGGCGATGATCAACTGGAGATTGTTCGTGTAATTAATGGAATGTGGCAGACTAGCGGGGGCTGGGGCAAAATTGAGCCGGGCCCGGCTGTGGACGCCATGTTTCGCCATGTGGATGCCGGATTCACTACCTTCGACATGGCTGATCATTGTAAGCTAATCTTGTTTTTAATCGATAATTGTACAGCATGTTCTTTGTTCAATTCCTTAGGTAGGGTACGTATTCTAGCCATCCTTGTTTCTCTACTGCTCCAACATTGACGGGAATTGTGTTTCTACGGGGAGTCTGGCTTAGGAGGTCTATCGCGCTATGCAATTGTTTGAATGTCTGCAGTGTACATGAGTGATCACGAATCCTGCTGAATCCAAATGTTATGTGAATATTTAATGGTCGATCTTGAGCTGTGGATATGTTTTTTTAGGTTTTTATTCATTTTTTTGACATTCCAATTCCGATACGCTAAATTGCAGTCACTTGTAAAATTTTGTTCACTATGTCCTCATTGCCCTTGTTCACTTGGCTCGATGATGTTGCAGACGGACCAGCGGAGGACTTGTATGGCATTTTCATCAATAGAGTCCGGCGGGAACGGGGAGATGAGCTTGAGTCTCAAGTGCGTGGGTTGACAAAATGGGTGCCACCGCCAGTGAAGATGACCCGGGCATTTGTGGAGTCAAACATAGATCGCTCTCGCAAACGCATGGATGTGAAGTCCTTGGACATGCTTCAGTTTCACTGGTGGGACTATTCAGACAAGGGTTACCTGGACGCTTTAAAGCACTTGACCGACTTGAAATTGGAGGGTAAGATCAAGACGCTTGCCTTGACCAATTTTGACACAAAGAGATTGCAGGTGATTTTAGAGAACCAAATCCCCATTGTAAGCAATCAAGTACAGCATTCGCTTGTGGACATGCGTCCTCAGAATTATATGGCAGATCTTTGCAACGTTACGGGAGTGAAACTAATCACTTACGGCACTGTGATGGGTGGTTTACTTTCGGAGAAATTTTTGGATGTTAATGTTTCCATTCCATTTGCCGGACCGCCTCTAGACACTCCTTCCCTCAACAAGTACAAGCGGATGGTTGATGCTTGGGGTGGATGGAAACTATTTCAAGAGCTTCTGCGAGAGGTTAAGTATGTATCGAACAAACATGGGGTATCCATGTCCGCTGTTGCCGTACGTTACGTTCTAGACCAACCTGCGGTGGCTGGCTCTATGATTGGTGTAAGACTAGGGCTCAAAGACCATATTAGAGATTCTCAAGAAATTTTCAAGTTGCAGCTAGATCAGGACGATTACGCTAGGATTGCGAGTGTCACCAAGAGGGGAAAGAATCTGCAAGATGTGATCGGAGATTGTGGAGATGAGTACCGCAGAGCCTAAACTCACATTCCTGTGGTGTAACTTTTGTAGCTTCGTGTTAGCAGATGTAAATTAACGTTACTTTTCATAGAGCTTCACATTTGGCGGTGGCAGTCGCGTCTATCGACACGGTGAAATGAATAAGCATGCTGAATTCGTTCTGATTTATACCAAAATAATATTTTAGCTATCAATTATGATACGATAAGAATTTTTCTTGAAATACACACGCGGTGATGTCTTTATTACTGAGTGGGAGAAGAGTGGTCATGCACAAACTTCTCTATTCTCTCCGCTTGGTCCTTCAATAACCAGATCGAGACATGGCACTTGGCCTTCGCAATTGCCCAATGACGATGACAGTGACGCGGGAAGAAATGACAATCAAGGCAGTGTCTCAAGAGTGGCGTAAGGAAGACCTTGCAGCGATGCATGGCCGACAGCAGCTAACATCTTGAATAAGATTAACTTTCAATCCGATTGAAGTGGACGCCCTGATATTCTGCATCGTGCACATCAGAATATACCCGTGGTGCATACTATGAGAAGTACAACTGTAGCACGGAAAGTGGCAGTCCGATATCTGCATACGATTCATGTCACAAGCTACTCGTCCGGCGGGCCATACTCACGAGGGGAATGTCGCAGAGTAAAATTAACGATGGGGGTCACCAAAGCCACCCTGAAGCATGCTGTCGGAGATATGTTGAACCCGTTTCCATCCCATTACTCGATCTCACTATCCCAACTATAAATATCTTCATTTGAGTTAGTTTGCTTTCGCCATCCAGACAGCTTTAGGGGTTTCAGTATCTTGACCATCTTCTCTCCATACAGGCGATATGGACAGGACTGCTCCCAGAGTCAACTCGGCCAGTCACTTAGCTTCATCTGCTTCAGCTGCAAGAGAGCTTCATTAATGTCTTGTGAGTTGCAGCAGCTTATGCAGTCTGATGATGCTGATGCCTACCTACCTGCTACGCACACTCCACAAAAGCTCTCACACGTCATGTGTAGAAAAAATGGAGAGTGGTAATGTAAATGTTTTTGAACACCAAAAATTCCTTGCTTGACAGTGATTTAAGGGCTCACAAGTTTGAATAAAAATAGAAAGGTTGCGACAGTCAGTGATTACCTCTACCATCACAACAATGCTGAAGGGTTTAAACGCACGCTTATGGTCTGAGAGCTACGTGATAGACCTAAAATAAATCCACAAACAATTTTGCTTCTTACTCGTTTCATATCGATACCTTTTAACTCTACATCCCATCGGTTACTTGCTACACTTTTCAGATGATCTAGTCCTTGCCTCGCTGGACTCAAGTCTCGTATATCTCCCATGCACAAGGGAGCGCAGCAACTATTTATCTGCTAAAGTCTCCACTTCTTTTTAGGTGAAGAAGAATTCTGTCTATCTGTCATCTGGATGGTGTTAACCTCTTCCAAACTGCGGTGCGCAACCTGTTCAGTAGATGAAGTTGGAGAATTGAAATGGTGAAGTGATCGAGAGAGTGCTTTAATCCCTCCACCAATTCGTAAGCGTGCCTTCAAATTCACCAGGATTAAGCTCGATACTCTCCATAAACGAAGCTGAGTAGGATCGGCCATGGCCCCTTAAAGATGGTGTCCGACCCAAGCATTCACTTTCAAATTGTTTTGTGTGATTGCCACCCATCCAATTTCCAAGCTTGCATCGATGTGAATCTGGTGTCCCTATAATCTCAGAGGGAGCTGAATGACGCTTGCTGAAACGAGTGTGACAAGGAAGGTCAGAAATGTGATTCTTATCTTCAGTGTCGAGCTTTCTGGGGGGCGGCGACGGAGATGAGAATTCAAAAAGAGGATTGCACATAGAGCGCGTTTGAATATATTGAGTTTCCAAACATGGTGCAAAGGGTACCAATCTTCCCAGCGTTGATTCCTTCACCCATCTTTTCCTTCGAGTCTCCCAATCCTCAGTAAATTGGTCCAGAGTTAGAAAATAGCTTGAAAACGTAGAAGATGGATCCGACACAAGGTCAGGTTTCGGATCAAATTCTTCCTCGTACTCTTCAGCACTTGAAGCAGTATCTACACAAGATTCCTCACATGCAGTTCCTCGATTTGACTGGACTTCCCACTCTTGTTCAGAAGACTCTGACGGCCATGTGTAATCCGAGGAGAATGAAGCGTGAACAGTCTGTTGCTTATAATCAGGTGTAAATCCACTGGATTTATTTCTCGGAATAGCAGATCCTACATTCACCCTTGTGTCATCTGTAAGTACACCTCCATAACTGAGTCGCCTTTGGTGCGTGCATGGTGTTGATGTCATGCTCAGATACGAACTAGTCCTCGCATTTTCTTCAGCAACCGTTTTCTCTTTGTATTGAATTGGATTCGGTAATTGCGAAGCTGAGAACACTTCTGTTCCTTCGGTACATTCCAACAGATAGACAATGTCTTGGTCATTCGTCATCGTTTTCAGTTTACTATCAAACATCTTGACATCGGCCTCGTCATCTGATACTTGTGAACCCCAGTTCCTCGCATAGGTTATCCTTGCAATAGCAGATGATAATACTGTTTCCTCAACTTCTTCTCTCCAATGTCTGGCACGATGCTTGTGTGTAACGAATTCTGAATCAACACGAGAGATACCTTCAACAGTTCTAAGCAGCGCTGAACAAGAGAATGGACTGGAAGAAGACTTCATCGATGATTCATCAAAGTCCTTTGATATACATGAAGAGAGTTCTGAAATCGACTCCTGAATGAAACACTCACTTTTCTCGTTGACAGACTTGCAAGTGAGTGCTTCTGCATATGACGTAGCTATCAAACTAGACGTTTGTGGCACGTGGGAGACAACTGTTAATGCCTTGGCTTCTTCACTTGATGCATGCACGTTTGAGCATGAAGTTGCTTCGATGCTAACCTCAGAAATCTCAGCATTATCCCACGCTCCATTATCGTTTCCACCCGAGCTGTGTCCACAGAAATACCCTGATATTCCTGACGATACACCGACAGGATCAATTCTTGCATTGTGTTCAATAGACACAGTTCTATGTCTTCTCTCAGTAGTCTGAGCGTTACCACGTACTAAATCGCAGATATGATTCTCTTCAGGTGGCCTGCTCAAAGGGATGTCCGTCGCTGAAATCTCCGAACTTAATTTAGTATTCTCACTTGGAAGGATAGGCAGTTTACAAATGAGTTCATCCTCAATTAATTCACCGATATCGGAAGATGTTTTCTGTTCACCTGATGCATGGAACCTTGTAAGTGGAGAGTCAACCGGTCCGCGGTCCAGAACAACATAATTCGACCCTAAAGAATGCAATGCAGAACTTGAACGTGCATAGGCTCGATTAGAGTAAAATGCACCCTCCTCTACATCTGGATAAACCATGCTACCAGCCGGTGCTACTTGGTGGTACGAACTTGAGCACTTATTGACCGATACATCAGCAACTTTTCTGTTGAAAGCTTCTGCTTCGATATTCTCCTCAATTCTCTCGTCAGTCCGCTGACGCTGTTGACTTTTTAAGTTAGTTGGTTGAAGTACAATTACAGGTGCTGGAGCTTGTAACACCCCATTAAAATGGCACGGCGTAGATTTGTTTGATGCCGCTTCTGATTCACTAATTCTATGATAATCCTCAAGGGAAGCGTTCAGTTTCAACACATTCTGAAACTCAAGCTTCTCACCAGACGGTGAACCTGGACTGTAACCTTCAAGTGGGAATCTGAAAATACCAAACCACTCTGTGATGCATGAGGGAAGAGAAAAGCTCCGGAAGAAGAGGTAATACGTTGCAGCTCCACAAAAAAGAGGAACCGAGAAAAGAAAGCCCACAAAACCTAAGAACAAAGCCAAGGGCAATAAAACAGGGAAAAACGCCAACACCAGTACAAATGATGCTCCGCATTTCCAAGATTGCCACATGAAACTGACAACCTTCTTTGCTCCAGTAAATATCGACCTCTCTCTTCCATATCCTTGAATCCGCCAATTATTCACCTCCCAGCGCACATACTCCATAGCTCGTCTCATTGGCATATTTCACTTCGTCTTTCGTGAAAGATGATACTGACCAGGGCAGCAGCTTTCGCCATTTTAAAGAGAGAATACTTGCCAATCACCAACCACGAAACTCATAACCGACCACCACCAATTCTAAAACTCAAAACCTACTAAAGAGCAAAGGTCTCGCAAATCCTCCATGCGCACAGTTCAGATGATATAAACGTCACAAGCGGTACTGAAACAACTGGCTTCCATCATCATCTTGCAGCTTTAGAGTGATCCTCCAAATACTTACACTTTCAACTACTCATTCAATAACAAGCAGAATCAATAACGCAAGTAGAGATCCGGAAAGGAACGAAATAGTTGTGCGTGAATATTTCCCACGAGCCTCTCCAATTACGACCAGAAGTGTTCAGCCCGCTCGAATGCACGCTTTCATCAATAGATCCTATGTTCCAGCATTTCCGAGCACGAACTTCGAAATCTCCATGGTCGATAACCGTGCACGAGAATATCCAACCCCTGCTATGCACTGGAATGATTCTAGGCCGTGGCAAGAAATTGAAACCAGCCCGCTGCCATGACCGGTCGATTGGCAGATCAGAGTCTAGCATTCATCAATCTTCAGGTAGACTGGAATTCAAAAATGTGAGAAGCAACCTTGAGTCAAACGACGCGCGCGCTCCCACACTCAAAGTATCTGGCTGTTGTACGCATGACAAACCTTCCAACCTACATACGCTCCTCCTCCTCGCAGCCCAACTTCACATTCCAGGAGAGACCGACCATCGCATTGAATTGCTTTTCCAACTCTGCGGTGTGATCCCCGCGCCCTTCGCCGACAAAGCGGGACTCCGCCAGCTCGGCAAGGACGATGCTCCAACTCACTCACTCCAACTCATTCACTCCCTCCCGCAATTCCCCGAGGCTCAGGAATCTTCCCTCCCCCGCAACCTCTCCGAAGCTTGGCGTGGGTGTTCGAATTCTTTCTTTAATCTTTTTGTAAACACATAACCTGTGCTAGAGTTATTATTGTTGTTATTATTATTATTACAAATAGAAAAGGAAAAATATTTTGTGAAATTAAATAGGTATTTATTATTATTAATGAAAGTGTGGTTTGTTTCATCGATAATGTTAGTTCTTTAAGCCAAAGAGTTTGGTGTCTAAATTTGAATTCTGTATATTATTTTGATTAAATTCAACGTATAAACAGCTTCTTTAAAACCATTTGTGATGTTTGATTATAATGGACTATTGAGCAATTATTCCTTTAATTTGATTTTTTGGATGTATGTACTGATGGTTTGTAAAACATCTATTTGAAAAAAATGATTTACAAACCATTTTTTGATATATATATATATCTATATATAAAATAGATATATTATATGTTATATGTTTAATTTACATGTGTATGTAGAATTTTACCTTATGAGCAAAAGAAACAGCTTTGTTTTAATTAATAATTTTAAAAATAAAAATCTTGTATCTTATTTTGTTTGTTTTTTTGGTGTTTTTTATTTATTTTTTATTGTCCTTGTTTGTTTTATTATTATGGTGTTTAAAAGATTAATGAACTTTTTGAGAGTAGGTAAATGTTTTACACACAAAAACATATAAATTAGTAGATTCGTTAACTTTTGTAAAAGTATATAAGTGAAATAAGTTAAAATAAAATAAATTTCAATAATCTATGTTATATATATTTTTAAAACATATCAAAATTATATAAAATAAATAATAATAATGATAATAATGAAAGATCAAAACTGAAAAAGTAAGAAATTAAAGTAACCTTGTTAGAGGTTGTTGTTTTTTCTAAGTTAGTATAATTATCAAAGAAATAAATCTACAAAATGTACTCAAATTACACACATATGCACACACACATAGACACATACATATCTATATAATAAGAAAGCTTAGTTATAATACAAAGAGATAAAAAAAAAGCCACTTCATTGGCCTATTGGTTGAGACAAAGAAGTCTTCTTATTGGCTAAAAACACATGTTGTCCTTATCCAATTTAAAAATGAAAGTTGCTCTTCCACAATATAAAATCATATGTTATCTTTTCACATTGTAAAAAATTATATTGTCCTTTTACAATGCACTTCTTAATAAATACAAAGAAATACAATTAATATTCTTTATTTATAAAATAATAAATCTAAAATAACACAATAAATTTAGTTTATTATAATATTTTTTTATTAAACTAGCTATTTTAACTATCAAAAAAATAAAATTTTTCTTTTCTAATAACACTAAAGAAATGTAAAGGGTCCAATTTCTATTTGAAATATATATATATATATATATATATATTAATATTTCTTTAGGAGTTGTTGATTTTTTATATAGAATATTTAAATGTTGTATTTTTTTTGTGCTCAATAATATGAGTTTCTTTCTAATAATAATAAATATAACTTAAAAAATAAAATTTATATTTATATTATTTTTGCAATACGTTTTTTTAAACAATATTAGGAATAACAAAAATCTTATTGATTTTTTATATTTTATGGTAATTATTGATTTTTATATTTTATGGTAATTATTTATTATATTAAATAAAAAATATTATTTCTTAGTATTAATTATTTATATCAAATTATTAGTTTATTTCATTTTATTTTTCTTCTACTTCTTCAAGTAATTGATTTTAAAGCAAGTGCTCTTTCCAATTTCAATGGTTTTCAAAAGACTTACAATAGAGGTTGATATTACTAAATATCATAAAAATCACATGATTTCACATGTATGAAAAATTTCCACACAATATATATACATTACTTTTTTTTATGAATCCTTTATGTGTTATTTTAAAATTATTCTATCAAAAAATATATTTATAAGTTGAATTTCTTATTTACTATGTCATTTAAAATTCAATTAAATAAAAAACATCTTTATAATCTTATGCATCAAAATTAATAAAACTCTACAATAATATTAGCAAGAGTTGTAATGCATTGTGTATATATATATATATATATATATATATATATATATAATTTGCAAGGATGTCATTGACTTCAAGCTTCCTATCTTTATTTTATTATTTTTCAAAATCATAATTATCACAAATAATTAAGTATACCATTTTAAAAAATAAAAACTAGTTGTAAAATTTGTGGCTTGGTTAAAATTTATTGAATTTAGTTATTAAGTTGTTGCAGTAACTACAAATTGTATTTGCTAATAATTGGTTCCATTGTTTTGTGTATATATATTTTAAACTTGGTCAACATTTATTTTAATTTTTTTTTATTGAATAATCACATACACACACACACACACACACACACACACATATATATATATATATATATATATATATATATATATAATCTATTGCTAAATAAAAAAACTAAAGAAGATTGAATCAAGATTAGAAAATAAAAAACACATGAATAAGATTGAAAATGATTTTAGTCATGTCTCTATATACACTATATAGTAAAAAAGACATGTAAAAGCTTTATAAGAGCTATGAGATTTACAAGCCAAATATTTAAGTTGTGACATGCCTTTATACTAATCATATAGCATATCTATAAGAATAATCAATAGATAATACTTATGAAGTAAATATCCAATAGAGAAAATAAAAAAATCAATAATAAAATCCCAATATAGAATCTATTAGAGGATTAAACTTTATAATGTGATAGAAAAAATATTTCAATAGAAGAAAATATCTTTACTATAATAGAAGAACTATTAAAGAATATCAACAATTCTTAGATTTATTTTTTGGCCATTGTTCATCTTAGTTCTTTTTAAAATAATTTTTCTTATGGAATTTTTAAAATATTTTATATATAAATTTAATCTATGTCCGAAAAGCATTATAGATATTTTTTAGATATTTTTTTATTTAATTGATTGTCATGGATATATATGATTATCAAAATTAGAAGTATTAGGTAGAATGTAAATGAAGATAGATTTGATAATATCTTGAGGTAAAAATTTTTAGAAGCTACATAGATATGGATTTAATTTTAGACATGTTTGTAGTTGATTAATAGAATTGAGAATTGACCAACAAGTTGGACATATATTGCACATATTGACAACTCATGATATAAAATTGATTTTGTGTTGCATATGGAAAAAATTTACCTTACAAGTTAGACACATATTAGAGATCTTATAGAATGTCACTATATAGCTCCTATTTAGAGAGTATATATAGAAGCAAGAGTGAAACCTTCTTTACTCTTATGAATGTCATTTTTTACTATTAATCTTGTTTCAAGAGTCTCTAGTTTTTTTTTTTTTTTTTTTTTTTTTTTTTTAACAATGGTTGTTTTAATTTAATGTTATACCATCTTTAAATAATTTTCTATTCTTTTTTAGTGATAGAAGAGTATATTGATATTTTGATTCTTTACGATTCATATCCTTAATAGCTTAATAATATTGCTAAATTAATTTTTTTGTTTTATTTCAGAAATAAGTGGATTATCTCACTTCTTTTATTGTATTTTAAAGATTGCAGACTATCTATCTTTAATTATTATTATTATTATTATTAAATATTTTTTTAAAGAGAATAAACCACTATTTTTTTTAGAAATTTTTATTTAATATTAGAGTTTACAAATTATCTTCCTCTAATTTAACTTGTGAAATTATTTAAGTAATTTGTTATAGATATGGTAGAAAAAAGTATGGATGCTATATTTGGTAGAAATGAAAATATATTTGTAATTATTGCAGATTTTTACAAGCTTCTCAATATTCTTAGGATAAAAATTTCATGTATTATTAATATCAACCACGGAAGTGTTATTCCTTTATCTATGAAAGAAGTTAATAATATAATTTAAAGTCCATGCTAAAAAATTCTTTAGATAAGAGCATCTAATAGATCAATATTATAATTGGATCTGAGATGTCTTGCTATAAAAAATATAAAAGAGGCAAGTATAAGTATGATAGAAAAGTTTGATGGAATAAGATCTAAATTTTAAGGATTCCTACAACAAGTGAAGCTCTATCTATGATTGCATCTTTTTAATATTTTAATAGATTTACTCAAGTTAGGTTCATAGGTGTACTTCTATTGAGATGTGTTTGCTCTTAGTTTTTATCTTTGATGAAAAAAGATTCATGACTCTTTTATAATTTGAATTCATTCTTATAAGTATTTATGGAAATATTTAAAAAGAGTCTTTAAAAAAAGATAACAAAGACCAAAGTTTCATATTTATGATACGGATCACGTTCAGCCACTACATAAGTTGTTAAATTTCAAATCCTTACTTGCAAGGTGGATTATAATGACAAAGTCTTTTTCAATCAATTTTGATATGACTTGAAAGATAAAATCTGAAATTTGTTGTTGATAGTGTCAAAAACAAATTTATATGATCAATTTATTGCTCAAGCCATTCTATACAACAATTAACTTTTTGAAAGAGGCAAAAAATAAAGATTTGATTGAAAGAATATAAATTAATTTATGACAATAAATTCTAAATTTTTTATAAATTTATTCATCAAGGTTAGAAGTAATGCAAATTAATATAGTATGTTTCAAATTCCTTAGTAAGCAAGAAAAGACTTGACATCATTAAGAAAGATTTTACTTATATTATGAACAATCTAGTTAAGAACTTCTTATACTATTTAAAATCTCTAATAGGAGCTTATGTCTTATTCGTAAAGAAAAATGATGGATTACTATGGATGTATATAGATTTGAAAACTCAATAAAATTACCATTAAGAATATATATCATCTATCTTTGATATCAAGACTTCTTAATCAATTGAATTAATCCTAGATTTATACAAAAATATATTGATAGAGAATATATAACTTGATATACATTAAAAAAAAAGAAATAAGTAAAATATTATATTTTAAATTATATATAAATACTTTAAATATAATTTCATACTTTTTAAACTCACAAATGTATCAACTACTTTTTAACATCTTATAAATGAAAAATTTTTAAAAAAATCTAAATAATTTTTTTATTTATTATTTAATTGACATCATACTTTATTCTCAAAATGCAAAAGAATATGATCTTCATATTTTTTATATATTATTAAAATATAGAGAGGCATGCTTATATAATAAGATGGAAAAGTATATATTTTACATAAGTCAAATTGATTTCATGAATACATTTTTCAAATGATGGTCTTTTAATGGATTTTTTTAAAATTCAAACTATTATAAATTGAAAAATTCTAAATTTAATAAAAAATATTTAATATCTTATAAAATTTATTAATTATTATTAAAATTTTATCAAAAATTATTCTCTAGTTACAACTCTATTTACAAGTTTAACTTGTGAAGCTAAACTTAAGTACAATAAAGAAGTTAAAGCAACATTTAAAGCTTTGAAGAAAGCTTTAATTTTTGCACCAATCTTGTATTATATAAAAAGCTATTAAAAACTTTATACAATTATGTGACATTTTTCCAAGATTAAAAAATCTCCATCATTGACTTTATGTACTTTTTTAACCATTATCAATATTATAGCAACTATAAGCTTTTGATTCTATGGATTTTATAACTAATTTTCTACTATCTACATTTGTGATAGTAGATTGTTTCACCAAAATAACTCATTTTGTATCATGTACAAAAACTATTAAAAGTTTAAAAACAACTAAATTTTTTATTTTAAAGTATTTATTGCCATATTAAATTACAAAAGGATATTATATTCAATTGAGGAACTCAATTTGTATCAAGATTTTATAAAATAATTTATAAAATATTAATAGTAGATAAAAAATTAGCTTTAGCTTTTTATTCAAAAATTATACATAAATAAAATATATCAATTAAGTTTAGAACCAATATTTGATGTGTATCATCAACTACTATCAAGATTGTTTGATAGTTCTTTTATTATTGGAAGAGTTTGCTTATAATGATATAATACATTCTTTTATTCAATAAACTTTTTTTATTACTAATTATAATTACTATCTATAATTTAATACTTTTGGCTTTTCAAAAGTTGATAATCTTAAGGCATAAGAGTTGACAAATTATTTATTAAAGCTACATGCAACAATGAAGGCACAATTAAAATAAATTCAAGAATAAGTAAATATCTGTCACGGACACAAAATACAGACTTGAAATCTAACAAGAAGTTCAAGAAGAAGTGGCAGAACTAGATTAAACAGATGAGTACAAGAACAACACTAGAAAGGTGAGCTAGAACTCCAAGAGATGTGTTGTCGAGACTGAAGAACCCTTCAGCCTCGACTCCTATATATACTACTGAATAGGAAGCTTCTCGAGCTACTTCTGCTAACTAGGACGCTTCTCCAACAACTTCTACTAATTAGGAAACTTCTCGAGCAACTTCCTAGAATCTATCAAAATATTCTAGAACCTTCTAAAAGAATCTTTAGGGAATATTCTAAGAATCTTCTAGAACCTTCTAAAAGAATCTTTAGAGAATCTTTAGAGAATATTCTAGAAGAATATTCGAAGAATCTTCCAATGTATGTCCATGACATCACCTCCTCTTCTAACTTCGAGGTCTCCGAGAAGCAATGTTGTTATCAGTCAATACCAACACAAGAAAATGAAAATCTGTCGCATCACATCCGCTATGAATTCCAATTGTTGTTCGCGAGGCAAATGATTCATCGGCCCTTGGAGCCAACGGTAGTGGCCAATCCCTTCAACCTCTGACCAAGCGTGGACTTCTGTGTCTTCATTGTGAAACTGTCCTCCAAACACACCTTTTGGCTGACCGTCGTAGGCAGGCTCGACCTCAAATACAATTACTAGCGATCTGTTGCTCGGTATCCTCCGACGTCGTCGTGGTGCAGGCGGTTCTTCATCTCGCGGTCGTCTTCGTGAGCTAGTCGCTTGAGATGACATAACAAGTGTAGTATCTTGACTATCCATGTCCAAAGGCTAAAATGATGAGAGCAAACTATAGTTGCTAACAAAGTTCTACACTATCGAACTATGGGTTTTGGAGGTGCCCTCCTCCCTTTTTATGCTACTTGATGAGCAAGCTTCAGTAAGAAGCTATCGTTGAATCGGCTTAGGTTTATGAGGATATCGTTGATGAAATTCTTGTACCTTTTTTGGTGCATTGGCAAGATTTTCGGCACGCTCCCACGTTCGTTCATTGATGTCGTATCCACTCCAATGCACTAAATACTCCAATTTTCTCCTATTACGCCGTGAATCTAGTACCTTTTCCACCTCGTATTCCTCATGGTTTTCAATTTCGATACTTGGTGGCGGACTTTGTACTCTTTGGGGAAAAGCTGACTCTCGATAAGGTTCCAACAAAGACACATGAAAGACTGGATGTACCTTCATAGTAGCTGGTAACTCCAGACGATATGCCACCGGATTGATCTGCTTCCCGATAACAAATGGCCCTAATCTCCGATAGTCCAATTTGTCACATGGCCGCTTGGTCTTGATATTCCGTCGAAGAAGCCATACTTTACTTCCAACTTTAAAAGTAGGTGCCTCATTTCGATATTTATCTGCAGATGCCTTGTAACTCTCTTGGGCAGATTGCAATTGAAGCTTCAATGTCGCTTGAAGCTCCGATAGTTGCTTCACAAATCCTTCAGTTGCTGGGTTGTTATTTGCTGAAGAACTCAATAAATCGAGCTTGGGGTGGTATCCGTAGTTGGAGAAGAATGGTGTTTGTTGAGTTGACGCATGAAGAGTGTTGTTGTATGCGAACTCAGCAAGCGGTAGATATGCAGTCCAATCATCTTGTTGATAGTTGATGCTGCATCGTAAATATTGCTCCAAAACTTGATTCACCCGCTCCATTTGACCGTCAGTTTGAGGATGAAAAGCCGAAGAGAGCTTAATATCCACCTTCAATATCTCAAAGAGGGACCTCCAAAACTTGGATACAAACTGAGTACCTCGATCCGACACGATATCATCTGGTAGGCCATGATAACGATATATGTTATCAAGAAAGAGTCTTGCGGTGTCTTCACTTGACGATGTTTTCTTGCAAGGCACGAAATGCGCCATCTTTGTAAATCGATCCACCACAACAAAGATGCTGTCAAATGAATTCGATGGCAGTAGGTCCGTAATGAAGTCCATAGAAATTGAAGACCATGGTCGGTGCGGAATAGGCAATGGCTGGAGAAGTCCATACGGACGATGTCGAGGGATCTTGGATCTTGAACAAACATCACAAGAAAGGACAAATTCCTTCACATCCTTCCACATTTGGGGCCACCAAAAATCTCGTGAAATGAGCTCCAAAGTCTTGTTGAATCCAAAATGTCCCGTAGCTGGAAAGTCGTGGCGAGATTGAAGTACTCGGAGTCGAGTTGGTCCTTTCGGGATATACAACCGCTCTTCAAAATACAAAAGATCTCCCTCCACCTTAAACTTGTCATTATCGACACGTTGTTTGATGTCAAGAGCTATAGAATCCTCAATGGTCGCAGTACGTACCTCGCTGAGGAAGCCGTCATCGATAGTTGCAACAGTAGCAAAAATCCTGAATTTTTCTGGTTTCAACAATGTTGTACATTGTTGATCAAACGCTGCTTCTCCAGCCTTTGGCGCAAGATACGATCTCCTCGATAATGCATCAGATAATCCTTGCTGTTTTCCAGGGCGATAGGTGATAATAAAGTCAAATCGTGATAGAGACATATTCCATCGAGCTTGACGACGATTCAAAATTCGAGCTGTCATGAAGTACTCCAAATTCTTGTGGTCCGTATAAACAGTCACTGGATGTGTAGCTCCTTCGAGGAAGTGACGCCACTCTTGGAAGGCATCCACTATAGCAAGCAGTTCTTTGTCGTGGATCTCGTAGTTGATCTCAGCAGCAGAGAACTTCCGTGAATAGAACGCAACTGGGTGAAGCTTCTTGTCTATGCCCATCTGTGAAAGCACAGCTCCCAAAGCAAAATCTGAAGCATCGGTCTCTAAATAGAAAGCCTTTGCAAAGTCAAGGTGTACCAAGATTGGAGCCGTAGTGAATGCCGTCTTGAGATCTTAAAATGCTTTTGCTGCTTGTGATCCCCATTCGAGCTTGTCTTTGCTTGTTAGACGCGTGAGTGGTGCAGCAACTTGAGAATAATTCTTGATGAAGATCCGATAGAAGTTAGCAAATCCAAGAAAACACTGAACATCTCTAACCGTCTTCGAAACTTCTCAAGATATAATTGCTTCTACCTTTTTTGGATCCATCTTCAAGCCCTCTGTAGTCGCAATGAAGCCCAAAAATTCCATCTCATTCTGGTGAAATTGACACTTCTCCAACTTGGCGTAGAGTCCTCGTTCGCATAGTTTTTCAAGAACCAAACAAACGTGCTTTTCATGTTCTTCTTCATTCTTAGAAAATATCAAAATATCATCCAAATAGATGACAACAAAGTCATCGAGGTACTCCCGAAAGATGTCGTTCATCATATGCTGAAAGACCGTTGGAGCATTGGTAAGACCAAAAGGCATGACATTGTACTCAAAATGGCCATACCTTGTACGAAAGGCTGTCTTCCATTCATCTCCTTCTTTGATTCGCACAAGGTTGTAGGCTCCTCTTAAATCAATCTTTGTAAAAATCCTTGCACGTCCAAGTTGATCTAAGAGGCCGGAGATCAAAGGTAAGGGATAGCGATTTTTCTTGGTCACCTTGTTGAGTCCTCGGTAGTCCACGCACATCCGCAGTGAGCCATCCTTTTTCTTCACGAATAGGATTGGTGCTCCAGCTGGCGACTTTGAATGTCGAATAAAATTCTTGGCTAGATTCTCATCGATGTACTTCCGCAATTCTGCCAACTCCCTCTGCGATAGGTTGTATATTGGACCAAAAGGTGGTTGCGCTCCTTCCTCTAAGTCTATGGCGCAATCATATGGTCGATGTTTCGGCAGTATATCGGCGTTCTTCTTCTGAAACACGTCTTCAAAATCCCTATATTGCTCTGGTATATTCGATGTTGAGATATTCTCGCCGCTAGTTGGAGCTGCATAAATGACAAATGGTGCGCCTTCCTTGGACGATCTTAGGAACGCTCTCGCTCCAATAAACATGGATTTCTTCATGTAGGTTCTACCAACAGGTTTATTATTATTTTTTTCAGGAAATGTTATCCTTCGTAGCCTCCAATCAATGGACGGATTATGATCTTCTAACCAAGAAAGACCAAGGATAACAGGGCTTGATGGGGTTCTAATAATATTAAAAATAACGTGACTACTATGGTCCTTAAACACCACTTCTATAGGTTCTGATTCGTGGGTAACGTTGCCTGACAATAAGGGTCGTCCATCTATCACCTCTACGTGAACAGGTTTGGACTTCTGTACTAAACGGATCTTGTGGCGTTTTGCAAACTCTTCATCTAAAAAACAAGTAGATGCCCCCCGAATCCAATAAAGCTAAAGTTTTTTGTTTTTGAGGGCCTAAAAACAAGGGAATTGTAAAACAACGGGCAGGTTGGACAGAGAAGGAGGAACCTGATTGTTGTCGTGATATTAGATTGTCCAGCCGCACGGTTCCTACTGTGGCTGGGCGTCGTCGTTTTCCGGAATCATCGCACTTCTAGTCTTGACAGGGTGCCAATTTTGCTTCTTTGGGCAATTTCCAACCTTGTGACCTTCTTCTCCACAGTACAAACATAACCCTTCCTCCATACGCTGTTTCTTCTCTGTTGGAGTAAGAGATCGGACACACGCCGTGTCGATTTGCATGTCTGTTGCCTCCGAATGTGAGTTTAAGCTATTTGCAGACATAGTCACGTCGTAACGAGTCATTTGGTGTCTTGGACGTTGGTCTTGGCGACGCTGGAATAGGCGATTGTCACACTTTACAGCTTGGCTAATAGCTTCATTGAGCGTTTGAGGATCAGGAAGAGATAACAGCAAGTCCTTCACATCATCCTTCAAGCCCCAATAAAACTGACTCACCAACGCCTCTTCACTCCAATTAATGTCACTTGCCAATTGTCTGAAATCCGAGGCATAGACTGATGCAGAGCGTGTTCCTTGTCGTAGCGATCGGATCTTTCTTGTAGCCCATCGAACTTTATCATGCTCGCCAAATGCTTCTGCAAACGCCTCCAAGAACATTTCAAAGTTGCTCAGGATTGGCGATCGCTTCTCGAACAAGGGAGTAAACCAAGGCAGAGCTTGTGCTGTAAGCAAGGTTCCAACAAGCCCAACATGCGCTTCCTCCGTCGGATAACGTTCGGGCTGTAAAATTGTTATCAACCTGATTTGATTGACAAAACCTCGAAACTTGGAACGAGTTCCATCAAACTTATCCGGAAGACTAACTCGAGGCTCGTTTCGTTGTAGGACTACTCGATCTTCTTGAAATGGAGGTAGAATTGCTTCTTCTGGTGCAGAAGTTTGAGGCTGATATGCTTTAGATGGCGCTATCCCAGATGCTCCATTGTTATGGAGTCCTACCATGACTCCTTCGATCTCTGTTGTCCTATGTGACAACGAGGCAAGAGCATTTATGATGGCGTCTAGTTTGGATTCCAAACTTTCAGCCATTTTAACGTCTTAACCTTCGGCTAACCTTCAGAAAGAAGAAAAAAGAGTTTTGACAAGAGGACAATATTGGTTCAGAGGAGAGTACTCCGCAACCTCTAAAACGCCTTAAGACTCCAAGATGAGGGGTAATCCACTCTCTCCAAGAAGAATAAGGCTCCAATATTGAGAAAGAAGAGATATCAGTTTAGAGGAGGGTAATCCGCAACCTCTAAAACACTAGCACACCTTCAAGAAGAGGGGTAATCCACTCTCTAACAAGAAGGAACTAGCTCTGATACCAGTAAAAATGCAGTCTCGACAAACTGTCACGGACACAAAATACAGACTTGAAATCTAACAAGAAGTTCAAGAAGAAGTGGCAGAACTAGATTAAACAGATGAGTACAAGAACAACACTAGAAAGGTGAGCTAGAACTCCAAGAGATGTGTTGTCGAGACTGAAGAACCCTTCAGCCTCGACTCCTATATATACTACTGAATAGGAAGCTTCTCAAGCTACTTCCGCTAACTAGGACGCTTCTCCAACAACTTCTACTAATTAGGAAACTTCTCGAGCAACTTCCTAGAATCTATCAAAATATTCTAGAACCTTCTAAGAATATTCTAGAACCTTCTAAAAGAATCTTTAGGGAATATTCTAAGAATCTTCTAAAACCTTCTAAAAGAATCTTTAGAGAATCTTTAGAGAATATTCGAAGAATCTTCCAATGTATGTCCATGACAATATCACTGTGAAGCCTATTGTAAAGAATGATCTCAATTCCATGTAGGCAATAAAATATGGCTTCCTTGTTATAATATTAAGACTAGTTTTCCTTGTGACAAATTGGATTATAATAAATTTGGGTAATTTTCTATTTTTTAAGAGATCAATCCACTTGAATATCAATTACACTTATTTAAGTCTTAGAGATCCATCATATATTCAATGTATCTCTTCTTGAGCCATATAAGATAGTAGATATATTAAGAAGAAGACAAATGCCACTTCTTCATGTAGATATGGATATTATACAAGAATTTAAAAGCAAAGAAGTCTTAGACTCAAGGCAATGCCAAAATAGGTTATAATATCTTATACATTGGCGTGGATATGATATTAGTAAATGCACATGGGAGCCATCTAAGAATCTTGCAAATGTACCAAAAAAAGTTGATGCTTTTTATTGACAACATCCACCAAAATCAAAATAAAGAGTCAAGGAATTATTATTATAAAAAAAATGCCGTTCAATGGAGATTGCATTTTATCCTTATCTTTGTTTGTGATTTTTGCATATTTGTAGTGCTAAGGAGATGAAAAATCAATAACCAACTAATTCAACCTATTTTATACAACACAATTTGATGGAATCTTTTTTATCTTAATTTTATTATTATATATATATTATAGATTTTTAAAAATAAAATATATTTATTTTTTAATTTATTTAAATCTTAAAACGTAAGACCATTATAAAGATTATTTTGATAATATTGTTTTTTAATTTTTTTAAAAAATAAGTTTTTAATATTCTTTAATAAGATATTGTATCTATAGTCAAAGTGGTGTTGTAGTTTTTTCCATATATAATATGACATCACGCTCTTTTTAAAAATATTTGCATACATTTTAAGTAATTTTATTGATTGAATTAAATTTGATATTCATAATAGATAGTTTTATGGTATTATATAGATTTTTTTATGGATTCAAGTGATTTGTGTATGTTCAAAAGAATAGTGTAAAATATCATTATTTATTTATTTAAAGTTTTTTAGCATACTAATACCTTATCAAACCACTACAAAATCAATTACTATTCTCTTTTATATACTTACATCACTTTTTGTGTAGATATAAGAGCAAAACTATATGTAGTATTTTAAATACTTGTAGTAGATTTAAACACTTGTAGTTGATTTAAACACTTAGTATATTCAAATGAGTCTTTTATTAATTAAAAATATTTTAAAATTTTCAAATAATAAATTAGAAATTTAATAAACTATTTCTTATAAAGAATATTTTTTTAAAAAATATTTTTTAAATCTATTTTAATCTTGTCAATATTTTTTTATTTTTCTAAATAACTCACACATGTGAAGATTTGTTTTTTTTGGACTCTCCCATCTTATACTTTTGCCTTATTATATCATAGTTACTCACAATATCTATTCTCTTCATTTTCTTTCTTTTATTTATCATGACAACCATATTTCTATAGGATTTAGATGTTTTTGTATAAATATAGAAAACTATTATATAATAGAAGAAGAAAAACAACAACAATAGACTAGTTTTTTTTATTTCTATTGATGCATTTTAAGAACCAAACTTGTTGAAATTTTTGAATTGTAGTTCAAGACTAGTAGCACCTTTATTTTGGACCTTGGAAAGCATATATATTTAAAGATTTATGGTTTATTGTTCTAGATGATGTATTTAAAACTTTGATAATAAATAATTGAATGAGTACTTAACAACTAGATTTTTACATTAAAAATGCATATTTTCTAATTATAGAATTTATTGCTTTCTTGAATACCAAAAAAAACAAATATAACTAGATATAGTTACATAGTTACGAAAAATAAAATGTTATTATCTTCCTTTGGATATCAAATTACATTTGCCAAGTGCCACAAACTGGAGTTAAAAGTTTGAGTAGTAGGCTTCATAAATTGGGTAAATATGTTTTATTACATGATATCATAATCCACAAAAATGTTGTTAACAAAGAAGTGTGACAGTTTTGAGTGTAATTTGCACACGTTCTTAATAAACATAATCTTCATGTGTTAAAAATAATTTAAAAAATCGTTTTAAAAATAAAAATAATAGAGTAAAAATGACGATTGACTGCAGCAATTCTGGATTATTCATTGTTTTGGACCAAGCAAACATTCAAACACACAAAAGGGTTAAATTTACACATATTCAATTTATTCCCAAGATTTTGAAGCGAAAAGACTATTCATGTCACTGAATGGACAAAAAAAGTAAAGTATAAAGAAATTAGACTCGATGTATAATGGACCAATCATGGGGGAGTGCTAGAAGTGAAAAAAGCATTAAGTTAAACCAATAAATCAGGAGACCGGGCTGTGCCGGGTATGATGATGCTGTCATACTCGATTGACCCAGCCCTCGATCTCTTTACCGCACTCACTCCTTTTTTCCCTGCCCTGCCCTGCCCAGCTTTCCTTTGGCCCTCTCGCGTCCAGTGCCCCTGCGGCCCTGGCTTGGCTTGATTTGGCTTGGCTTGGCTTCACTGCTTGTCGATCTCGCAGATCCTGCTTTGTTGTTTCCTTCACGGATATGAAGAGGAGTGCGCATCTCTTGTTACGTTCTTCGCCTTGCTCCCACGGCGCTTCGTTAGCCATTCGTGAAGGGTGTGCGAGTGTGTGTATTTTTTGGCTTTGATTTAATTTGAATTTTGGTGCAGTTTCGAGCTTACGCCTTTGAGAAAGAGGATGTTGCGGAGAGATGTTGGAGCTTAGATAGTCGACGGTAGCATTATTGATCGGTGGTTCTTCTGAGTTGGTTGATCGAATCTGAGGTGTATCAGGTGTCCGGCCACAATGGTAGGTTTCCTTTAGTGATTTATGAGAGGTGGTGCGTGATTTGATTGATTGTGCGTGAACGAGGGTTTGAGGCGTGAGTTTTTTTTTTTTTTTTTTTTTTCCTTCTTCTTCTTCTCGTGTCTTCTGGTTCTTTTCAGCTAAGGTAATGCCTTCGTGCGTTGCTTCAGGTGTTGCTGGCTGCTTCTATCATCAGCAAGTCCGGGAAAGGTAGGATATGTCCCTAATCAGAATTCTCTTCATTTATTCAGCTGCATTTTTTTGGAATTTGCGATTTTACTTACAGTGCTTCATGGTGAGAGATGTGCGGGGCACTGATTTTATGCAAGATTTTGGGTGCAATATGTGTTGTGGATGCTACCGAGTGAGGCCAACATTTCTGGAACGTCTTAGGGTTTTCTGTATTCTGAGGAGTTGGCGTTCTTCGGACGAGCATCTAGATTGTTATCGGGATTGCCGATCATGCTTTCTGCGAGGAGAGATTGTGAATTGTGTGGAAAACGAGGATACTACTGCTTAGATCTGAAGCCTGACTTGGTCAAATGTGAAATCGTCGACGTGAAATTTGCCGTGGAATGTAATACTGGTTAGGCTCAGGAACGATGCATCTCCAGGGTTTGAAATTTGTTCCAATCTCTGACGATATTGTCGGAATGAGAATAATCGCAGTATACTTGTTAATGTTCCGTTGCCTTCATTTAGTCTGTTCACCTGCGTTGCACCTTAATGAGTTGGGAGTGTTACATGCATAATGAGGTTCTCGTATACCTTGTGTAACAGCTGATATCTGGAAGCATCTATCATTGTGTGCAGCTCTGGTTTCTCGGCAATATGTGGACATGTCCAGGATACGAATTGAAGGGTTACTGGCTACTTTTCCGAAGCTTGTTGGTATCGGCAAGCAGCACACATACGTAGAAACCGACAGTGTCCGTTATGTCTATCAGCCAATGGAATCATTGTACCTTCTTCTAGTGACCAATAAGCAGAGCAATATTCTAGAAGATCGTGAAACCTTGCAACTGCTCTCCAAGATCGTATCCTACCCAAACATTATTTTTGTTTCCTTACGATTGTTAATTCATCAGCGTAGAATTTCTCTACACTCGGGAATCTCTCTGATTTGAGTGTTTTTTGCATGTTATGCATGACACTGAGTTTACCTCTTGACCTACACTAGGTACCTGAATATGTACCATCCCTTGATGAGGAGGGTATCTGCAGGATGGCTTTTGAGTTAATATTTGCGTTTGATGAAGTGATCTCTCTGGGTCATAAAGAAAACGTCACTATTGCGCAAGTAAAGCAGTACGTGGAGATGGAGAGTCACGAAGAAAGGCTGCATAAGCGCATTATGGAAAGCAAAATTAACGACACAAAAGATCACATGAAGCGTAAAGCCAATGAGATTGAGAAGAGCAAGGTATGCACTACTGTGATTATTTGTAGAGAAAGTTAGAATTGTATTTTTACAGGTCAGCACATATATTCTCTGAGCGATTGCAAACCTATACACATTGCTAATATGGACCTTTTACAAATTGGTGCTATCTCGCAAATGTGGCATCTGTTGGTGCTGAACTGGGCGTTGATCGGGATAATACAAGTCTACCTCATTGTGTGTTGCGTTTGTCTCTCATTAATTTGTTCAGAAAAAGTCAGTGCAAAGTGGTTTGTGGGTTCTGGTCATTCGAGGTCATCAGCTATTCGTATTAATCTATTTACTTAAATGAATAGTATCTTTTGACTACTTATTGCTAGAAGCCTCCAGTTCGATATCTTGGATCGTTAAAAAGAAAAAGAAGAAGAAAAAGAAAAAAAGAAAAAGAAAACAAGCGTAGACCAAGATGATATACCTACGCCTGTGTTCTTACAAATAATTAGTTTTTGACCATAGTATCAAGAGGATATGCGGTCCTTTGAAACCGAACTTGCAGTTCAGGTGCATCGTGTTGGTTGAACACCGGTGATTATGGCTGCTTGATTAGGTTTTATGTGTGCGAAATGCAGATTGAAAGAGGGAGGAGTGACAAAGGAAACTTTGTTCCATCTATGCCCTCGATGGGTTCCAGCAGGTTTGATATCAGCGATACTAACTCATCAATGGGTGGTGGCATGAAAATTAATTCTTCTGGCTTTGGGCCGAGTGTTGATGCGGATATCTTTAAACCCAAAGGTTCGTAACTCTGACTTTCTGTTACCTTCTCTAGTGTGACTGCAGCGGAGCACTCTTTTGTCTCCTACCTTGATAGTTAATGCATGGACTGATATTCGTTTTTCTGTTGCAGCTCGTGTTACCTCCACAGCAGTTCCTTCCAAGGGAGGCATGCAATTAGGCAAGTCAACTAAGACAAATCAGTTCTTGGAGTCTTTGAGGGCAGAGGGTGAGGTCATCGTTGAGGATGTTGCCCCTGGACCAGTGCGATCAGAAGCGGCTATTGCGCCCATCTATTCTGATCCTATTATGGTGGGTGTGGAGGAGAAGCTTGTTGTTGTTTTGAGGAAGGATGGTGGGCTCGAGAATCTTGAAGTACAGGGTAATATGTCTCTTGTGGTCCAGAAAGAAGAACATGCCTTCATTCGGGTTCAGGTTTTTGATCTTTTCTTAATTCTGATCTTCGATCATTTTCAGTTTTCATAATCTGAGCGGAGTTTTTCCTAAAAGTTCATGATATTTCTCGCCAAGTATTCCTCACTATTCAGGTTGATAATTTATTATCTTTTTTAACAGGTTGAATCAGGTGCTAATAAGTTGTTCAACTTCAAGACGCATCCAAATATTGATAAAAATCTCTACTCAGACAAAAATATTCTGGGGCTGAAGGACCCTAGCAGGCCGTTTCCCACAGGCAACCCCCTGGGCATTTTGAGGTGGCGCATGCAAAACAAGCAAGAGTCGCTTGTTCCTCTAAACAGTACGTATTTTTCGATCTTTGAGGCACAATGCAATGTTTTCACTTGTACGTTAGTGATGGCGGTTTGCGAGAGTGATCTATTTTTTGGCTGATCTTGTACAACTTGCACTGTTAATCGGGATTACTTTCCTGTTTAGATATTATCATTGTAACATATGTGGCTATGACGTTACCTCTGGTAGTCCAGTAATTTTAGTGCTTCATTTTTTCCTGTTTGTGATGATTAGTCCATAGCGAAACTGTAATTATGATGCTATATCTTGGGTTCGAAAGGTAATGTTCTTGCCATGTTTTATTTCAGTCAATTGCTGGCCTTCGGTATCTGGTGGAGAATCATACGTGAACATTGAATATGAGGCCTCTAGAGCTTTTGATCTCCAGAACACCGTCATCCAGATCCCATTGCCTGCACTTCGTGATGTGCCAACGGTTAATCAAGTTGATGGTGAATGGAGGTTAGTTGGGCGCCATTATTGCGATCTCTGTCCTCTGTAACCCTACCTCTTTCTTCCTTCCTTTCGTATATGTCTGAATTGAAGTCTTGATTCTTGGTGAATATTGTTGTCTGGCTACAGGTATGATTCCAGGAATTCATTATTGGAGTGGACCATCACGCTGATTGACAATTCCAATAGGAGGTACTTTTGTGCTGCTTATTCTATTACTTGTTGCTGAAGGGTTTTTGTGGAGAAACAATGGTACTCCAAGATTCTCATATCTTGACAACTCACATTGATTGGTTTTCCTCTTGTTGCAGTGGATCTATGGAGTTTGTGGTACCTGCGGCAGACCCAAATTCTTTCTTCCCAATAGATGTCAAGTTTACATCGAACAAGACTTTCTGCGATATGAAGGTAAGCGACCGTATACTAGTCCTGTGTGTTTTAAAGTGCCCAATAACCCTCAAGTGTTTAGGTTATTTTTGCATGCCCCTAATATTTTCTATCCTGATGCTGATGGCAGGTTGGATCCGTGGTTGAATGTCAAAGTGGTAATACTGTCAAGTTTGGAAGACGGACGCAATTGGTGGTGGATAGCTATCAAGTTGTATAAACTTAAAACCAAACACACACAATTTCACCAGCTAACCTGTAGTGAACCCTTGAGAAGAGAGGTGATTATCTCTTTTCTTTGTCCAAGACTAAGATTGATGCACCAGATCATGTAGATCGCTGCTGGTATATTACCGGTTTTCAGCCTTGCTATTCTACTGAATGGTGATTGAATCATATTTGCTTCGGCGATTTTCATACACTATACCTTTGTAGGTGATGGTGCGTATGCACTAATGATGGGTCGGGTAGATGCAAAAGTGATTTTGGTTAGGATGGATTAGTTGGAACGAGAGAATACGGGTATGTTTGGACTAGGTAGGATAATTGTGGCTGGAAAAGCTGAGCATTTCTCTCCGCGAGGGTTTTGTTGAATATGGCATCTGTGTAACTTTTTTTTTTTTTTTTTTTTTTTTTTTTTTTTTGTTGTTGTTGTTGTGACGCTTGATATTGGGACTGAATTGTATTTTGTAGAGTGTTGTCCACTTGTGGAAGAATTGCAAATGAAATTGTCGTATATGCATGCTTCTATTTCTCATACCTGCTTATGATGGAATGAAATGGAGTGATTAGCCCGTAACCATGTTGGGAGGGCGTAGCGAGTCGTGTAAGGCACGGTTAGTGGGCCGAAGTAGCAGTGGGACGCGTGCGCAAGGTGCATCTGCGGCGGCAGACTGGACGGCCGTCCTCATCCGTTCTAGTCTTGATGGTTAGGTTACTCGGCAAAGGACAGAATCCGATGGGAAACATCAAGATGCACACTGGTTCTATAACTGGCAAAGCATACAAGTATCTGACCTGACCCCACTTGTAACATTCTCGTAATGATAAAATACGACGAACAGATTTGCATAATCAAACAACCCCCAGCACACAAGTGGACCCCCATCCCCACACCAGCTGAGTACAACCTAACACAACTAGAGCAACTGCAGACAGAAGGGATCCTTCCCACTAAAGCCAATCTATTTTTCTTCGGCAATTAACTCCCCACGCACATCAACACTCACATCGACAACATCTAAGGGTAGTTGCCCCAATAACCTGCAACTAGGGGCCTCCAGTCCTCCTAAATTGGATCATGCCAATGTCAATTGACCAAGTGGCTATTGCCACTCTCAACGTGAAAAGTCTAGGGAGGGACCTTTCTGGCATCAGAAAACGATGGAAACTAATGGAAACATTTAGATCATCCAACCCCTAACCAGATATCATACTCCTATTAGAACACACCTTCTCCTTGGACGAATGCATTAAGAAAACTGATCATTTGGACTTCCTCCAGGGTCTTTTATGTAGAATGAAGCGATTTACTCCGCAGCAATAGACAGCTTTATAGGGGGCATTGCAATCATATCAAAAAAACATATTACCAACCAAACGTCTGAACATGGCATTATAAAACAGGTTGGGCATAGTATATTACATGACCTTCCAGTGGACAAGAGAATGCAAATTCGGCATTATCAATTATTACGCTTATAACTATACAAGGTCTAGATCAAGATTATGGAAGAAAATCTGCAACAACCTTTTGAGGGTTGAATAGATTGTCGCAAGAGATTTTAATATGAACAAAGACCTGGAGGATAAACTAAGAGGTAGTCATACAACGAGTAGAGGCCAGACAGAGATTGATGCATGGGACGATCTAGTTATACAAGTAGAACTGCATGACAACTTCTGGTCTGATATGTATTGGAGAGTCACGAAGAAGAAATACTCCTGGGATAATCAAAGGAGAGGACATGACATGGTGTGTACGAGATTGGGTAGATTTTACATTACGACCAATCTACTCCAACTAAAGGGCCAGAACAGAATTTGGCATACACTTCTTCACATTTTGGATCAGGCCCCGGTGTTCTTGAAATTGAAGAACAACAAAAACAGCATCCGCAAAACTCCGCCTTTTAATCGACAATTATTCAAAAAAGAGGACACCAAAGCTTCCCTCATTGAAGTCTGGAAAACATCAATTACAGCAAGTGAGTACCAAAGCTAGAATCAGAAGATGACCGAGGCAGTGACGGCGGTGAAACACTACAACGATGACAAAATCAAGAGCCAAAAATAGCAGTGGTGGACAATCTATGAAACATAGCTCAAAAAAGTATTTGTGGCCGAACTAAACCTTTAGAACAACTAGTTTAACCAGGACGTTAGATGTGGCTCAAACATACATCCAAAAAATCATATAATATATCTATTGTGCTTTCACAATAGATAAGCTTGGGGGACCTATGCAACTCCAAATTCTTCCACTACCATACAAGCAATAGGAAACTGGTGGTCATCAATGAACTAGTAGAGGGAAGTAGAGTCGTGACCAACTAGCATGTTATGCAAGTATATTGCAAGCAATAGAAGTCCAGTGTCATAATGTAATTGCTTATAGCATATAAAAATTAGTTAGAATATATAATATGTTCATAATTCTTGGTATGTGTTAGAATAGTTAATAGATTAATTTAAAGAAAGTGGATATAAGAAACTTTATTTTGAGTTTTATTTATTTTGATTATGGCATTTAAAAAATTATAGAACCTAAATATTTAGTATAAAGCCTTGAGAGGAGATTAGAGGCTAAAGATAAAAATCTAAACTAATAGGAGGCTTACTGGGAAGGAAGAAAGAAAGGCATAGTCGGATGAAGGCAAGGGATGGAGATCTTCATCCCTATTGGTCGAAGGCTATGTCCAATAGGCTTTTAGAAGGCAATCTACGACCATAAGAAGAACTTTTGGCGACCTTAGAGAGGCAATTGAGAATCAAAAGCTAGGATTGTAAGATTTAGGCATTGGCCTATAATTTGGACAAACAAATTGGTGAGTTTGGAATTAAGGTGAAGAAATTATAGCCATTTGAAGTTAAGGTAATATTTTAAGACATACTATTACTCTTTTGAGCATAAAAGGAGTTTTATAGCAATTTTTGGAAATTAGAAGATGTATCTAGAATGGCGATTTTATGACTTACATCTTTTATGAAAGAATTGTTACATTTAGAATTTAGATGAAGAAATTATACAAAGTTGAAGTTAGCACATCCAAATCAAAGATAGTAAGTGAGTGATTTTGCTCATAGTATTGGTTGGAGCCATATCTTGAGTTTCTTGATGAATTTTTAGCTCAAACCTTTTAAAGAAGGTAGATTAATGTGTTAAGAAGCTATATATATAAATTTCAGGGCATTTATATACTTAGTTTATAAAATATAAAGAAAATTACATGTAGATATGTAAAAACTAAGGTTTGAAGCTATTGTTAGGATTTTGGCAATATCTTAAGATCCGCTATAAATTTGTAGTTGAAATTTGTTGTGATAGTTTTCAAAAGTATATCAGTACTTCTTGTAAAATTTGAGTGTGTTTGAACGGTCTAATTAGAAGATATGAGTTGTTGAAGTTAAAAAATAATACCTCCTAAGGATATATAAGGATTTAGAATTTTTTATCATATTTTGGGTGTTTTTGGAAACTTAAGAGTTATATATTTGGTGTAATTGCTCCTAAAAGTGATATATATATATATATATATATAAATATAAAATTTATCTTTTTTATCTCAAAACTTGATTGAGCAATTAGTGACAACCAAGAGTCAAGTACTTTCTTGAGTCAAACTCTCTCTACCCCGACATTGGTGGCCATCAAGGAACTAGTAGAGGGAAGTAGAGTCCTGACCAACTAGTATGACATGCAAGTATATTACAAGCAATAGAAGACTGGTGTCAGGGTAGAGAGAGTTTGCCTCAAGAAAGCATTGGGCTCTTAGCTGTCACTAATTGCTCAATCAAGTTTTGAGATAAGAAAAACCAATTTTGTATATATATATATATATATATATATATATAACATTTTTAGGTACTATTTAAGACTTAAGTTCTCAATAATATCCAAAATATGATAATATCTTCTAAAACCTTATATATCCTTATGTAGAAATTTTTCCAAACTTCAATACCTCATATCTCCTGATCCAACTGTCCAAGATTACTCAAATTTTACATGAAGTACTGATGTATTCTTATCAACTTTTATAACAAATTTCAACTGCAAATTCGATGTGAATCTTGAGATATCTTGAAAATTCTAATAGTCACTTCAAACCCTTGTCTTTATATTCCTATGTGCAATTTTCTTTATATCTCACAAAATAAAAGCTTAAATGCCACAAAATTTATATATATAGCTTTATAATACAAAATTTTTTATTTTTCAAAAATTTTGAGCGAAAAATTTGTCCGAAAACTCAAGTTATGGCTCCAACCATTACTATAAACAAAACCGCTCACTTACTACCTTTGATTTGAAAGCACCACCTTCAACTCCCTATAATTCTTTCACATAAACTCCAAAAGCAACAATTCTTTCATAAAAGATGTAGGCCTTAAAATTTTCATTTCAATAGCATCTTTGGATCTTTAAAATCTGGCCTAAAACTCCTCATATCTTCAAAAGAGTAATAATATGTCTTAAATTAATAACTTAAATTCAAACGGCTATATCTTCTTCATCCTTATTCCAAATCTTCTAAATTTTGTACACAAATTGTAGTCCAAATCCTAAAATTTACAATCTTATCTTTTAATTGCTGAATACCTTCTTTGAAGTTGCCAAAATCCTTGTTAAGGTCACATGCAGCCTCCTCCAAGTGCATTGGGCATGGTATTCGACCAATAGGAATGAAGTTTCCCATTCCTTGCCTTCATCTGACTATGCCTTGCTTTCATCCCTTCCAATAATCCTCCTATTAGTTTAGATTTTCATCCTTAGGCTTCCACCTTCTCTCAAGGCTTCATACTAAATATTTAGATCATATATATATATATATATATATATATATATATTTCAAATACCATAATCAAAATAAATAAAATTCAAAATAAAGTTTCTTATATCCACTCTCTTTAAATTAATCTATTAATCATTCTAATACACACTGAGACTTATGAACATATTAATTGTTCTAACTAATTTTTACATACTTTATGCATTTACAGTACGACACCGACAATCATCAAGGAATTAATAGAGAGAAATAAAGTTCTGACTGACTAACATGACATACAAGTATATGTGGATTCTTTTTAAATTGCATTATATTTTCATGACACTATAGTATAAAACAACTACCAAGCTAAGGCAAATCGCCTCTATAATATCACAACCAAAGTTATAACAAAGCAAAATGCCCTATTCACATAACTCCTTATTACAATGGAATTATACATTTCAATCAAGGATCTACCAATACAAAAGGCTCTTAACATTGATGGTATACCTATTAACTTTTTCAATGCTCTTTTGAATGATATCAATATAAATTTCTTAACATTCATCAAAGAAGTCTTTTGGAACTTCAATCTTTGTAAGTTCCACAATACAATGCTTTTCTGAATGATATGAAGGTGGATTTCTTAGCATTCATCAAAGAGGTCTTTTGGAACTTCAATCTTTGTAAGTCCCACAATATAAGTAAGATTAGCCTTCTACCTAAAATAAGTGATCTAACAAGACTCACAAATTTTAGATCAATATCACTATTAGAATTCTTATATAAAATAGTTATAAAAATCATAGCCAATAGGATATTAGAATTCTTCTCCACATAAATTAATCACTTCCAAATGACATTTGTGAAGGGCCATTGCATCTTTGAGAATATCATCATGGCATTTAAAACAATGGATTGTGCTACAAACAACAACTAGGAATTGATCTTACTCTTGTTTGATTTTGATTTTGATTTTACGATAGGGTTTTGTGGTTGATGCTCCAAAATATAATGCACAAAATAGGATTTTTGAAACAATGGATTAGAATGATCATGACCTTCTATAATAAAGCATTTGCATCAATGATACTAGATGGGATACAAAAGAAGCCATTTCAATTAAAAAGATTGATTAGACAGGTTTGCCCATTGATGCTCTATTTGTATATATTCATAAAAGAGATGCTCAACTCCATATTAGATGATCTTAGCTAATGACTCTAAGGTATTTACCTATCAAAGCGACATATAATAATAAATATGATATACATAGATATCACAATCTTATACCTCATCAGAACAAAAGTCAATCTAAATACTATCTTTTACATACTTACCGAATTCTATGAAGGATTTGAAGCTAAGCTTAATTAAAAAAAATGGATAGGGATTTAGACCGCAAGAACTCCTAAAGTATGGATGTAGCAAGAAGATTATAATCTGAAGTGACTGACCAAGGAATAGATTACTTTGTACTTAGACTTCTCAATCAACTTCAGAACAAGACAAAAAGAAGTTGGAAACAAAGCCATGGCAATGATCAATAAAATATTAATCACCTAGAATCTAAAGAACCTCTCATTTACTAGCCATATCTTAATTGCAAATTAAGTAATCATGGCAATATTATAGTACTTGTACTCATGTATACATATTGTTCTAATAGTATTTTGCCAAATTCAAGTAGTCACAAAGAATTATGTAGAAGGCTTTGATTAAATACAAAGCAAAAGCTAAGGTGTCTCAAAATACCATCATACAACCTATAGCCATTGAAGGGCTCAAAATCTTCAACCCTCAATTTCAAATGGAAGTGCTTATAATAAAGTTTCTAACTAAAAGATTGAAGCAAAGATATAAGCCCTAAAAACTATTCATTTGGTACAAAATAGAATGAGAAAAGTCACAAGATCTAAATGATGGTTTATTAGCTCTCAATGGATCATATATATACTAAGAATAACTTCAGATACTAGATTGATCTAGACTACCATCATTCAAGTATGGTCTAAGGCTAAAATAAGATTAGTTCAAATCAAATCTACAACTCTTACAAAATGGCTTTAACAACATCTATTTGGAAATTTTTTGATAACTTAATTCAATAGAAAATAATTAGGCTCGCAACATAATTTTATATTTTTTACTTGGGCTATCAATATTATTTTTGCTATCAAGGATATTTAAAAGAAAGACAACCCAATTTAGAAAACTATTGAAGAGTTAATACCTCTCACGAACTTATAATCTATGCACATTCAATATCCACTTATAATGGGTAGCCTCCAAAATATTGATACCAACAAAATATCTCTACTCCTATCCAAAGAATGGATAATCTTTTAAATACGAGGCATCATAATTATAATATAACACCAGTAAAGAAAGGAATAGAGTCAATAGCAAGTATTTGAATACATCAAAGCAAACACAAAAAACCTCATTTGGCAGCCAAGGTTGATCACATTACCAATTGGTCTATTAAAAATAGTAAAGATAGTTAATACATGTGGATTTTCCAATTTGGTCATTGAATACAATCCTACATCTCCTACTGAAGGTTCTAAGGTGTAGCTATTTGGCAATTCAGTAATACTAAATCTAATGTAGGATCCTTAAAAATAAAAGTGATTATAGCTTGATACACTTAAGAAAGTCAACTTATAGATATGCATGGAGGTTTGGAACACAATTTTTGATATGAAAGAAATCCAAAGAAGAAATATGAGATGGTCGAGAAGTTCCTGATTATATGGACCACTAACAATGTCTACACCATAGCAAGGATAAAATCCAAGTAGAAGCCTATACCATTAGAGGTACTTCTCTCTCAATATCTAGTAGTCTATACAATCCTAATTCTAAACATTAAGCCATTATATAATATTTTGCTAAATAGAGATTCATAGTACTCACACGCTGTCGTAATGTAATATGACTATATAGTAAAATTATAATCAAAATTAAATTTCTAATTAATATCTAATTATTTTAATTCAATTATAATTTGAGGTATCTAAATATGGCTTTTATAAAAGCCTCTAAGGTTATTTCTTTATCTTAATAGTTAATAAGTTGAAGGTTAGTTAGTAATTTTACCTTCTAGGTTGTAGAGACTCATCTATTACCTTAGAACAACCATAAATTAATAAAATCAGATTAGAAGAAATAAATAATTAGTATATTTGGTACTAGGGTTAAGTTGAGAATAGGGTTGGACTAAAAAATCCTTAGGATATGTTAGATTGATACCTAGGGGTTGACCGTTTGTGAGATAGGATCAACATCAGACCTCTAGTCAATAAAATGATGACCTAGGGCAAATTAGGGATTCATTCGAAGATCGAAGGATAGGATTTGAGAGCTAGCTTGAAGTTCTTTTCAAAGGCATAAGGATTGTTTTTTGAGGGTTTTTGAGGACTTAGAAGTTTTTGTTTGAAGTCAAGGTTTGTATCAGTGATTTGGGTTTCATATAATATAATTAGGGCTAGCAATTTTGACTAGTTCGTGCAATTGTTATAACATCTACGGTTGAAAATTTGAAAATATTTGGATTATTGGGTGTGCTAAGTGTACGAAATTTTTTGTGATAATCTAATGGCATCGTTTAGAGATATCTAGTTTTTAGCATAAGAGGGTTTCGGAAGGTGGCAGTTTGAGGTTGGATAGAGTTTCTATGATATCTGAAGTTCTATCAATTGAATTAAGGTGAAAATTGGCATGATGTTGAAGAACTTGAAGATCAAGCTACACACCAATTTTGAAAAAAAGTTAATAGTTGGAAAGGGAGAAATCACTACTAGGATTTTTGCTTCACTTTTCAAGTTGGCAGCCGAGTGACATTAGTGCAATTTTTGGAGGTTTTCTTACAATTTGTAAGTTGGATTGGACTAAAAATTCTTGTGCATATAGAAGACTTACATTGAAAATTGTGTGCAAAATTCCACATCAAGTGGATGGTTGGATTGGATGTTACAGCTTGTTAAAGCTCACTAATTAGGATTGGAGCTTACAAGAAAAATCTAAATTGCTTAAATATGAAAGTAACAAGGTAATTGGGATTTATGTATGGTTAAGACTACAAAGAAGAGTGTTTTTATCAAATTTTAATTGAAATTCAAATTATATTCTTTTCATATGGACGAAATCTTTTAGAATTTCTTGGCTACTTATGAAACACAATCTCACTTTCCATAGCTAGGTGCCTAGTGCATTCCTGAGCAAGACAACAGGTAATACGACAATGCTATGTTTTAATGTACAACTCACTATAATATTTCATTAGGTAGTCTAGACAGGGCCATTGCCACCTTCTTCAACAAAATATGGCTTGAATTAGAGAGCAAACAATCCATACCAAATCTATAGATAGATCATTAGACTATGACAGAGGCTACACATCCACAAGACTATGAACAAAGGACACTAAACAATAACAATATCACATTGGATCTTCCACAGATTGAACCAATATAAGGAGGTCAACATCATATATACCAACATGAAAAAATATAAGTGCAGGTCATTGAGCAAATCAACAAAGTGGAGAAACAATTTGATTTAGAATCTGCTCTAAACATAAGACTATTGCATCCAAAACGACATCAAAGACTTCTCTAAGAATTCAATCATTGCTACTTGACAATTAAACTCATTAGACATTCAAGCTTGGATATTGCTAACTTCTTCAATGCTATACTTCAAAGAGAAAGAAATAACTTGCAAAAATAGAAGCAAAGTGATATAATAATGCTATAATTAAAATCAATCCTATCTTATACACATAAGAGGAACTAGAGGACTTACTACACATAAGAAGCCAATTGATACGAGATAGTAGGATGTCACGGACACAAAATACAGACTTGAAATCTAACAAGAAGTTTAAGAAGAAGTGGCAGAACTAGATTAAACAGATGAGTACAAGAACAACACCAAAAAGGTGAGCTAGAACTCCAAGAGATGTGTTGTCGAGACTGAAGAACTCTTCAGCCTCGATCCCTATATATACTCCTACTTAGGAAGCTTCTCGAGCTACTTCTATTAACTAGGAAGCTTTTAGAAGGTTCCAGAGGCTTCCTTTCTAGAAGGTTTTAGAAACTTCTCGAGCTACTTCTATTAACTAGGAAGCTTCTAGAAAGTTCCAGGGGATTCCTTTCTAGAAGCTTCTAGAAACTTCTCTTCTAGAAGGTTCCAGAGACTTCCTTTCTAGAAGCTTCTAGAAACTTCTCTCTAAAAGGTTCCAGAGGCTTCTCTTCTAGAAGGTTCCAGAGGCTTGTTTTCTAGAAGGTTCTAGAAACTTCTCTCTAGAAAGTTCTAAGGAATATGTCCCTAACATCACCCCCTCCTTTAGCTTCGAGGTCTCTGAGAAGCAATGTTGTTGATCAGTACCAACGCAAAAAAAATGAAGCTCTGTCGCATAACTTCTGCTATGAACTCCAACTGTTGTTCACGAGGCAAGTGGTTCATCGATCCTTGAAGTCAACGGTAGTGACCTATGCCTTCGACTTCTGACCAAGCATGAACTTCCGTGTCATCATTGTGAAATTGTCCTACAAACACGCCTTCTGGTTGACCATCGTAAGCAGGCTCGATCTCAAATACGATCACCAGTGATCGGTTACTCGGTATCCTCCGTCGTCGTCGTGGTACATGTAGTTCTTCATCTCGGGGTCGCCTTCGTGAGCTACTCGGTTGCGATACTCTGACTGGCATAGTATCTATCTCTTGGCTATCCATATCAAAAGACCAAACTACGATCTATCTTGGAGAAAATAACTACATCAACTATGAATTTTTCTGGTGCTCTCCCCTTTTCTTATATTGTTGGGAGAACAAGCTTCAGAAAGAAGCTATCATCGAATTGATTTAGGTTTATCGGGATGTCGTTGATGAAACTCCTGTACCTTTTGTGGCGCATTCGCAAGATTTTCAACTGGCTCCCACGTTCGCTCATTAATGTCATAGCCGCGCCAATGAACAAGATATTCTAACTTTCTCCACCTTCGCCGTGAATCCAATACCTATTCAACTGCGTATTCTTCGTGGTTCTCGATTTCAATACTAGGTGGCGGACATTGCACTCTTCCAAGAAAAGATGATTCTCGATAAGGTTCCAACAGAGAAACATGAAAGACTGGATGTACCTTCATAGAAGCCGGTAACTCCAGCCGGTATGCCACTGGATTAATTTGCTTCTGGATGATAAATGGTCCCAATCTTCGATAGTCCAACTTATCACATGGTCGCTTGGTCTTGATATTTCGTCGAAAAAGCCAGGCTTTGTCTCCAACTTTGAAAGTAGGTGCTAGATTCTGAAATCTATCTGCAGACATCTTATAGGATTCTTGAGCGGATTGTAATTGAAGCTTCAACATAGTTTGAAGCTCTGCTAGTTGCTTCGCAAATCCTTCAGCTGCTGGATTATTATTTGTTGACGGACTCAATAAATCAAGCTTCGGATGATACCCATAGTTGGAAAAGAATGGTGTTTGTTGAGTCGACGCATGGAGGGTGTTGTTATATGCAAACTCGGCTAGCGGTAGATATGCCGTCCAATCGTCTTACTGATAGTTGATGCTGCATCGTAAGTACTGCTCCAAGACTTGGTTCACTCGTTGTCGTATTACGTGCTTTCCTGCTCGAGAACGCGTCGGGCGTCTGGCTGTAGAAGGTAGTATGGAGATTTGACGATAGTCAAGCAGTCTATTAGTTTTTGACTGCTGGAATATAAACGACTACAACAATGTACCGTAAATCTATATGGATGCTCTTCGACTGCTTGTCGAAGTCTCTTTTTTTTTTTTTTTTTTTTTTTTTCTCAGCCGATAGGTCTCTAGACGTTACAGAGAATCCCGAACAACCCAAACTGTTAATCTTCAATACCCCTTTGTACTTACGATCTTGTATCCACTGACTGTCCTGTTAGATTAACCCAATAAATTTCATTCACTCCGCATACTCAATCCTATAGACACCCCTTTAATCTTTCAATCACAGACGTAACTCGATTTTACAAAACAGTCAAGAGTATTCAAACCCACTTCATTTAAAAATCCCGATTCACCATTACAACACTGACTTCAGCAGCGATTGCCTCAGTCTTCCCAAAACTCTACGAAGAAGAAAAATCCAAATTCTATGTCTTTCCTTCCCCGACCCGAAGCATGAAGCTCCTTTCTCTAATTCCCTTGATCTTCAAAAAAACCTCCCATGAAAAAAACCGAACTGGTAACTTTGCAAAAGCTTGAAAACTAGCTCCCCCCCGATTCCCCCAAAAAAACCTCTCCCATCAAAACTATATCCCACCTAACCTTATCCTCTGAATTTCTTCAATCTTTCGTCTTAGATCCGGAATTGGCTCCCACCTCAAGCTTGGATCCAAAATTGGCTCTCGCCGTCAAGCTTTCTCCTCCGTTTTTGCCTTTAAGAAATCCATTTACCGAAAACAACGTTCCCTGAAACGGCACAGAGAACACGACAGCCTGAAACAGAATCGAACCCCGTAATCGGGACCACATTGAGTCGCCCGACCAATTCAGGTCCTATATTGGGAAAGATGCCCGTAGTAACCTGGATGTTCCCATAATTGGGTCAAATTGGTCCTCGCGTCAGATTGGCTAAGACCCGTAGTAAGACCTGGATTTTCCGTAATTAGACTGCATTGAGTCGCCCGACCAATTCAGGTCCTATATTGGAAAAGATGCCCATAGTAACCTGGATGTTCCCGTAATTGGGTCAAATTGGTCCTCGCGTCAGATTGGCTAAGACCCGTAGTAAGACCTGGATTTCCAGTAATTAGACTGCATTGGGTTGACCGGCCAATTCAGGTCTCATATTGGATAAGAGGACCCGGATTGGATTATCGAAATTGGATCCAATTGGCTCCTCGAACCCGTCGTGTGAATTGGTCCTTCTCTTCTTGCTGACTCCCGTTATTGGAATCGAACGGAGCATTTCAGTATGCCTCGGCTGACTGTAACGGAGTGACTGAACCTGACCACTCAGTATTTGTACTGGAGTTGGTTGATGATCCCAATATTCGAGGTAACTGAATATTAATAAAATTCCCCTTTCTTTTTATTTTCACTGTATACTCGTGTTACAACACGACATCCACCCCCTCTGAACCTGTGCATCCTCCGGTATGCACCAATTTATCCAATTGCTGTTTGATTCAGAATATATCCCCTACGTCTTTGTCCAGTTCGTCTTCGTCACCTTCATTATCCATATCACTTTCATCTTCTTGCTGCGGAATCTCTGTACCTTCATTAAGGTCTTCCATATTCATCTCTGCGTGTCTTCGTTTAAATATTTTTACTCGCTTCCCTGCAATTGGTATTTTCAATTTTGTACCATCTAACTCCCGTAATGAGTAAGTCGCATTATCATGAACAGTTGTTACAACATATGGTCCAAACCAACGTTTTGAAAATTTCCGCAAAGTACTATGTTGATTATCCAGACTATTGTCATAAACAAGTACCCAGTCACCTTTCTCGATTGCTTTTGGTCTCAATCGATGTTGCTTATCGAATCGCGCCTTGTTTTGTAATCTTGCTCTTTTTAACCTTTCCAATGCTATCTGGACATCTTCCGTTCTTTGCTCCAATTGTTGAATCCTAATAGCCAGAAGTTCTTCTCTTGTCAATCCATCTTCCCATGGTAGCATACTCCAAGTAAGTACCTTTTCTTCAATCGGCATAATTGATTTTTGACCTGTCATAAGTTCTACTGGCATATATCCTGTCACCGAACTATGTGTTGTTCGATCAGCCCATAATGCGAATGACAAAAGCCGTGGCCACTCTTTAACTTTCCCATTACAAGTTTTAACCAATGCTTTCACAATCGGCGGGTAACCGCGTTCGCTTTTTGCATTCCCTTCCGGATTATAAGCAGTAGTCAGTGATAGTTTAACTCCACATTTTTCAAAGAACTTACGAGCTTCTTGTACATTTAATTCTCCACGATCTGCAGTGATTTTTCCTACGCACCCGTAACGGCAAATGACATCTTCAAGCAAAAACCTACAAATCCCCTCTGTAGATTTTGTCCTCAATGCTCTTCCTTCTACTTGATTTGATAAATCTTCACGAGCTAAAACCAAATATCTCATCTGCCATAACCCAACCGGCATAATAACCAAATCAACAACCCATTTAAAATGAATAGCCAGAGGATACGTAGGATGAAGACCATCTCGATGTCGGATATTAGAATACGATTGACAGATTTCACATGACTCTACAAATGAGAGCACATCTCGATACATATTTTTCCACCAATATCGTTCCTTGAGTTTAGCAAAAGTAGCCCAGATTCCTCTATGCCCTGCCGATAAACTATCATGAAACTCCTTTAATAATTTTAGTTTTTCTTCCCTTTTGCCTATCACTCGTTGTGGCATCCCAATTCCTTTCTTCGGTCTCTTCCATAAGAATCTATCTCGAAGTAAAAATCCATATGCTTTTTTTCTTATTTGTTTGAATTTTTCTGTAGACCAATTCCCCTGCTTAGACAAGGTATTCAAATAATGACCAATATCCAATAATTCTCCTTCATAAGATTCTTCAAGAAATAGCTTGTCTTCTCTGTTGAAATTTGATATTGAATAGAATTTCAATCCGACATCATCAATGTCTTCAACCATTTCGTCCTCCCTCTCGTATCTTGCTCGAGATAGCATGTCTGCTACTAAATTGTCTTTTCCAGTGATATGCTTAAATTCTGGATTTAGTGACTTAATATAAGCAATCCATCTCAACATTGCAATATCTGGCGTTGAACAGTTAATAATCATTCCAAGCAATGGCAAGCAATCTGTTTCAATTACTACTACTGCCCCAATCAAATAGTCCTTTTCAGCTTTCATAGCCGAAACGACTCCCCAAAGTTCTCTTTTGACTTGCGAATATGCACGCTGATGAATACTTAAAACTTTAGCCCCAAATCGAACTGCAAATCTACTCCCATTCGAATCATCTTGATCCACAGCCCATCCAACGGCAATTGGACTAGCGTCTACAGTAAGAATCACTGGTCTATTGCACTTATAATCAACCTTCCTCAATATTGGAGGTGACATCAATAATTTCTTCAATCTTTGCATTGCCTGAATATGCCTTTCTTTCCATTCAAATCGGTAACCCTTGCGTAACAGTTCATATAATGGATCCGCTATGTGAGCAAAATGAGGGATCCAGATTCGATAAAATACACATGCACCCAAAAACCTGCGAACCTTTGTTAAAGAACCACAATCCTCTTTCATCCTTCCAATTGCATCAACTTTAGTCGGATCTGGTTTTCTTCCGTAAGATCCACATAAATGTCCAACAATTACAACCTCTCATACTCCAAATAGGGACTTCATACCCGATAATGTAAGATGAACTTCTCCAAGCCGAGTTAAAATCTTTTCACAATCTTGTATATGATCAACAACATATCTGCGACACCCCCTCGTATCTAAAGTTTCATCCTTGTCTCCTTCTCTGCACCCTTTTATAGGAACATCATCCAGAAAAGGCATAGTCTTTTCCGGAATAAAATCTCTCAATACCTTATTCATCCCATTCATCATATGCGCAACTGAGTTGGTCGCGCCTTGAGGAAGAGTGGACATTCTAACCAATCCAAGCGGTGTTCTCATCGTTGTCATATCTCTACTTCCTTCGGCAAGTTGAAATTGATCATAACCTGAATATAAATCACCTATTGAATAGATCGCCCTTCCAGCAAACGCCTCAACAAATTCATCCACAATAGGTCCAATTCCTGCATTCCTGACAGTTACAGCATTCATCGGCTGCATATCTTGAATAAACCGCAGTGACCCATTCTTCTTAGGTACCGTAAACCATCGACTAGAATACGGCGCAAATGAAGGTTCTAATATTTTCATCTTTATCTTTTCTTTCAATAGTTCCACCAATTTAGGTAAATGTGCCCTCGGTACTGGAATCGGTCTTAGATTCCAAGGTACATGCGGTACAGTGAAGATAACCATAGGTGTTATAATATTTGGATCCACACACCCAATTTCATGAGATTCGAAGGCAAACGATCTACCTTGTTTAGCCAACATCTTTTTGAAGCAAGTAATTTCCTCCGGCAATAAAGAACCATCAGAACCAATCTTCAATTCTTCAAAAGTCTCTTCAGTAAACTGATGTCCAATACTCATTGGATCTCTTAAACTTGCTTCTTTTGATGCTTCTCCCATTTGTTCTTTAGAATCCTCTGGTAATGGTCCGGCAACAGGCTTTGCCTTCTTATCTGCCGTTTTATATCTCGTCTCTACTGTGACTTCTGGTGCTTGAAAAGATTCAAGCATGGTATAAACCTCTCTCGAATGAATCTCAAAAATCTTATCATTATCCCCTAACCCAATAGATGTAATCAATTCCAATGAATCTTCCAGTCCATTTTCTTCATAAACACCCAAAATCCTCTCATCATCTTGCAATGTACCTATCTTGCGTAACTGTCCTTCAATATCATATAATCTTTTTCTTTCTTTTCTTTTAAAATCATCAACTTTCTTATACATAATATTTCCATTCTCCAATATACCAATAAAACTCGCATCAAAGGCACCTTCATCTCGCGAAAGTACCTCCTCTTTTGTACCTCCATAATCTCGCTTTACAGTGGTACCTCCCCAAAATCCTTAAATCCTTCAACAATCTTTGGCAATGGTTTCTCCCTCAACCTATCTCGATTCCGTTCATGGTTAGGAGGTACTGTTAGAAATTGTACAGCTTTCCTCCCATCTTCGCTCCGTACCCTTGCATAAGCGGAACCATCGTCAAGTACCTTTGTTTCCATCCGTGTTGCCGTGATATAAGGTTGTCCTAAAATCAACGGATAAGACGTTGTATCTTGAACGAAGAAATGTTGCTCCGTCGCAACATCCCCAATCCAAATTTTGACATCTGGACAAGCTCCATATAATTCGCCTCGTGTGTTATTAGCTGCTCGTATTGCCCATCCATGTTCCATATCAATTGGCCATTTTTGCTTCTTATAAAGATCTTTAGACATGAGATTTATTTTAGAACCATGGTCCACCAAAGCAACTATTGGTTCTTCTATATCTCCTACCTTCACCAATACCTCAGTAGTTGCCCTTGCTTAATGCTTTCGAGTATAATGGCTCAAAGTTTCCATTTCCTTGTCACTAGAATCTTCGAAACGTACTCGCTGATTATACCTATTCTTTTCATTTGTTGGTTGCTCGTAACCAATATCAACCTCTTCTTCATCTCTACATATTCTTGCATCAATAGCATGACTCATTCCAGTTTCGCTCATTAATTGCCTCTTTCGCTTAATGCTGTCAATGATAACATCATGAAACTCCTTCTTTGCAATTCCCAAGACTTCTTTCAATGTGAATTCCACCTTAGCGTTTAATATACGTTCTTCGAACACCTCTTTCAAATTTGTTGCCGCTTCAATGTCAGAAAGTAGCTTATAAGCAATTGATTTGCCCTTATCTTTTGTCTCCGTTGTTTTTTCTCCCAATGATGCTGAGGTATCCTTTACAGGCAATTCTTGTGAAGCTGCCTCCCGAGCCTTGTCTCCTCGAGTTTGCCTCTTAAAAGAATTTCCTTCTCTAGTATCATCAAAATTTCCTCGTCTTTTTTCTTCCATCAAAGCTTCATGTTGGCTCTTAGCAATATATGCATGAACTGAAAGAGACTCAACAGGATTCTCCCAACCTGTTCTTCCTCGTATTGTAGCTGCAGTTCTCAATAATGCTTCTCGAGGTAATTTCCCTTCTTGCATTGTAGAAACGGCAGAAGCCCAAAACTCACTAGTTTCCGTACTTCCACCAATTTCATCATCTACTCTAGCACCATCACTTGCACTTTCTCGAGCTACTGTTTTATGCCCTTTTAAGTAATCTTGAACCAATGCTCTCATTCCTCCCTTGCCAAAATTGGTTTGAAGAAGATCCTCCCTATCTTTTAATGCTATCTTCCCATCTTTCCAGTAAATAATTCCCTGCCGTATCATATTATTAAATTCATTGCAATCTTTTCTAGTGTGTGAAGCATCATCACACCAAATGCATCTTTGTACATATCCTTATTTTGAAACATTCTTCGAATTGTTTATAGAAGTATTCTCTTCAAGTCTTGCCAATTTGATTTGAAGATCTCGCATTCCTCGTATAATTTCTTCCATACCCATATCTGCTTTCTTTGACAAGGATGTCGAAGGTTGAACTGTAGGCATTGTCGGTGGTGTTGTACGTACTGGAGCTTTGGGTGTTTGTATTGTTTTCGGAATATTGCTCCTATCCTTCCTCCTTTCTTTTTTTGTAAGCAACCCCACCGCATCTTCAACGTTCTTCCACTTCGTTGTCAATCCTTCATCTTCTTCTTTGTCTTCAAGAAGGGGTTCTAATTTCTCTTGCAATTCTCCATCAGCAGCTTGAAGAAATAGATCAACTTTGTTCGGCTCCAATGTCAATTTTTCTACCTTCGATAATTGAGAGTACTGCCTCTCAAATTCCCTTAGTAGCTCTGTTGCTTACAAATTCTTATTGGGCCGTTCAATCCATCCCAGAAACAACTTCTTAGTAACGCGATCAGCATCTTCCAAGAAATATTTGTCTTTCAATGCATGTGAAAAATCCTTCCATGAATTCCCACAACGATCCGTAATCGATGTAATATGGTCCCTTATCTCCGGTATCTTGGCAAGTTCAAATAGTGCAACCATTTTCTTCTCAGAAACCCGATTTAATTCCATTTCACGAACATAATATCTTAAATACCTTGAAATATTCCTTCCATCAAATTGATCAATTTTATTGACCATTGCTTGCAATGCTTTGGTTGCCAAAGCTTCCTTTCGATCATTGCTTTGCTGTTGCTGCATTGACAATGAAAAGGCTTGAAACAAACTAACAATAGATGGATCCATGTGCATACCTTGTCCTTTAGAAGACTCTCCACCAGAAACTTCTCCCAAAAATCCTTCAAAATTTTTATTTTCGTTTTTCATAAAAATAAAGATAAAATCAACCGAAATCCAATACCTTCTATCTCAAGCTTTCACGTCGGGTTCACCACTTATGTCGTATTACGTGCTTTCCTGCTCGAGAACGCGCCGGGCGTCTGGCTGTAGAAGGTAGTATGGAGATTTGACGATAGTCAAGCAGTCTATCAGTTTTTGACTGCTGGAATATAAACGACTGCAACAATGTATCGTAAATCTATATGGATGCTCTTCGACTGCTTGTCGAAGTCTCTTTTTTTTTTTTTTTTTTTTTTTTCTCAGCCGATAGGTCTCTAGACGTTACAGAGAACCCCGAACAATCCAAACTGTTAATCTTCAATACCCCTTTGTACTTACGATCTTGTATCCACTGACTGTCCTGTTAGATTAACCCAATAAATTTCATTCACTCCGCATACTCAATCCTATAGACACCCCTTTAATCTTTCAATCACAGACGTAACTCGATTTTACAAAACAGTCAAGAGTATTCAAACCCACTTCATTTAAAAATCCCGATTCACCATTACAACACTGACTTCAGCAGCGATTGCCTCAGTCTTCCCAAAACTCTACGAAGAAGAAAAATCCAAATTCTATGTCTTTCCTTCCCCGACCTGAAGCATGAAGCTCCTCTCTCTAATTCCCTTGATCTTCAAAAAAACCTCCCATGAAAAAAACCGAACTGGTAACCTTGCAAAAGCTTGAAAACTAGCTCCCCCCCGATTCCCCAAAAAAAAACCTCTCCCATCAAAACTATATTCCACCTAACCTTATCCTCTGAATTTCTTCAATCTTTCGTCTTAGATCCGGAATTGGCTCCTACCTCAAGCTTGGATCCAAAATTGGCTCTCGCCGTCAAGCTTTCTCCTCCGTTTTTGCCTTTAAGAAATCCATTTACCGAAAACAACGTTCCCTAAAATGGCACAGAGAACAGGACAGCCTGAAACAGAATCGAACCCCGTAATCAGGACCACATTGAGTCGCCCGACCAATTCAGGTCCTATATTGGGAAAGATGCCCGTAGTAACCTGGATGTTCCCATAATTGGGTCAAATTGGTCCTCGCGTCAGATTGGCTAAGACCCGTAGTAAGACCTGGATTTTCCGTAATTAGACTGCATTGAGTCGCCCGACCAATTCAGGTCCTATATTGGAAAAGATGCCCGTAGTAACCTGGATGTTCCCGTAATTGGGTCAAATTGGTCCTCGCGTCAGATTGGCTAAGACCCGTAGTAAGACCTGGATTTCCAGTAATTAGACTGCATTGGGTTGACCGGCCAATTCAGGTCTCATATTGGATAAGAGGACCCGGATTGGATTATCGAAATTGGATCCAATTGGCTCCTCGAACCCGTCGTGTGAATTGGTCCTTCTCTTCTTGCTGACTCCCGTTATTGGAATCGAACGGAGCATTTCAGTATGCCTCGGCTGACTGTAACGGAGTGACTGAACCTGACCACTCAGTATTTGTACTGGAGTTGGTTGATGATCCCAATATTCGAGGTAACTGAATATTAATAAAATTCCCCTTTCTTTTTATTTTCACTGTATACTCGTGTTACAACATGACACCGTTCCGTTTGGCCATCAGTTTGAGGATGAAAAGCTGAAGAAAGCTTGATATCCACCTTCAATATCCCAAAGAGAGATCTCCAAAACTTTGACACGAACTGGGTACCTCGATCTGATATGATATCATCTGGTAGTCCATGATATCGATACACATTATCGAGAAAGAGTCTTGCTGTGACTTCACTGGACGATGTCTTCTTACAAGGAACAAAGTGTGTCATCTTTGTAAGCCGATCTACCACGACAAAGATGCTGTGAAATGAGTTTGATGATGGCAAGTCCGTGATGAAGTCCATAGAAATTGAAGACCATGGTCGACGTGGAATTGGCAATGGCTGTAGAAGTCCATAAGGGCGATACCGAGGATTCTTAGATCTTGAACAGATGTCACAAGAGAGGACAAAATCTTTCACATCCTTCCACATTTGGGGCCACCGAAAATCTCGGGAAATAAGCTCCAAGGTCTTGTTGAATCCAAAATATCCCGCAGCTGGAAAATCATGGCGAGATTGAAGAACTCGGAGTCGTGCTAGTCCTTTTGGAATGTACAATCGCTCTTCAAAGTATAAAAGATCTTCCTCCACCTTGAACTTGTCGTCATTGGTACGTTGCTTGATATCAATAGCTATTGAATCTTTAATGGTCATAGCACATACCTGATTTAGGAAGTCAACATCAATTGATACAATAGTAGCACAAAGTTGAAATCTCTCTGGCTTCAATAACGTTGTACATTGTTGATCAAACGTTGCTTCTCTAGCCTTTGGTGCAAGATACGATCTCCTTGATAAAGCATTGGATAGTCCTTGCTGCCTTCCAGGTCGATAAGTGATAACAAAATCAAATCTAGATAGCGACATATTCCACCAAGTTTGACGCCGATTTAAAACTCAAGCCATCATGAAATACTCTAAATTCTTGTGATCCGTATATACGGGTACTGGATGTGCAGCTCCTTCAAGAAAGTGACGCCATTCTTCGAAAGAATCCACTATAGCAAGAAGTTCCTTATCGTGGATCTCATAATTGATTTCAGCAGCAAAGAACTTCCGAGAATAGAATACAACTGGATGGAGCTTCTTATCTTCACTCATTTGTGAAAGCACAGCTCCCAAAGCAAAATCTGAAGCATCAATTTCTAAATAGAAGGCCTTTGTAAAGTCTGGATGTACCAAAATTGGAGCTGTAGTAAATGCTGTCTTCAAATCTTGAAACGCCTTCTCCGCCAAAGGTCCCCATTCCAACTTATCCTTGCATGTTAATCGAGTGAGAGGAGCAGCAACTTGAGAATAATTCTTGATGAAGATCCCATAGAAGTTAGCAAAACCAAGAAAGCATTGTACGTCTCTAACCGTCTTCGGAACCTCCCAAGACATGATTGCTTTTACTTTCTTGGGATCCATCTTCAAACCTTCTGTAGTCGCAATGAACCCCAAAAATTCCATCTCCGTCTGGTGAAATAAATACTTTTCTAATTTGGCATATAGTCCTCGCTTGCGTAGTTTCTCCAAGACCAAACGAACATGCTCCTCATGCTCTTCCTCATTTTTAGAGAATATTAGAATATCATCCAAGTAGATGACAACAAAATCATCGAGGTGTTCTCGAAAGATGTCATTCATCATATGTTGGAAAACCGTTGGAGCATTGGTAAGACCAAAAGGCATGACATTATATTTGAAATGACCATACCTTGTACGGAATGCTGTCTTTCACTCATCTCCTTCCTTGATTCGTACGAGATTATAAGCTCCCCTTAGATCAATTTTTGTAAAGATCTTCGCACGTCCAAGTTGTTCTAAGAGACTAGAAATCAAGGGTAATGGGTAACGATTTTTCTTTGTTACCTTGTTGAGGCCTCGATAGTCCACACACATCCGTAATGATCCATCTTTCTTCTTCACAAATAAGATGGGTGCTCCAGCTGATGATTTTGAATGACGAATGAAGTTCTTGGCTAGATTCTCGTCGATGTACTTTCGTAACTCTGCCAACTCCGTTTGCGATAGATTGTAGATTGGGCCAAAAGGTGGTTGTGCTCCTTTTTGCAAGTCTATGGCACAATCATATGGTCGGTGTTCTGGTAGTATGTCGGCGTTCTTCTTTTGAAACACGTCTTCAAAATCTTTATATTGCTCCAGTATACTTGCTGTTGAGATCTTCTCCTCGGTAGTTGGAGCCGCATAAATGACAAATAGAGTGCCTTCCTTAGATGATCTTATAAACGCTCTTACTCCAATGAATAAGGATTTCTTTTTTCGAGGTTTTTTTACTAGATTTTTTCTTGGGTGGTTTTGTGGGAAAAGTCATCTTCCGCAACCTCCAATCTATCAATGGATTATGTTTTTCCAACCAAGAAAGACCAAGAATAATAGGATTTGATGGGGTTCTAATAATATTAAAAATAATATGACTACTATGGTCTTTAAACGTTACTTCTATAGGTTTTGATTCATGGGTGATGCTACTAGACAATAAAGGTCACCCATCTATGACCTCAACATGAACAGGTTTTGATTTTTGTACTAAAGGGATCTTATGACGCTTTGCAAATTCTTCGTTTAAAAAACAAGCAGATGCTCCTGAGTCTAGTAGTGCTAAGGTTCTCAATTTTTGACAGCCGATAAACAGAGGAATTGTAAAACAAAGTGCAGGTTGGGCAGAAAGAAAGGAACCTGATTGTTATTGGGATATTTCATTGTCCAGCCGCACGGTTCCTACTGTGGCTGGGCATCCTCGTTTTCCTGAACAAATACTCCCCTAGTCTTGACTATGCCTCGATTTTGCTTTTTGGGGCAGTTTCTGACTTTGTGGCCTTCTCCACCGCAATACAAGCATAAATTTTCCTCCATACGTCGCTTTTTTTCTTCTATAGTAAGAGATTTGATACGTATCGCATCAATTTGCATGTCTTCCACCTCTGAATGCGAATTCACACCGCTTGCCGACATAGTTGGAGCATGGCGAATTGTATGTTGTCTTGAGCGTTGGTCTTGGCGACGTTGGAATAGGCGATTATTGTACTTCACAACTTGGCTAATGGCTTCATTGAGCGTTCGTGGATCAGGAAGAGTTAACAGCAAATCCTTCACATCATCTCTTAAACCCCAATAGAATTGACTCATCAACGCTTCTTCATCCCAATTGATGTCGCATACTAATTACCTAAAATCCGAAGCATAGACTGATGTAGAACGCATCCCTTGTCGTAGCGACCGGATCTTTGTTGTAGCCCATCGAACCTTATCGTGTTCACCAAATGCTTCCGCAAATGCTTCCAAAAAGGTTTCGAAGTTGTTTAATATGGATGATCGTTTCTCAAACAAAGGAGCAAACCATGATAGAGCTTGTCCCGTAAGTAAGGTTCCAACAAGCCCAACATGTGACTCCTCCGTTGGATATCGTTCGGGCTGTAAAATTATTATCAACCTGATTTGATTGACAAATCCTCAAAACTTGGAACGTGTTCCATCAAACTTATCTGGAGGGCTAACTCGAGGCTCCTTATGTTGTAGAACTAGTGGTTCTTGTCGAACCTGAGGTAAAGTTGTTTCTCCAAGTGCCGAAATTTGAGGCTGGTGTAGTTTAGATTGTGTTATCCCAGATACTCCATCATTATGAAGCCTTGCCACCACTCCTTCAATCTCTGCAGTTCTTTGTGATAACGTAGCGAGGGCATTCATAATAGCATCTAACTTAGACTCCGAACTTTCTATCATACTAATGTCTTGACCTCCGGCCATTCTAAAAGAAGGACAAAAATGACCCTATAAGAGGCAATATTGGTTTATAGGAGGGTAATCCACAACCTATAAAATGCCTTAAGAATTTCAAGAAGAGGGGTAATCCACTGTCTCCAAGAAGAATAAGACTCCAATATTGTAACAGAAGAAGTATCAGTTTAGAGGAGGGTAATCCGCAACCTCTAAAAAATGCTAGTATACCTTCAAGTAGAGGGGTAATCCACACTCTACTAAGAAAGAACTAGCTCTGATATCTCAAGTTAGTGTAGTCTCGACAAACTGTCACGGACACAAAATACAAACTTGAAATCTAAAAAGAAGTTTAAGAAGAAGTGGCAGAACTAGATTAAACAGATGAGTACAAGAACAACATCAGAAAGGTGAGCTAGAACTCCAAGAGATGTGTTGTCGAGACTGAAGAACTCTTCAGCCTCGATCTCTATATATACTCCTACTTAGGAAGCTTCTCGAGCTACTTCTATTAACTAGGAAGCTTTTAGAAGGTTCCAGAGGCTTCCTTTCTAGAAGGTTCTAGAAACTTCTCGAGCTACTTCTATTAACTAGAAAGCTTCTAGAAAGTTCCAGGGGATTCCTTTCTAGAAGCTTCTAGAAACTTCTCTTCTAGAAGGTTCCAGAGACTTCCTTTCTAGAAGCTTCTAGAAACTTCTCTCTAAAAGGTTCCAGAGGCTTCTCTTCTAGAAGGTTCCAGAGGCTTGTTTTCTAGAAGGTTCCAGAGGCTTGTTTTCTAGAAGGTTCTAGAAACTTCTCTCTAGAAAGTTCTAAGGAATATGTCTCTAACATAGGGTTGCATCCAAAATTTATACAAACATAGTCCACCATTTGTAAAGAGAAGACTTCTATTCATGGATAAAAGTTGGTTAGGATATTTTAATTTGAGACAACAATACCTATGATAGATAAATCATAATATAATATTTATATAATAACCATTGATTTGGCCATTCACCATATAAACTAATGCCTCAACATAAAATCTCCAATCTTTGCATCTATAATCTCAATGGAGATTTCTTGATTAGGTTACTCAACTCTAACTCAAGCAACTTGGATTTAAATCTTGGCATGAAGAATTTTCAAGTGAAAAATCCAGACTTTACAAATTTCATCATAATTCCATAATCCTAGGAATTTATTTATTAACTAGAATAATCAGTTCTTATATTTTAAGAACCTATAAAAGTTATGTCTTAGCATGATAAAATATACAATAAATAAAATAATTTTGCATTTATAAATAAAGACAATGTTATAATAGAATTATTTTTTTTAAAATACACATTTAAAATCTTAATTATAAGATTAAAAAAATAGATGTTTTTCTCCTGTAAAACTGACATACATATGTATGTTTGTTAAATTAAAACCTAAAACAGTTGTAATTTGCTTTTAGTTATTGATGTAACCCTATTTGATAATTATGAAAGCAAATTGTTCATTCATATGTCTTAAATTGAGTGTCTTATATCAAATAGGGTTACATCAATAATTATACCTAGATTTTTTTTTAATGTTATTTAATCACTATTTCATTAAAAAATAAAATTTTAACTTGATCCACCTCATCTCACATATTTACACGTGATCTTTCTTGAAATCAATATCATAAAATGTAATGAGCTGACCACAACATTTTTCAACCATCTCAATAGTAAAGGATTTCTTTTCAAATCATCACCACACTTCGATTTCAATAGTCCACAGTTTACAATATGAATACGTTTCCAAATTATCCTGTTGTAGCAAAGAGAAAAAAAACAAAGTGATGAGATACGTTGAATCTGTACATGTATCTAGACAATACACGAGCATTGCATTCTCTGTATCTTAACCTAGTTCCTCGGATTTAGGGTTTTCAGTCACAATTATATATAATTACAAGCCCAGCATATACATTATTTTTATCAAAATTTTTCTTATTCTTATTGATATCATTATTATTCAATGCTAAAAATCCAACTCCAAACCCTGAATGAATGTCATCCATTTATTCAAGCGAATGATGCAAGCATTTCCTCATCTACTTGGATGAGATGGGAATCACTATTGGGGCGTGGACTAGGGGGGATGCATCTGGTCAGCTTGCGGAGAACGAGCATCTGTGCCCCCTGACAGACAGGGTGGTTGGCCCCTCCCGTGACTGAATCACGGGCTAGTCGGCAGAGTGTTGTGGATTTAACACTAATGAACAGCATCCGGTGAGCACGGGCAGCCAGCCCGGCACGGGTGACCCATTGGCTGCTGCTGCAACGGCGAGGCTGCTTCTATGAGCATTCCTTTCCACTTTGCTTCTCGTCGCTTCTACTATTATCGGAGACTGTTCGAGGAGTGTAGTTCAGTGACAGAAGCAGCAGATTCTGCAGCTTTAAACCTCTTCCACAACGCGGAAGAAATCCATCTAGAGCTATATTATTGGGCTGGACTTACAGGTAGAAGCCATTAAGCTGCATTACCACCGCCTTCCACCGCCTCCTCTCTGTAGACTGTGTGCTCGCCAGGAATTGAGTTGGTGTAGTGTGATGGTTCATGGACGATACCTGAGACCGACTGCTTTGTGTTCTAGTTGTGTTTTTGGTTTCTGTATCTCAGTGTGTCTTGAAGCTGTTTATCGCGGAACACACACACACAGAGGGAGTAGATATTTTTATTTCAGTAGTGCGGAGTAGTCTGAGCAGAAATATTAGCTTTATAGAACTTTCGACGAGTACAAGCAGCCTGGTTGTGCATGTCTTTCTTTGGATCCCCTATCCGGACTATGCCAAATGTCTGTTCCATTCTGCGTTCGTGCGTCAACTGTTCCCTATCTGCCTGAAAATGTTGTAAACGATGCAGCACCTAATGGTTAGATGGTCAGAGGAGTCACGCTTGCACCTAAATAAGGAACATCTTGTCAAAGAATCATCATTTACGCCATGTACAATTGGCTATGATCTTGTGCTGACCTGTTTTTATGGTCGCAAGGAGCTTGGAGGAATTGAATCTAGCTGATGAAATTGATTCATTCTTTTAATTATTTATTAGATTAGAAATTAGCTCGAAAATGCAGGCGGACTGTGATTTGCGTCATTGCAATTGCAGTTAATCTTTCCTTCACACAACTCGACAGCCTGTAGAGGTTACTAGTGTAGAATCGCCAAATACGTAAGCACTCTTGATGTCGTCTGTTGCATGACATTATGATACGTCTGCCTCCTGATTTTCTTGCAATTCACAGCCCAAAACGTGTAGGAATGCTGCTATCATTCACCACTCTGGTTGAATGAGCATCTCAGTCTGCCAATTGCAAGGAGAGTAATACGATTTTGTAATTCATGACACCATAACGTGCAGTGAACAATTTTCAGGACCAGCTCCAGAATACATGATGTCCTACAACATGTGTATCTCAAAATCAACTCCAGTTTCTCCAACAAAACCGGCTTCGAAACCGATAGCTTACAAGCCGGCGGCAAGAAATGATGCTTTCCACATCGTCCATAATGTGCCTATGGGGAACTCCCCATATGTGAAGGCAAAGCATGTCCAGGTATGATTGCAATCGAAATTCGTGCTTTCAACTTCCCTTTGGTCTTATATACACGCTTCATTTCAGGCTCGCAAGTGAAGTTTGGCTTAGTCCGTGCTTATTTGACAAATTTCCAGTAGCTGAAGAAAGAAGAAACAGACTTGGCGTCAGCGACGAAGTCTAAATGCAAGTTTTGTGGTTTTTGATTTGATTTATTTCAAATTAACCCTACTGCGCTTGTGTTGACGTGTATTCTTCTCAATCTCTGCACGTTGACTCCTGCCTGTTCACTCATTCATTCCATTGCCTCTGTGGCTCTTAAAATCCTTGTGCATCACAAAGAATTGTGGATTTAGAGGATGATAGAGAATTTGTATAATTAAGCCCTGAACAATTTATGCTTGAACACCGAATGAAGTTTGTTTGCAGCTTGTCGACAAGGATCCCGATCGAGCAATAGCACTTTTTTGGGAAGCAATTAATTCAGGAGATCGAGTTGATAGTGCTCTCAAGGACATGGCAATCGTCATGAAGCAGAAAAGTCGACCACACGAAGCAATTGAGGTCATTAAGTCACTACGTAGCCGCTGCTCAGACCGGGCTCAAGAATCCCTTGACAATGTTTTACTTGACCTTTACAAGGTGCGTAAGATACTCAAGTTTGAATTTTAAGTCAATGTTAATTACTTAATTGGCTCATTTGATATGCCTTGGGATTTATGTTTTCATTGAATGGTATTTGAAGAATGGTATCATATGACACGCGAGACCATATATTGCTGAGGCGACCATTATATACCTTATTGTTCATACCACGACAACCTGGCCTAACGTTGTACAATTTGCCTTATGAAGAGATGTGGGAGGATTGATGATCAAATTGACTTAAACAAAAGCTCTATTTGATTCATCAAGGAATAGCCTTTAATGGCAAGCGCAGGAAGATTGCCCGCTCTCAAGGCAAGAAATTTCAAGTTTCTATTGAGCAACAAGCGACTCGCTTGTTGGTACCGAGCTAACGATCCCTATTTAAGGGTCTCTTTTAAACTTGCTTCAATTTACTGGTACAGGCGTCGCAAAGTCGTGTTTGGCTTTGTCACAGTCTTAAAGCTCGTTGTTGACTGCGTCCTTTAAATACCTTGCAGGGTAATCTCGGATGGGCGTACATGCAGCAATCAAAATTTTTGGCTGCTGAAGCCGTGTATAGGTAGAGAGAGGAGTTCCTTTATGCCCATACTGCAGACTTTTTATAAACGAATTATAAGTTAAATGTCCAAGAAAATCAATTTGAAGCTGCAAGTTGCATTGGAAAAGAATCCACACCTACCAAATCGAGTAATGAATCGGTAGTCTGTTAGCTTCTTTTATCCTTATTCTGTCACTTTCTGAATTCAAAAAATATTTTGATTATAAGATTTATGTCACATATTGCTTGCCTAACGTGTAAGTTTGTGCCAGGAAAGCGTTGTTAATAGAATCCGATGTCAACAAAGTTTGCAATTTGGGCATTTGCCTGATGAAGCAAGGTCGACTTGAAGAAGCTAAATCCATTCTCCGGAGTGTGATTCTGCCATGCAATGATAGACGGTGGACATCAGATTCTCATCTTAAATCCTTTGAGCGCGCTCAGGAAATGATGGAGAAGTTAGAGTCTTCTGTGGCTATAAAGGGGAATAGTGATGATATTTTTAAACAGGTAAACTCATTCGCCATTCCTGGTTATGTCACAGATGCCATTGTCCATGATTCAATCTCACGGCAACCTCAGCCAGGTTTGCGACTTCATCCCTGTCGCATCACGAAGTCAGCTCTGGAATCAAAACAAGTTCAGTGCAACGTTGATCCGAGCATATCTGGTCCCTTAGTAGCCACTTCAGGGTTTGGTCTAGCGCAGTCAGATGCTACACCGGACATGACTGGGAACTTCAGAAGACAGGCTTGGCTTCAAGGTGGAAGCTGCTCTGGAACCTCTGGCGGCTGGATTGAGGATGATCTGTACTACACATCCCCTGATGAAAGCTCTGATGGCTCAGATATTCATGAGTGGCCGCTGGATTTCAAATACTACCTGAATGACACTGAAAATGATGAGACGCAATTCTCTGTTCAAAACAACTTACGGATGCGCTCGGAGAGTGCAATTGATTTGAAAAGAGAATTGTGTAATAGTCAGCTCGGGTTAAACTGCGAAGCCGACGCATACTTCCCTACTTCTACCGTAACAGCAGCTTCCACGGTAAGCGTCTTAGCACAAGGCCAGGAAGAGCAACCTTTTAATTCAACTTCAACGTCAAGTCAAGCCGAATTGTTGAGACATTTGGCAACGCCTATGAGGGAGACAGATGTGACTAAACAAGTGCAATACCAGCAGTTGCTTTTAAGAGGTCTGTCTCCATGTCCCATTGGTGCAGGTAAACGGTATGAGGCAATTGCACCTGGGAATCCATTGGACTTTACTATTAACCCTGATGAATTCGACTTCAACCGTGTCACAAGCAGGATTAAGGTCACTGGTCAAATTTGTGAATTCTCCTCTGTACGCGAATTTGCAGAAGGATTTAACTCAACAGTAAATGTGTCTGCTTTTGAGATGAATTTGAGGAAACAGCGAAGGCTACGGGTTTTTCAAGAAATGGCCATGTCTCAAACTATTCAAGCTGTGTGACAAATTATGGTTGTGAATCGTTTGCATTCACAAATTGCAGACTTTTGCACTAAAAATCAGGCTTAAACACTAGAATGCGTTCACAAATTGGTGAAGAAGATTCCGGATATGAGGGATATAGAAGCGTATGCTCATGTAATACAAAAGCTGAGAGTGGTTCTCGTAGATGTCAATTCAAGTGTAACTAGAAATAACCAGAGGCCTATGTGGAAGAGATATTACGCACACCATCGATTGTTTCCAGTGTAAATAAGACATCAAAGAAATACGCAGCTGCACAGAGATGATGAGCATCCCAGCAACCTTGGGTACCGAGCTCTTGACTGTTCTCTGTCTTAGTGATGGGCTAAGATGTGCTTGACCCTCATTATCTGCAGGGGGTTATCCGGCGAGAAAAAAATCGAACAGCTTCTTGCCAATCAATCGTCATAATTCAGTGTTGATATTGTTACACTGTATTTGTCATACGTAGTTTGAATGATGAGCGACGCCCTTGGTGAGGGCAATGTATGGTTCGAACTCTTGAAACTCCTTGTTGTAAATATAATTTGTACATTGCTTCACTCATACCACGAGTGAAGTTTGCGCCCATCGAACGCAGTAGACCTTTTTGCCCATGGATTTGCTTGAGAGCTTCACTTTCGCTGAGTGGGTCAGGTTCTTGCTGAGTCCAATTCTTTAGTAATAACCCCGAGTTTGAGTAGTCAAAAGACGACCGCTTCACTATCCCAGCAGTGCTGTCCTCTTCTTCATTCTGATCTAATCTTATCATTCCTACATGTGAGTGTAGCGTTAAGAATTATCCGACTTTTCAATCAAGCATGATTCAGGGAATTGTTGCACCGTGTTGGAGCTATGAGTGTTGTCCTGCACAATTCCAACGTGCAGTTCGATTCTCAAGAAGACGAGGTCGCCAAACCTTGGCAAATGGTTGTTGACAGTATCTTAACCACTGTGCGTCATTGGGAATTATCAGTCCAGCACGATTCCAGGATGGAACAGCATAGTAACTCTGGCTGGAGAGACGCTTTGCTTTAAGGGAAGCATTCAAAATTGCAGTAGCAGACATTAGAAGCGATAACGTTAAGAGTAGGAAGCCAGCATCAGCTGGAGCGACGTAGTCCAAGAATGTGTAGCCTTTCTGCTGACACATAGCGCAGAACCATTGCGTTTGTGACATTGATGAAGCGTCAGGGAGTAAAACAAAGTCGATGGAGGTGTTTGTACTGGAAATTTTTTTGTTAGCTGAAGAGGAGCTCCGCGTTCTCATCTGACGTTCGAGATGCATTGCACTCCCCGATTGAGCGAAGTAAGTCTGTAGTTCGATGCGAAAGCAGGAGAGGTTGATGCTTGCTACTGTGTGTCATCAAGGTGTGAAAAGTAGTGTGCAGCACGGCCTTCGCTGCGGCGATCTTGGCTGGGTTAGGAAACCTTTCCAGAGGAGCTGTTTCAGAGGCAGTAGAACTTCTAATGCAAGCGACGAGTGAAGACCTTGTAAAACTTCTTAGGGACTTGCTTCACTCTGTATCTACCGAAATTAAGGATGTGCGGGTAAAGTCCCAACACAAAGTTCAGGTAGATGGTATGTTTAGCACCAATTGTCGCAGAATTTTAGTTTCGTTGGGAGGATTCTCAATTCCAAGATAAGGTAGTGCACAAGTTTTGTGAAGTTCGATTCAATAGCATTTCAGCTAAGATTTTCTGAGCATTTGATGAGGCAGAATTTTGAGGTGGTGACCGCAATGACAGAAACGGAATTTCCTAAGCTAGTATCACACGTAGCAACGTTATTCTATCTGCTGAAGCTCTTGGGCACTTAAGGATGATACACTGATCGGGTTCTCAAATTCTATTTGTTCAACAAAAGACTAAAGGCGGACTAAATACGTATGAGATCTTCAGTGAGTTTATTTCTCTAACTCTGCTGTTCATTATGCTTGAGTACTTCAAAAGAAATTATGATTTAAAGAGCTACGGACCATCTGCGCAAGGGCCCATAGGGTGGCCCAGATATGGTATTAATATCAATCTCACTTCCTCTAAGAATACAGACAGCAGAACCAGTGAGGGCCCCGCGCTCCCCTTCTCTTTTTTGTATGTTAGTTTTTTCGCGTCGGTGTTAAGATTTGCACCCAAGTGTTATTAAATTTCTCGACTCCAGGGAGACTAATTCAAGTTGAAACCAATATTAATGTAATTCTCAAGACAAAAGCATTTATCTCTCTTCTCTCAAATAGTGTTGTACCAATGTCAATCTAAACAACGCTGATTTAAGCTATGCATGCACTACCTGAGAAGTGCGGTGATTGGCCGGCCGTCATTAATGTTGGAGACATAGTTGATTTTCGAAATAATATGATTAGGAAATCCAATCATCCATTCTCTGTGTTTTGTAATTTGTGAGTAATAACTGACTGCAGCGCAGGATGATGGAACCATGGATAAGGTGGTGTGGACCATCTGCATACCGATCCTGCGTATTCAAAGTTCTAATGCAGGTCATCTTCAAATGGAGGCAAGCGACGCATTTACTTTCTACCACTATACGCTTGTTTTCATTTGTCATGAACATTCTTCATCTCTGATTACACAAATAGTATCAGATACAACATTCGAAAACGTTGATTATGGATACCAAGCATGTTTGTTTATATGTGACGTGTGCGCAACATATTTATGATCAAGCCTTTATAGTCGAGACATGACGCTAGAGTGCCCTCGTCATCTTGTCTTGTTTGCTCAGAAGCCTTGTTACCACTAAGAGACCAACGCTCTGTCTAGAATTTGTTTTTAGTGTCTTTCCCTCACTCATGCTGATCAGGTCTACAGCAGCTCAAAATATTTGGTGGTCGTGCAAGATCCTTTTTAATCACGGGCATTTGCAGAGGTGCGATGCCTATCTAGCGCTGGCTGTTTTTGCTGACTACCTCCGCCCACCACTTCAATTAGAGAATGGTTTGCTACTTCTTCACCACAACCTCAACTAAATCGGTATCAATCATTTTGATGTACTAGATCCCTATTTTCTGGGAGGAGATGAAATCAGGATTGGCAAGAGGATCTATCTGACAAGTACACGAGTCTGTAATTTGATTTACAATTAGGTAGAACTTCAAATTGAAGGTGCAATCCATTCAACAACCACCAAGAAGCATGTGGACGTGTCATCCACCCTTTTTGTTTCCTTGACTAAATTGCTTAAGATGGTGTGGCTTGGATTTCATTGAAATCATTTTTTATCTCACCGTATATGTATTTACAAAAATGCCAAGCCATTTTTTCACAATGAGATTGGAAATGACATATTTCTCTCTTGGTATGTCTCAGCCGAGCTTTGCAGTGTATTACATAAATGGGATGGTGCCTTTCAAAGAGAGTCACTGGAACTTACAAGGATCCCAAGATAGGTTGACAACTTTTCTATAAAAAAAGAATATAGACTTCTATTTTTTCTCTCTTTAAAGTTGTGTCACTTAGATCTCATGGTAGATGCCTTGGATGACATTGTTAGAGCTTAAAGGAATTATTAAGCTCTAGAGTGGGACTTCTTCAGATGTAAAGAATTTGGATTCCATTCTTACATCCTCTTCATGCTATAAGCCTGCTCTATAAAGTTGTTAAGCTCTAAGCTTCAAAAATTTAAGTCCAATAAGAAAGAAAGATAGTAACCACCACAAAGATTTACATAGTATTTTTTCAGTCACTTGGGTGGAATATATTGCACATCTTTTACTAAGAGCCTCTATGATGAACTACCTTAAGTCCATACCTTTCTTCTTTTTTTTGCTTAGAATTGAGGAAGTGTAAAATATTTTATAATGGAGAACCACCTTCTTTTTTTATTAGATTGAAAATAGCTAAAGCTTAAATCTAAGTAAAGCATGGAGGTTGAATATACCATGAACATTTATTCTAAGTATTCATTTTATTATTTATAAAGCTAAAGTAGTCATAGGATTGATTATATTAATACATCATCTTTCTTTAGGTTAACAACATTGGAGCCATGACACCTTTGTACATGAATTTTGAAGGTTTTTAAATCACATGTAGTTTTGAACTTAAGATCAAACTTTGAATATACTTATCTTAGTACCTTCCTAAATTATAGTAAAGAAAAAGGTAAAAGATAGTAGAATCTTATTGATTATTATTATTCTTCTAGTAGAATTTACTTTTGTTGTACTCCAATGTTTCAACTTCCAATTGATTTAAGATTTTAGAAAGTTATCTACTATCAAAGATAATAATTTTATTCTAAAAAAAATATTCAATAGCTTATTTATATCTCCATCATCTATACATGTAACTTCTAATAAGTTTATCCAAAGGAATTGAGGGTCCTTTGCTCACCAATAACCATACAATAAGAGCAAATTAAACACAAGTCCAAATCTGCAACAAAACAAATTCAAGCTTATAACAGATTCTTCTCATATTTTTCTTATCCACTCAAAGTGAAGGACATATCATCTATAGATTGAGTAATAATTTATTGTCCATCTTCAATGAAAAGAGTTATATCTTTAACTAGCTCTTTTTTTATTTATTTTTTGACCATGCAATTAAAAAATTTAGCTATAATAATGAAGAGATAAGGAGTTAATGGATAATATTGACACAGTTATCTTATAATGACATAATAGAAGGCTAAGAGTTATTTACTTTTACACTTGCAAATACATCAATAAATAGAAATTTTACATTGATCACAAATTCATAGAAGAAGCCAAACTTTCCATTGCTTAAAAAAAAAGCTCAATCTACCATATCATAAGCCTTTGCAAAGTCCAACTTGAAGAATATAAGAGATTGCTTTGAATGAAGTACCTATTTTATTTCTTTTTTATGTGTGAAAAGAATATTATCTAAAATACGTCTTATAGATAGAAAAGCTAATTAGTCAAAGAAAATAATTTCTATAAAAATTGATTGGAAATAGATTTATAGTATCTTTACAAAAAAAATTATAGGTTATGTCAAAGAAGGTGATAAGGCACTAGTTTGTTAGTTGCAACCATATGCTACTTTTAAATAATAAATAAATAAGGCCATAACTAAATCTCAATGAAAAATATTGATTTCTAACAACTGTCATGAATATATATTAATAAGCTCCCAAAAAACTTGTAAAATTTCGTAATAATTTCATTAGGACTTGGAGCTTTGCCAAGGGTCATTTTTTGAATGACAATGTCTAATTCATACATCGTGATAGAATTTCAATAATCAAAATCATACATAATAATAGCCTTGTATCTATAAAATTTAAACTTAATTCTAATGCTTGTGCAGTCTCTACTAATAAGATGGCTTCTATATCAAATCAACATGGAATTTGACATAAAATAACTATAGCCCACTTTGATCCATGATCTAAATTCCATTTACATCTTAATGTTGTAATGGTTGATACTCTAGTCCATTCCTTAATAGTCCAAAAAAAACTCCTTTAAGCTGACATCATCCACTATTTTCTATTTAATCTTACTTCAAACCTAGTAGCCTTTGATTTTTTGGAACTCAAACTATTGCACGTTATTTACTACTACCTTAAGGCGTCCTTTCAAAGTAACATCAAGTAGGTTGGTCTAGAGATTAGTCATAGTCTAAGTCATTTGCATGCGCTAGTGAATTTCTTTGTGGCAAATTTTTTGTGCTTTTTACATACATTAGCCATAATAATACTTGATGGCTTTTTTTAATTTTTAAATAAATCTATCATTAAAATATGTCAACTAAAATTGAGTCACTTTGTATTTTATGGCCTTATTATTGAGGTATAAAGAACTCATTTTCAAGACTCAAAATTAGCAAGTTAGTGGCATAAGCTAGAACATGCAACACATCAAGAAATAATCAATGTGTATGCAATTGCTACAAATAACATACTCTATAATTAAGCTATTATCTATTCTATTAGATTTGAATGTGTAAAATCTATCCAACCTTGCCATAATCCATATTCCACCTTGATGATGGTTATTCTATAAGAATTTTATATAATTAGAACTTGAACAATTATCTTCTACCTACCAAGCTTCAAGGAGTGCTAGGAAGTTCAACTTCTTGCCTTTTGACATCAACTTCTTGCATAATAAGGACTTATTATTGTACATTTTGATAAAAATTTCTATCACCATATAAGACCAAGCAATGGTCATAAGACAAGGTATCTACCAATTCCTCTCATAATAAATAGTGGTCAATTAATAATATGGATGCATATATGTTAAAGATTGATAAGTCATCCTTAGATGTTGTTCTTAGCTATATTCACACTATACATCTGTAATAGAAGTATCCCAATTCAACTACCAAATTTTGAAGGCAAGGTGCTACCGATATGCATATCCCTACTTTGCTAATTCTAAAATTATTATAGTTGTGTCAATACCCCATTATTATTTTTACCCCCTAAGAACTAACTTAAGACTAAATTATTGACTTACGATTTAATAGCTTATTTCCCTAAGATTAATGTTTTTAAAAACAAATAGCATTCAGCTTGTAAATTAGCAAGAAATAATAGTTTTTAATAACATCTATGAAAATAGGATTGTTTAGACCTTCTACATTTTGGATATATATTATGATTTGCATTATAGAGGTGACAAAAAAAAATTGTATATTTCTTGGATTTGCATTAATATCCATCTTCTCTCTATGATATTTTATATTATTGTGTATTAATATAGCCATTAGGTAAAAATATAAAAAAATTATTTTATTCTAAAATATTCTAATTAAAAAGATATATAAAAATATAGATAAAAAATAAAGAGATACTAAAATCATGAAGTGTTGAAACTGCTTTTTATGAAAATAGATTCTATTTACTTTATACAACCTTAAATAAAGCAAAACAAAATAGATTAGGAAAATAAAAGATATAAGCATATGTAAAAGAAATTTAATAATTTATTTTAGCAAAAATTACTTCAAGAAAATAAGAATTGATACTCAAAAAGGACTAATTGCTAATCAAGTTCAAAATTAGACTCTAATAGACAAAACCAAATACCTATGTTGTTTCCAAGATTTCTTAGTAAATTAAAAAATAAAATTTAAGAGTAGTCGAGATTAGGCTTTTTTAAGCATTAATTTTGAAGGATTTGAGTTTGTAATGACTTTGTAGGAGCTTTGCAAAGTCAAGGTTGTTTTGGATTATTCTAAATTTTATAAAGTAATATAGGATTGAAATTTTAGAAAATTTTGTGAGTTTGTAATAGATCTATGGATGAAAATTTGTAGATTTGTAAATATAGATGTGTTAAAAATATGTTATATATTTTAGATTAATTAAATGGTCAGTTTGAAGATTATTGAAGTTCAAGTGGGTTGAGGTCTCAAAAATTAGAGTTTGATGATTAATAAGAATTTCTAAGATCTACAATAATTTGCCAATTGGATTGAAATAAAAATTAATTTTATAGATAGTAGACTTTATTTTTAATATTTATATAAATTTTAAAAGCCATTCAATAGTTTAAAAAGAAAATATTAGTACAAAGAGCATAGCATCAAGATTGGAGAAGGAGGCCATTCAATACCTAAATGGATTATCTTACATTTCTCTCAATTAATAAGTATAATTGATCTCATTTTTTTTGTGCTTATTTTTAATTAAGTTGTTGAGAAGTATGCAAATTTTGAGTCAATATCAATAATTTGATGATTAATTATTGAAGTTTCAATCTATTATAGGATTTTTTAAGAATTCATTTAGGATTTAGGATTTGATTAAGTTTGATCTAAGATCTATGATTTATTTAGGATTTATGTAAGATTTTTTTAGGATTTGATTAGAATTTCATTAAGATATTATGTAGGATTTAGTCTAGAATTTTATTAGAATTTAAAATTTGATTAGGATTTATCTAAGATTTCTATAAGATTTATTTAGGATTTCATTAAGATTAGTTGAGGATTATATTATAATTTGGTTAGAATTCAATTAAATTTTCTATTTTTAATATTTTTAAATTTTTATTTGAAATTTTTCAAAGATTTTTTATTATATATATTTCTTAAAGGTTAATTTATGCTTTTTATGTTTCTTTTGTAAGTTTTTAAAATTTCTTTTGGAATTTAATTAAAGATTAATTAATATTATTATAATTTAATTAAAAAATTTTGAAAAAATTATTAGAATTTTTAGGATCTTTTTGTTGTAATTTCTATTTTACCTTCCACAGAAAGGTGCTTGATACATCTTCAAATAAATTTTACAAAATATGACAACATCCTTAAAAAAACATGTCTTTTTATTGATCCAACATTATTTAACTATCTTACCATTAGAGAATTTGTTAATCAATGAATTAACAAGGTTGTAAAGTGAAAAAATGCCTATTAAATTAAAGGATATTCATCTCATTGAATCAATGGTAAAATTCAGTGTGAAGGTGTTTGAAAATATCCTTTGCTGCCCTGGTTGGAATCTTTAGTAAAAATACATCAAAGTAGAAGATGTATAGGCTATCAATATCGATATATATATTTTTAGTAAAAATTCAATAAAAAAATCAATTATATTATGAATAAGAATAGAGGGAGACTAAGTTGTTACTTCATTCAAATTGAAATTAGATTGCCAAATTGAATCAAAGCATAAGAGTCATGAGCTAGACAATTCAAGATATAGAAAAAAAAGTGGATGCAACAACTTTCCAATTATAAGAATATTTTGAGTATATAGTTATTTTCTAATTGAATTTAATTTATTGATGCTAGTAGAAGATTGAATATATGGGTTTCCTTCTCCTTAGCCTATCTCACTCTTTGTGGATATAATATTTGGAAGATTGATCTATGTATTGAGGTAGGCAGCCAATATAAGAGCTAGTGGCTGTTTGAACTCAATCCCACCATTGAGAGGCCTTGATAATTGTTCACGCTCTTGAAGCAATATCATTATAGAGAAGATCTTGTAGGTATGACGAAATTGCATAGTGTTGATAAAAGAAAGAGAGGTTAATTAAGTCAAGAGATTTTGTTATTCATCAAGTGGACTATCAATAGATACTATAATCTAGATACTAGATTGGATTCTTAAATTATGTTGTTGTAATGTAACATAGCTAATATGTGAAAGAATGAAAAAAATATTACATTATAGAAGATCTTATTTCAAAATATTATAGCAAATTATCTTAGAAATATAGATAATCGTCAAAAGATAGTAAAACAAAAAAAGCAAATGTTACCTTTTTACAAAACTTGCTTCTACTTACTTTGTAGGACTATAAATAAGGCAAAAAAAGATATATTAGAAAAATAAAGAATATATGCATATATAAAAATTAATTAAGAGTTGATTTTAGCAAAAATTACCTCAAGAAAATAAGAATTGAACTCAAAAAAGATTAGTTGCCAACTACATTTGAAATTAGTTCCAAAGGCACAAAACCATGCACTTATGGCAATTCTAAGGTTCTTTTACAAATCAAAGAGTAGAATTTGAAAGAAAACTTCATAAAGTTTTTTTAAGCATGGATTTTTAGCAATTTGAGTTTGTAATGACTTTGTAGGAGTTTGTCAAGGACAAGAACTGGATGAAAAAATAATTCAGACAAGTGAGCCTTCACTCAAAGAGAGGTAACAAAATATATATAAACATGTATATATATTGAAAGAGAAACTGGAATGGCTATAGCCAAAAGACAAGAAAACTAGAGACCCTTGAAACTAGACTAGAAGCAAGAAAGGAATTGACAAGAGTGAAGAAGCCTTCACTCTTGTCTCTATATATATTATCTAATTAGGGGCTACGTGGCACCGTTCTATAGGACCTCCAATATGTGTTGACTTTGTAGGACACATGCCTTGACTTACAAGGTAAGTTTTTCTACGTGTGGGGCCACATAGTTAGCTTGATCTTCAAGCTAACAACATGTGTGGCACATGGCCAACTTGTTGACCACGTTTCTAATCCAAAAAGTCAATTAAAGACACCTATGAAGTCAAAGCAGCGTCTAGAAAGCTTCTAAGAAGCTTTCATATTAAATATTATAGAATTAACTTACTTTTACCTACTTTTACTTACTTCTACCAATTTCTATATGTAATTATTAGCTTATATGATTATGGCCGTGATATTACCCCCCGCCCCCCTTCTAGAGACGAGTTCCACGAGGAGCGGTCATCATATGTTGAGAAAATCTATGATGCGACAAATTATATTCACCACATACTCTGATGTCTGTTCTCTTCAAAGATGATTGATAGGGCCTCTCAACCATCGGTAGTATCCCATACCAAGACGGGAAGACCACCCAGTTATTTGATCATTGTTGAGGCCTTCGTAACTTCCTTCGAATAGAATATTTGGAACACCATCAGGAGTTGTTCCTACCTCTAGCAAAATCACCAAACATCGGGAGTCCCTTCCCAAATCGTGATACCAAACGCGTTGTATCTCACTATCTATTCGAGGAAGAACATGTCGTTCTTGAAGATCTTCATCTCGATTGCGTCGTCTTGAAGGTTGTGACAATCATAATGTCTCATCCGTTAGGTCAGCAAATGAAGACTTTTGAATTGAATCCGCTGGTTGTTGATTCTCCATCTCTTGAGCGCCACTACTACAACAAAGCTACGAACAAGAATTGAAAGTAGAATGTTATCTTGCCTAGATGTTGTTTCTTTTATAAAGAAGGTTTTCATCTTGATTTTGATAGATGTCGTCGATGAAAAGCCTCCACTGCCTTTGCTGCATTTGCAAGATTTTTTGTTGGCTCCCATGTGCGTTCACTAATACCATATCCGCGCCAATGGATAAGATATTCTAATTTATTTCGGCATCGCCTTGAATCTAAGACTTCTTCTACTTCAAACTCTTCATTATTGTCCACTTCTATAGGAGGAGGTGGAGCTGGTCGTCTTCTTGGTATGTCCACTGTCTTGTATGGTTCAAGAAGAGACTCGTGGAATACTGGATGGATTTTCATTGACTCCGGTAGATGTAAACGATATGCAACTGGATTGATTTGTGCAGAAATAGAAAATGGTCCCAACCTTCGATAGTCCAACTTGTTACAAGGACGAGTGGTCTTGATATTGCGACGAAGTAGCCATACCTTATCATCCAAGATGAATGATGGTTGTTCCTTTCGATAGACATCCGCATTGACCTTTTGTTGTTGTTGAGCCTCTTTTAACTGCGCCTTCCTCGTTGCATGTAGCTCTGATAAATGAATTGCCAAATCTTTCGCAACAGGATTATCAACTTTTGAAAAGTCAAAAGTATCAAGTCGTGGATGATAACCATAATTAGCAAAGAAAGGAGTTTGTTTTGTAGAAGAGTGTACCGTGTTATTGTAAGCAAACTCTGCCAATGGCAAAAGAGTTGTCCAATCATCTTGTTGGTAATTAATGGTACATCTTAAATATTGCTCCAAAACTTGATTAACACGCTCCGTTTGTCCATCAGTATGAGGATGGAATGCCGAAGATAGTGTTATATCCACTTCAAGAATCTTGAAAAGAGTTCGCCAAAATCTTGATACAAATTGAGTTCCCCTATCTGATATAATATCCTTGGGTAATGTATGATAGCGATAGATATTGTCAAGAAAGAGCTTAGTTGTTTCTTCACCTGTGATAGATTTTGTACATGGTACAAAATGTGCCATCTTGTTAAAACGATCTACTATCACGAATATAGAGTCATAAGAACCTGAGATTAGAAGATTCGTGATGAAGTCCATAGAAACAGAAGACCATGGTTGTTCTGAAATGGATAATGGCTGAAGAAGTCCAAAAGGTCGATGACGAGGAGTTTTTGATCTTGAGCAAATTTCACATGATTGTACAAAATCTTTAACTGCCTTCCACATTTGAGGCCACCAGAAATCCCTAGATATCAGCTCCAAAGTCTTATTATATCCGAAATATCTTGCTACTGGGAAGTCGTGACGAGCTTGAAGAACACGTAAACGAGCTTCTCCTTTTGGAACATATAGGCGTCCTTCGAAATAGAGTAGGTTGTTCTTGAATTCAAATTTAGATAGATCATGAGATTTAGAAGAATTGTTCTTGATATCATGAACAAAAGGGTCTGAAGACATACTTAACTGGACTTGCTTAAGGAAAGTTAAATCAACAGTCAATGTTGATTTTATTGCTCGAAGATGAAATTGTTCCGGCTTCAAGAGAACCGTTCTTTGTTGCTCAAAAGCTGCATCTCCTTCTTTTGGTGCAAGATAAGAACGTCTAGACAAGGCATCGGATAAACCTTGTTGTTTTCCTGGCTGATAAGTGATGATGAAGTCGAATCTTGATAAAGACATGCTCCAACGAGCTTGGCGACGATTTAATACGCGTGCTGACATAAAATATTCGAGGTTCTTGTGATCCGTTGTCGTGTTGTGGTTCGGCTACTATATGAAAATAATGTAATTATGTACTTAATATATAATTTATTAAGTAACATAGTGAGAGCCATGTTAGTAGATTTTAGTTGGTTGTAGAATATAATTTGATTATTACTTTGAGAAGAGGTTGTTTAAAAAAATTACTATAGAATTTTTGTAACTTTAATTTCTTTTTGATAGTGGTTTTTAAGATTGGTTTTGGTTGATAGTAACTTCTAAATATTTAGAGTCACCTTTGTTAGACATTGGTGACATTTAAAAATTTATTTTGGTTCTTTTATTTGGTGTTTAGAGCATCCATTATGTAAATCTTATAAGAAAAAGGATTGAAGAAGGATTTTGGTAGCAAAGGGAGGAATTAGGGCACCAATATAGATGAATGGAGATGAAAAATAAAAATCTCCATTCCTATTGGTCAAAAATCATGACCAATGGGCTTTGAGGAGGCTGCCCGAGGCCATATTAGGGATTAGGGTTAGTTTCTCGAGGCCATTCGAAATTTTGAGGCTAAGGTCAGAAGGTTTAGGTTTTTGGTTAAGGTTTTGGTGCAAGTTTTGTGTCATTTGGGGTTTATATGAAGAAGTTATAGGCGCTCAAAGTTAAGGTGTAAGTTTTCGACGTACTGTCACTCTTTTGAGCATACCGCACGCGTACGGACATCAAACGAGGATCGGCGACCGGATTTAAAGAGAGAACTTTTTCGGCTACAGTTTGTGCATACTGTTTATCGAATTCCAAGCTTTTATAAAGGAGATATTGGCAGTTGAAGTCAGCGTTTGATATCTAAGGGTAGTAAGTAGCCCGAATTATTTGTGCTTGTGATTTGAGCTATATCTTATACAATTTGATGAGGTTTTAGCTCAAAATTTCCAAGATTGTGTGTAACCTTGTTATAAAGCTTTCCTTATAAGTTTTGTGTGATTTGCAGCTTGGGTTTAAGAGATATAAGGAAAATAGTTTTCGGGTGCTTGTAAGTTAGGGTTTTGTGCACCTGCTAGGGTTTCTAAGATGCCGAACGATCGGTGGTAGATGTAAGGTTCAATTTTTTTGTGATACAAGTTAAGTATAGCATCTAGCTTAAGTAGAAATTTGAAACAAAGTGAACGGTTGGATCAACATATATGAATTTCCAAAGTCTGATGTAAAAAAGTCTTTGGCGGGAAGAAATATATTTTGAAGAATTTTAATATATTTTGAGTTTTTATACAAAACAAAGAGCTTTTTTTTTGGGAGCTAAGGCATTATATACAAAGGAAACCTAAACTCTCTACAGCTAGATACCCGGTGTATTCCCAGATTGAAAAACACGTCACACGACACCGTATACACGATGACTGGACTAAAAGCGCCTTCTAGATAATGACGCTATTCTTGAAAAGAATCCACAATTGCAAGAAGTTCTTTGTCGTGGATCTCATAATTGATTTCTGCTGCTGAGAATTTTTTTGAATAAAAGGCTACTGGATGAAGTTTGTCATCTGTTCCCATTTGTGATAAAACCGCACCCAGAGCAAAGTCCGATGCATCTGTTTCCATAAAGAATGCTTTGGAAAAATCAACATGATACAAGATAGGTGCAGAAACAAATGTTGTCTTCAAAGATTCAAAAGCAACTTCCGCTTCTTGATTCCATTGGAGTTTGTCTTTACAAGTCAAACGTGTAGATGGAGTTGCAACTCGAGAGAAGTCTTTGATGAAGATCCGATAGTAGTTGGCAAATCCCAAAAAATATTGGACATCTCTTACCATTTTTGGGATCTTCCAATCTATAATAGTTTGAACTTTCTTAGGATCCATCATAAGTCCATCATTTGAAATGATGTAACCTAAAAAATCGACTTGAGTAGTGTAGAATACACACTTTTCTATCTTGGCATAGAGTCCTGCATCTCTTAATTTTTGTAACACATGACGAACATAAAGTTCATGTTCTTTTGGATTCTTAGAATAGATCAAGATGTCGTCTAAATAACATACCACAAAATCATCCAAAAACTCACGAAAAACATCATTCATTAGATGTTGAAAAGCTGCTGGTGCATTTGTAAGTCCAAAAGGCATGACGTTGTATTCAAAATATCCATACTTAGTTCGAAACGCAGTCTTCCATTCATCTCCTTCCTTTGATGCGCACTAAATTGTATGCTCCTCGAAGATCTATTTTTGTATAGATCTTAGCTTGATTCAATTGATGAAGAAGTCCAGATATTAAAGGTAGTGGATACCTATTTTTTATGGTAATCTTGTTGAGTCCTCGATAATCAACACACATCCGCAATGATCCATCTTTTTTCTTCACAAATAGAATTGGAGCTCCTGCCGGAGATTTAGAATGGCGTATGAAATTCTTGGCTAGATTTTCTTCAATATACTCCTTGAGTTCAGCCAACTCATTTTGTGATAAACTATAGATTGGTCCGAATGGCGGTTGTGCTCCTTCTTGAAGGTCAATTGAGTAATCATATGGACAATGTTCCGGGAGTGTATCCGCATTCTTTTTTTCAAATACATCTTAAAATTCTTGATATTGGCTTGGAATGCCACTTGAAGTCTTTTCACCAGTAGAAACGGGTGTAGCATAAATAATGTATGGTGATTCTTTCATAGCAGCATGCAAGAAAGCTTTTGTATCTAAAAATATGGGTTTAATTGAACTGGACTTATGACTCTCTACTTGCTTAACTACACTGTTAGTTATACTTTCAGAGAAAGTGAGAGTTCGGGAAATCCAGTCTATTTGAGGGTTGTATTTTTCTAACCACGATAAATCTAAAATGACTAGGTTAGAGGGAGATCTAATGATATTAAATACTACGAAACTATTATGACCATTGATTATTACTTCTATAGGAAGGGTTTTGTGAGTAATATCTCCAGAAGACAATGGACGACGATCTATGACTTCTACATGAACAGGTTTAGTTTTCTTTACTAAAGATATGCTATGTCTTTTAGTAAATTCTTCATCTAAAAAATACGCTGAGGCTCCTGAATCTAACAAGGCAGAGACTTTGTAATGTTTAGGTTCTAAAATAATATTTAATGTAAAACAAGGAGAGGGCTCTGAGGAGAGAATAGGACCTTTATTAGAAGTTGTGCAAGGTTCCAGCCGCACGGTCCTTATTGTAGCTGGACAAACTCTTTTTCCGACATATTATCTTCTTTCACAGCCATACTCCTCATTTTGTGATTGCGTCGTTTCTTTGGACAATGCTGAGCAGTGTGCTTTGGTTCTCCACAATATAAACATAATCCTTCTTGACGACGACAAGTCTTTTCTTGCTCAGTAAGAGGTTTGAAACGTACTGCATCAATTTGCATATCCTCTACTTCCAAATATATGTCTTGAAGAGATGTTGGTGTTGCCATTGAATTATAGTAACGTTGAGGTCCACTTGTACGGTTCTCAGATCGGAATTCAAAAAGGTGATTGTCGCACTTCACAGCAAAGTCAATTGCTTGACTCAATGTTTGAGGATCAGGTAAGTTGAGCATTAATTTTTTTACATCATATTGTAATCCGTAGAAAAATTGGCTAATAAGTGCAGCATCATCCCACTTGATATCAGTTGCACGTTGTCAAAATTGTGAAGCATATAACGTTACTGATCGATTGTCTTATCGTAAAATACGGATCTTATTGGTTGCAACACGAATTGCATCATGTTCTCCATACATGGATCAAAACTCCGCCAAAAAAGCCTCTAGATTATCTAATATTGGATCTCGTCGTTCAAGAAAAGATGAAAACTACGGTAGTGCCGAACCTGAGAGAAGCGAACCAAGGAATCTAACTTGTGATCCTGGAGTTGGATAGCTTTGGGGTTGAAGTTCAATCACAAGTTACACTTGATTGATAAATCCTCGAAACTTGGATCTGATGCCATCAAACTTCTCGGGTAGGGAAATTCTTGGTTCTCTAACATTTGAAGGGCGTTCCACTATAGGATAAAGGACATGATTTGGTGCAGATGTTGAAGCAGCTCCAACCATTTCTATATCTTCACTTCCTGCCAATCTTGTTGCTCCTTGTGGTAGTAAATTGAGTTGATGCATCGCAAGCATTAACTCCCTCAATTGCTCTTGCATTTGTGCCATTGCACTCTTCATTTCAAGAAGTTTTGCCATGATAATACTTAGAAGAGAGAAGATGTCTAATATCGCTCAAGACAAATAGAAGAGAGGACTTGCGGACAAAAAAAATACTAAGGACAATATCAGTTTAGAAGAGGGTAATCCGCAACTTCTAATATACTTATATCTTATCAATAAAAAGAGGTAATCCACTCTTAATCAAGATTAGACAAAGCTTTGATATTGTAGGTATACTCTTGTCAATCTTTCAAGGACAAGAACTCGATGAAAAAATAATTCAGACAAGTGAGCCTTCACTCATAGAGAAGTAAAAAAATATATATAAATAAGTATATATATTAAAAGAGAAACTGGAATGGCTATTACCAAAAGACAAGAAAACTAGAGACCCATGAAACTAGACTAGAAGCAAGAAAGGAATTGACAAGAGTGAAGAAGCCTTCACTCTTGTCTCTATATATAATATCTAACTAGGGGCTATGTGGCACCGTTCTATAGGACCTCCAATATGTGTTGACTTTGTAGGATACATGCCTTGACTTATAAGGCAAGTTTTTCTACGTGTGGAGCCACATAGTTAGCTTGATCTTCAAGCTAACAACATGTGTGGCACATGGCTAACTTGTTGACCACGTTTCTAATCCAAAAAGTCAATTAAAGACACCTATGAAGTCAAAGCAGCATCTAGGAAACTTCTAAGAAGCTTTCATATTAAATATTATAGAATTAACTTACTTTTACCTATTTTTACTTACTTCTACCTATTTGTATATGTAATTATTAGCTTACATGACTATGGCCATGATAGAGCTTTGCAAAGTTAGGATTATTTTTGATAAATTTGATTATGTGAAATAAAAAAATGATTTATATTTGGAAGAATTTTTTAAGTTTGGTAGTAGATCTATGAATGATAATTTATGTATTTGTAATTAAAATTTTTCTTATTGTATGTTGTAAATTTGAATGTGATCAAAGAGATAGATAGAATGTTATTGAAATCCAAAAGAATTGAACTCTCAAAATTAGGATTTTGAAGGTCAATGAAGGTTTCTAAGATCTTTAATAATTTGCCAATTGAATTGAAGTGAAATTTATATATATGAGTAGTAGACTTAATTTTTAACATATATATATGAATTTTGAGAGATATTTAATAGTAGATTTAAGAGATTTTAGCTTAGAGAGATTGACATTAAGATTATTGAAGGAGGTTGGTCAATATCTAATCAAATTTTAAGACTTATCTTCTATTTGGTAATTTTTATCTTCTTAAAAATATTTGTGCTTGTTGTCAACTTAGTTGTTGAGATATATGCAAAATTTGAATTAAAATAAATAATTTTATTGTTGGTTATAGAAATTTAAATTTTCCATAGGATTTTATAAGAATTTGTTTAAGATTTACAGTTGGTTTAGAATTTAGGATTTTATTAGGATTTGTCTAGAATTTGATTAGGAGTTTTCTAAGATATGACTAGGATTTGTCTAAATTTTGGTTAAGATTTTTCTAAGATTTGATTAGAATTTGTCTAGAATTTGTTTAGAATTTATTTAGGATTTATCTAGGATTTGTCTAGAATTTGTTTAGAATTTGATTATGATTTGTCTAGGATTTTATTAAAATTCAATTAGGATTTATTTAGGACTTTTTTGTATTTTTTTATTATTTATTTGAAAATTTAGTTCGACTTGATCAATATTTGATTATATTTATTAAGCTTTAATTACAATTTATATCTAAAAATTCTATTAGAGTTGTTAGGACTTATTATTGTAATTTTTATTTATCATCCATTGCCATATGTTTGGTGCATTTATAAGTAAGACTTTATATAATACAAAAATATCATTTTGGAGTTATTAAAGTTACTACTCTATTCAAGTTAATTGAAGGAGATGGTATCAAGTGAGATTGTATTATGATTATTTCTAAAAAGATACAAGGCACTTGCTTAAGTGGAACCTAATGCATGTTATTAGGTTTGCATCTTTCATGTTGCAAACTTGAATATTAGAAGATGAAAAGGTCAAAATTGCTTGATTGGTTCTATTTGAATCTCTTATACATAACCTTCTTCCATCTATAAATCTTTTCCCAACTATTCCAATTAAATTCTAGTTTTTGCCACAATTTTCCTTTAGAATAGTTATTACTAGAGCAAACTATGTCTTAATTGGATGATCATGTATCACTGCAATGTTCTCTTACCAAGAAACCAAATAATCCTACAAAAATAGTAGAGTTCTTCTCAATGACTACAAAGAAAGGGATGAGCTTCACTCCATAATCTTTGAGGTTAGTTCATATTGGTGATTGTATATAGGTGTGGTCATGGACTACAGATTATTTGTGCTTTGTTACAATACCTTCTATGCCTCTACTTTCTTTTAAGTTCCTCATGCCATTACAATATTTTATCAAATGATTAGTACTTAGGAAAAATGACAATAGATAGAAAGATTACAATAATTTATTGAAATAATAAAATCTTCTCTTATTATAAAGAAGAGTATGTGCCATCCAACTCCAATCTCTATTGCCACACCACACTACTGCTCCAAAGTCACAACATTATAATTATTACTTTCCATTATGATGCCTTACTTGCTTATAATTTGAAGAGCAACATTCTATACTTGCTAGGAATATGCTGCAAAGTAACATTTATAGGTGCTCAAAGTCCTTGTGATCTGTTTGAGTCAAAACCAAGAGTCTATGTTTAGAATATGCACATCTTCCACTATAATCAATGGGAGATGAGCATAAGTAGTTTTTGAATAGTGATTAACTGAGGACTAAGGATTTAGAAGGGAAAAAAAAAAAGGAAGAAGAAGAAGAAGAAGAAGAAGAAGAAGAAGAAGAAACCTCTATACAGATCCTTGCTAATACCACTAAATCACTGATTTGTTCTTTAACTAACTCAGGTCACTTGTTTAGCACATAAGGAGTCTACTTACCTCTTACAAAATATACAAGAATGGCATGCTTCTAGACATAGGGACTCTCTTGATTGACATTTACTGTAAGGATCTCTGTGTATAATAAGAAACTGGTGTTGCTGTGCACATAGCCCAATGGTAAGGTTTTGCTTGCAATCGAGATTTTTAGGATAAATTTTAATCATTTAATAATATATTGTCCATGCTTGTAATTGCTGCAATCGACTCTGTTTTAATAAAGTGTACATTTCTAGCTGTTTTTATCAAATTCCTAATTGTCCTCTAACAGTGTTGGAACTACAAGGCCATTTACAATCTTTACTTTTATAGAATTTACTTATGAATAGGATCTGGTCGTGGCACAAAATTGAAAAGAGTCTCTAAATAATGAATCCTAATTTTAATCCTAATCCTAAAACTAAGTATTTCAACTTACTGTTCCACTCTATGCTAGATCACAACACTACCAAGTTTAGTAGTTTGGTGATAAATTATGCACCATATATGCATACACAACAAAAATCTGAACTTATTACTTACTCAAGCACTATTGACTTACAGTCCATTGTAGAGGTTTGAGCAACTCAATCAAGTTCATACCTCTAGAGCTTCATTGTACCCCTTCTCTGGCTTTCATTCTATCTTCCAAGTCAATGTTTCCAGGATGAAAATTGTTCAATGATACTTGAATAAATTGACTAGTGTCTGTCAAATACATTCATATTACAATAAAAATAATTGGTAATGCGAAATAATGGCATGCTTGATCAAAAGATGAGAGTTATAGAGTTAATTGAATAGCTTTGAGTAATGTGGTTCTTCATTTGTTTATTTTATTTTATTTTATTTTATTTGTTTGTTTGTTTTTTTGTTTGTTTGTTTTTTCTCCCTCAGAAAAAGGGTGTTTATTCCCTTCTCTTGTGAAAATATGTATCCAAAGTTTATAATGTAGCAAAGAATGTTCAATTTTAATTTCAAGTTTTTTCTAAATGATAGACTTCTTGAAACTGTTCTTTTCTAAGATTATGAATATAGAAATTAAAGCAGATGTCTCTTTTCTTTTGATTTTCAGAAGCTAATGGTGGCAAGAAAAGGTCTTGGTCTTGGGCAAATTCAAGAAGTAGCAGTACTAGAACAGATGTTGATGTGGACTTTTTTGGGTATCCATTCTTTTTCAACATGGTTTCAATCACAAAAATATTTGAGGTGGTTAGCACACTCTCAATAACGTTTTTTTAAATTAAATGTATTTCTAGCAAGTGAATGCACATTTGATATCTTTCTCCAAAAAGTGGCTCTTAATGGATTCTATAATATTTCAATGAATCCTATATTTTCTCCACATTTCAAGCTGTCACGGCCATAATCATGTAAACTAATAATTACATATAGAAATTGGTAGAAGTAAGTAAAAGTAGGTAAAAGTAAGTTAATTCTATAATATTTAATATGAAAGCTTCTTAGAAGTTTCCTAGATGCTGCTTTGACTTCATAGGTGTCTTTAATTGACTTTTTGGATTAGAAACGTGGTCAACAAGTTGGCCATGTGCCACACATGTTGTTAGCTTGAAGATCAAGCTAACTATGTGGCCCACACGTAGAAAAACTTGCCTTATAAGTCAAGGCATGTGTCCTACAAAGTCAACACATATTGGAGGTCCTATAGAACGTCGCCACGTAGCCCCTAGTTAGATAGTATATATAGAGACAAGAGTGAAGGCTTCTTCACTCTTATCAACTCCTTTCTTGCTTCTAGTCCAGGTTCAAGAGTCTTTAGTTTCTTGTCTTGTGGCAATAGCCATTCCAGTTTCCTTTTAATATACCTACTTCTTTATATTTTGACTTATTATATCGAGATAGCCTTTTTATGTATATTTTTCCTCATCGAGTCTTTGTCCTTGACAGATTGACAAGAATACACTTACAATATCAGAGCTTTGTTTTTCTTGAGTGAGAGTGGATTACCCCTTTCTCTTGACAAGACATAAGCGTATTAGAAGTTTGCGGATTACCCACTTCTAAACTGATATTGTTCTTAGTATCTTCTTTGTTATCAAGTCTTTCTTTTCTTTTGTCTTGAGCAGTATCAAAAAAATTTTTCTTCTTAGTGTCATTATGGCAGAGCTTGTTGAAATGAAGAGTGCAATGGCACAAATGCAAGAGCAAATGAGGGAGTTAATGCTTGCGATGCATCAACTCAATTCACCAACACATGAAAGAACAAGAATAGTAAAAAGTGGAGATATAGAGATGATCAGAGCTGCTTCAATATCTACAACAAATCACGTTCCTTCTCCAATTGTACAACACCCTGTAAGCACTAGAGAACCAAGAATTGCCTTACCCGAGAAATTTGATGGTACGAGATCTAAGTTTCGAGGGTTCATCAATCAAGTACAATTGACAATTGAACTTCAACCGCAAAGCTATCCAATTCCAGGATCACAAGTCAGGTTTATTGGCACTCTACTTTCTGGTTCTGCATTATCGTGGTTTTCGTCTTTTCTTGAACAACAAAATCTAATATTGGATAATTTGGAAGCTTTTTTGGCGGAATTTTGATCTATGTATGGTGAACACGATGTAACTCGTGTTGCAACAAATAAGATCCGAATTCTGCGACAAAGAAATCGCTCAGTAACAGTGTATGCTTCACAATTTCGACAACTTGCAATTGACATCAAGTGGGATGATGCTGCACTCATCAGTCAATTTCTTTATGGATTGCAATATGAAGTAAAGAAATTGATGCTCAACTTACCTGATCCTCAAACTTTGAGTCAAGTAATTGATTTTGCGGTAAAATGTGATAATCGACTTTTCGAATTTTGATCCGAGAATCATTCACGGGAACCTCAACGTTATTACGCAATGGCAACATCAACATCTTTGCCAAACGTACATTCGGAAGTAGAAGACATGCAAATTGACGCTGTATGTTTTAAACCCCTAACTGAGCAAGAAAAGATTCGTCGTCGTCAAGAAGGATTATGTTTATATTGCGGAGAACCTAAGCACACTGCTCAACATTGTCCAAAGAAACGAAGCAACTATAAAATGAGAGGTACGACGGTCAAAGAAAACAACATGTCAAAAAACGGATTCGTCCAGCTACAATAGGGACCATGCAGCTGGAACCTTGTACAATTCCTAATGAAGGTCCTATCCTCTCCTCAGAACCCTCTCTTTGTTTTATAATAGACTTATATTTAGGACCTAAGAATTACAAAGCCTCTGCTTTATTAGATTCAGGAGCCTCAGCATGTTTTTTAGATGAACAATTTGTTAAAAGTCGTAAAATACCTTTTGTACAGAAACCTAAACCAGTACATGTAGAAGTCATAGATGGTCGTCCCTTGTCTTCTGGAGATGTCACTCATGAAACTCATCCTATAAAAGTAACAATAGACATTCATGATAGCTACATAGCTTTTAACATAATTAAATCCCCGTCCAATCCAGTTATTTTGGGTTTATCCTGGCTAGAAAAATATAACCCTCGAATAGATTGGAATTCGTGTAAACTTGACTTTTCCCAGAGCGTTATTAATAGTTCTACCAACCAAGTAAAAAATTATAAGTTTAGTATAGTAAAACCCGTACTGATAGGTGCAAAAGCATTTATACACGCAGCAAAAGAAGGATCAACTTTTGCTATTTATGCTGCACCTATTTTTGAAAACGTAAAGACTTCAAGTGGCATTCCAAGTCAATATCAGGAATATCAAGACGTTTTTGAGAAAAAGAATGCAGATATTCTTCCTGAGCATCGCCCATATGATTGTTCAATCGACCTCAAGGAAGGAACTCAGCCACCATTTGGACCAATTTACAGTTTATCGCAAGATGAGATGGCTGAACTCAAGACAAATATTGACGAGAATTTAGCAAAGAATTTCATACGCCATTCAAAATCTCCAGTAGGAGCTCCAATTCTATTCGTAAAGAAAAAAGATGGATCTTTACGAATGTGTGTTGATTATCGAGGACTCAACAAGATCACAATCAAGAATAGATATCCATTACCTTTGATATCAGGACTCCTTGACCAGTTGAATCAAGCTAAGATCTATACAAAAATAGATCTAAGAGGAGCATATAATCTAGTACGGATCAAAGAAGGAGATGAATGGAAGATTGCGTTTCGAACCAGGTATGGACATTTTGAATATAATGTCATGCCTTTTGGACTCACAAATGCACCAGCTGCTTTTCAACATCTCATGAATGATGTATTTCGTGAATTCTTAGACAATTTTGTCGTCTGCTATCTAAACGATATCCTGATCTATTCTAAGAACGTCGAAGAATATAAAATACATGTTCGTCAAGTATTACAAAAACTTAGAGATGCAGGATTGTACGCCAAGATGGAAAAGTGTGTATTTCACACTACTCAAGTTGACTTTTTAGGATACATCATTTCAAATGATGGTCTCATGATGGATTCTAAGAAAGTCCAAACAATCATGGATTGGAAGATTCCAAGGACAGTAAGAGATGTCCAATGTTTCTTGGAATTTGCCAATTACTATCGGATCTTCATCAAAGATTTTTCACGAGTTGCAACTCCACTTACACGCTTGACTAGTTAAGATAAATTTCAATGGAATCAAGAAGCGGAAGTAGCATTTGAAGCCTTAAAGACATCGTTTGTCTCTGCACCAGTCTTATATGGTGTTGACTTTTCCAAGGCATTTTTTGTAGAAACAGATGCATCAGATTTTGCCTTGGGTGCAGTTTTATCACAAATGGGATCAGATGACAAACTTCATCCGATAGCTTTTCATTCAAGAAAATTCTCAGCAGCCGAGATCAATTATGAGATCCTTGATAAAGAACTTCTTGCGATCGTGGATTCCTTTCAAGAATGGCGTCATTATCTAGAAGGTGCTTCTAGTCCAGTCATTGTGTATACAGATCACAAGAACCTCGAATATTTCATGCCAGCACGCGTATTAAATCATCGTCAAGCTCGTTGGAGTATGTCTTTGTCAAGATTCGAGTTCATTATCACTTATCGACCAGAAAAACAACAAGGTTTGTCCGATGCCCTATCTAGACGTTCTTATTTTGCACCAAAAGAAAGAGATGCAGCTTTTGAGCAATAAAGAACGGTCCTCTTGAAACCGGAGCAATTTCATCTCCGAGCAATGAAATCAACATTGACTATTGATTCAACTTTTCTCAAGCAAATCCAGTCTAGTATGTCCTCAGACCCTCTTGTTCATGATATCGAGAATAATTCTTCCAAGTCTCATGATCCTTCTAAGTTCGAGTTCAAGAATAATCTATTATATTTTGAAGGACGCCTATATGTTCCAGAAGAAAAAGCACGTTTGCGTGTTCTTCAAGCACGTCATGACTTTCCAGTAGCAGGTCACTTTGGATATAATAAGACTTTGGAACTCATATCAAGAGATTTTTGGTGGCCACAAATGTGGAAGTCAGTCAAAGACTTTGTACAATCATGTGATATTTGTTCAAGATCAAAAATTCCTCGTCATCGACCTTACGGACTTCTTCAGCCATTACCTATACCAGAACAACCATGGTCTTCTGTTTCTATGGATTTCATCACAGATCTCCCAAGCTCAAGATCTTATGATTCTATATTTGTGATAGTAGATCGTTTCACCAAGATGGCACATTTTGTGCCATGTACAAAATCTATCACAGGTGAAGAAACAACTAAGCTTTTCATTGATAATATCTATCGCTATCATGGATTACCTAAAGATATCATATCGGATAGGGGAATTCAATTTGTGTCAAGATTTTGGAGGACCCTTTTCAAGATTTTAAAAGTGGACATAAAGCTATCTTTGGCTTTCCATCCTCAAACTGATGGACAAACAAAGCGCGTAAACCAAGTCTTGGAGCAATATTTAAGGTGTACTATCAACTACCAACAAGATGATTGGACAACCCTTCTGCCATTGGCAGAGTTTGCTTATAATAATATGGTACATTCTTCCACGCAACAAACACCTTTCTTTGCCAATTATGGCTATCATCCACGACTTGATACTTTTGATTTTTCAAAAGTTGATAATCCTGCAGCAGAAGATATGGCAAATCGGTTGTCAGAGTTACATGCAATAATGAAGACACAATTGAAGGAAGCTCAAGAACGACAAAAGATAAACGCAGATCTATATCGTAAGGAGCAACCACAACTCAACGTGGGTGATAAGGTATGGCTACTTCGTCGCAATATCAAGACTACTCGACCTTGTGACAAGTTGGACTATCGTAGGCTTAGTCCCTTTTCTGTTTCTGAACAGATCAACCCAGTTGCATATCGGTTACATCTACCGGAGTCAATGAAGATCCATCCTGTATTCCATGTGTCTCTTCTTGAACCATATAAGACAGTGGATATACAAGAAAGAAGACAAATGCCACCGCCTCCTATAGAAGTAGATAATAATGAAGAATTTGAGATGGAAGAGATATTAGACTCAAGGCGGCGCCGAAATAAGCTGGAATATCTTGTTCATTGGTGCGGATATGATATTAGAAAACGCACATGGGAGCCATCCAGGAATCTAGCAAATGCATCAGCTAAAGTCAAAGTTTTTCATCAACGACTATTGAAACATAGAAAGCAAACTCCACACAAGCAAGTTAAGACCAGCAAGGTTGCACTTCACAAATAGAATGTGGTATGAGATGATTCTTCCCATGCCAACCCTTTTCTTATATACTAGTACCAAGGTACCATGTGTTACAACCCATATGGCATATCTCTTAGGACCAGCCCTCTCCTTGTATTCTAAGGCACTATAGACCAGCAACTAACCTTGTAGGATATCCCTCATTACCCATATACTCTATTGACCATTAGCAACAACTAAATGAGTTCATTCCTTCAACACTCCTTCTTTGCTATTGGTCAATTAGCTATCAATCCTAATGCCTTACTCAATATGTTGTGTCTCTCTTTCACCAAGGCTTTTGTTAGCAAATCAGCCAACATGTCTTTGGTTTCACAATACATCATATCAATAACTCCCATCTCTATCTTCTCTCTTATAAAGTGGTGTTGAATATCAATGTCCTTGGTTCTTGCATGATGCTTTGGATTCTTTGCAAAAGCCAAACATCCTTGATTGTCACATCTCAATGGAGTGGCTTCCAATTGCACAAGTCCAATGTCTTCCAACAACAACCTCAACCAAATTGCCTCCATTGCTCCATGACTTGCTGCCATGTACTCCGCCTCCATTGTGGACCTTGCAATGGTTGGTTGTCTCTTACAATTCCAAGATATGGCTCCCATTCCAACAAAGAATACATAGCCCGTTGTTGATCTTCTATCATTTGTATCTCCAGCCCAATCCGCATCACAATATCCATGTAATGCAATATTATTTCTTCCAAGACATAGTTTATGGTTCAAAGAGCCTTTCAAGTACCTCATGATTCTTTTGATGGTTGCCCAATGCATAGGACCTGGTTTTGCCATGTGTTGACTTACAACACTTACTGCAAATGCAAGATCCATCCTTGTACCCACCATTGCATACATGAGTGAGCCTACTGCTGCCTTGTATGGTATGCCTTGCATTTGATGCTCAACTTCAGCATACTCCTCATCCGTGAGTTTCATCAACTTCAAGTTGGCTTCCAAAGGAGTTCGAATGGGCTTGCAATCTTGCATGTTGAATCGTTTCAATACTTCTTCAATGTACTTGCTTTGACTCAATGTGATGGTCTTTGATACTCTATTCCTTGTAAATTCCACACCCAAACAATAATGAAGCTCTCTCAAATCACTCATTTCAAACTCTTTCTCCAATTTCTTCTTCAACCAATCTAATTTTACCATGGTGTTGCTTAAGATGATTAAATCATCTATATAGAGGATCACAATCAGCAAGAAGTCCTTGGCTTGCAACACATACAAAGAATGGTCAGCTTCACTTCTTATAAAATCTTCCTTCACAAAGAATGAGTCAATGCGTTGATACCATGCTCTTGGTGATTGCTTGAGTCCATACAATGACTTCTTCAACTTGCATACAAGGTTGGGTTTGTCTTGATCAATAAATCCTTGAGGTTGCTCCATGTAGATGTCTTCTTCCAATTCTCCATTCAAGAAGGCTGTCTTGACGTTCATTTGATGCATCTCCAAGTCTATTGATGCTCTAATTGCTACTATGGTTCTAATGGTAGTGAATTTGGCCACTAGAGCAAATGTCTCATTAAAATCCACTCCAGCAACTTGTGAGTAGCCTTTGGCAACCAATCTTGCTTTGTACCTCACCACATTGCCCATAGCATCTCTCTTGGTTCTAAACACCCACTTACATCCAATTGCTGAATGATTTGGTGGAAGTGGAGTCAACTCCCATGTCTTGTTGTCCATAAGAGATTTGTACTCTTCTTGCATAGCAATCTCCCACTTCATTGCATCACCACACCTCATTGCATCACACAAAGTCAATGGATCATCAAGAAGAGCAACATTGGCCTAATCTTCACTTACTTGTAGAAAGATGTGGTTCTTCCACCATTCACCTTGTGGTCTTCTTTCACGTGTTGGATATCTTCTTTCATGCAAAGAAGATGAGCCTTCATGCACCTCTTGCTGCCTTCTATGGCTCATACACTTCCTTCTCTCATTCATTGGTTGATATTCTTCATCTTCATTCTCTTCATTGTCCTTGTTGTATCTTGCTGGAATTGAAGTCTTTATAGAGTTGGGCTCTTCTTCAATGATATCTTCATTTCCATCTTCACTTTGAGAATGCTCTTCTTCATCTTCTTCTTTGTTTGCTGAAATTGAAGATGTGTCCACAAACACACCACTACTCCCACTTGGACACATCTCCCACTTTTCACTTGCACTCTTATACTCCAAGAACTCTACATCACGACTTTTGATGATCTTTTTGGTGTCTAAACACATGAGCCTATATGCCTTGGTGCCTTCACAATATCCAAGGAATGCACATCTTGTGCCCTTTGCATCAAGTTTGCCTCTCATACTATCTGGAACTTTAGCATATGCAATGCATCCAAAAATCCTCATATGAGATAAACAAGGTTTCTTACCAGTCCAAGCTTCTTCGGGAGTCATTCCTTCAAGTGCACTTGTGGGACACCTATTTCTTGTATATACGACATTTACCACAGCTTCCACCCAATACTCATATCCAAGCTTTTGAGCATGAATCATACTCCTTGCCATCTCCACAATGGTGCGATTTGCTCTTTCAGCAACTCCATTTTGTTGTGGGATATAGGGAGAGGAGGTTTGTCTTGCAATGCCTTCATGCTTCAATAACTCATCAAAGTCTTTGGACAAATACTCACCTCCATTGTCCGATCGCAGCACCTTAATCTTGTGCTCACATTGCTTCTCCACAAGTGCTTTCCACTCCTTAAACTTAGCAAAACACTCACTTTTGGCCTTGATGATATAAATCCATACCTTCCTTGAAAAGTCATCAATAAATGTGACAAAATATCTTGCTCCACTCATAGATGCTGTTTTCATGGGTCCACAAACATCCGAATGCACAAGCTCCAGCAATTGATTTGCTCTTGTTGCAATTCCACTAGGAAATGGTGTCCTATGTTGTTTGCCTTGAATGCAACCTTCACAAGATAGATTCATAGTAGAATGGCCAAGGTCTAAGCCACTTACCATGGATTGAAGCTCCTTCATGCTTTTGGCATTCAAATGTCCAAGTCTTTGATGCCAAATGACCACCTTATCTTCATTTGATGGAAATTCAGCAAAAGCAGCAACCTCTACTCCATTGATGCGCTTGCAATTGATAATATAGAGATTGCCATCTCTAATCCCTTTTGCTACTTCTTTGCCTTCCATGGTTCTCACAAAACATCCATTCATATTGAATTGCACTTTGCATCCATTACTTACAAGTTTACTTACCGAAAGGAGGTTCTTCTTCATCTTTGGCACATGCAACACATCCTTGAGTGTGATCCTCTTGCTTATGCCCTTGACCACTACTTCCACTACAATGGTACCCATTCCAATGGCTTGTACCATACCATTATCAACTAACCAAACCTTAGTTGCTGGAATTGATTGATAAGTATTAAATGAATACTTGTATGGAGTCATGTGTTTGGTACATCCAGAATCCACGATCCATTTGCTCATATCAAGCATGGAAGAAGTTTGTTTTGCCATGAATGCAAAGTCATCACCTCCATGGTCATGAAAAGCATTATTGGCATTCTCTCTTTCTCCTCTCTTTGCCTTGAAACAATTCCTAGCAAAATGCCCTGGTTTTCCACAAATATAACAAGTTTTGGAAAGATTACATTGAATGGAAGTACTTGCCTTACTTGGTCTCGTGAATAGTGCTGATTGCTCTCCAATAGACTCCTTTTGCTTTCTTTTGGTCACTTCATGGGCTAGTCTTGCCGTGACATAGTCCAAAGTAAGATCTTTTCTTGAAATTGACTCCAATGCCACAATGAGGGAGGAATAGGAGTCCGGAAGGCTTGAGAGCAATGTCATCACAACATCTTCTTCAGGTAAAGGCTTGTCAATAACAGCAAGTTGGTTTGCAAGTGCTTTTACCTTATTCACATGAGCCATGAGATCTTCACCTTCTTCCATCTTCACGGTGAAGAATTTCTGCCTTAACCATAGTACATTGGAGAGATTTCTACTCTCATAGACGTTGCAAAGAGTCTTCCATGCCTCTGCTACCCCTTTGCAAGAAATGACATGAGCAAAGTTGCTCTCATGTAAATTGGTGGCAATTATGCCAAAAGCCTTCTTTTCTCATCTTTTGAACTCCTTATGCTCCTTGATGCTTGCCTCTACCCCAGGTGCCTCTTCCTCCTCACATACAATCTCCCAAAGATCCAATGACGCCAAAAGTAGCTCCATTTTGGCCTTCCAGTGGTGAAAGTTGTCACCTTTGAACTTTTCAACCATTCTCAAGCTATCACCCTCAAAAGATGCCATCTCAAGCTACACGTAGGTCCAAAAAACTCTTGATTTGGAGTTGTAATGGAGAAGATATGACTACTCAAAGATCGCTGAACCACAAACCCAGAATTCGCTGTTTTGCAACTTTTTGTAAATTATGAGTCCAAATCACGTCTAAATAGTGGGGAATGAATTGTAAAGTAATTCTATGGCTCTCATAAGTCTCCCTTACGTCACTCCACTCAAAATGACTCACTATCTCATAAAACTTTCAAACACTAGTGTTACTTCAGCAAAGACACTATCAAGGTCTTGCACAAAACTCATATACTCACAAATCCAGGAGCAATGACTTCAACAACACACTAGCAACACTCTACCATAAGATCCCAACCACCAAAGTAAGAAACAAAGAAATAATGCAAGAACAACTTACTTGGTAAGAGAGTGTGGGCCCATAACCTATTGAAACATAGAAAGCAAACTCCACACAAGCAAGTTAGGACCAGTAAGGTTGCACTTCACAAATAGAATGTGGTATGAGATGATTCTTCCCATGCCAACCCTTTTCTTATATACTAGTACCAAGGTACCATGTGTTACAACCCATATGGGATATCTCTTAGGACCAGCCCTCTCCTTGTATTCTAAGGCACTATAGACCAGCAACTAACCTTGTAGGATATCCCTCATTACTCATATACTCTATTGACCATTAGCAACAACTAAATGAGTTCATTCCTTCAACAACGACATCCATCAAAACCAAGATGAAAATCTCTCTTATAAAAGAGACAAGATTGAGGCAAGATAACATTCAATTTCCTATCCTTGTTTGTAACTTCTTTGCATTTGTGATGCTAATTAGATGGAGAGCCAACAATCAGCGGATTCAATTCAAGAACCTTCGTTTGTTGACCTGCCGGACGAGACATTACGATTGTCACAACCTTCAAGACGACACAATCGAGATGAAGATCTTCAAGAACGACATGTTCTTCCTTGAATACATAGTGAGATACAATGCGTTTGGTATCACGATTTGGGAAGGAACTCCCGATGTTTGGTGATTTTGTTAGAGGTAAGAACAACTCCTAATGGTGTTCCAAATAATCTATTCGAAGGAAGTTACGAAGGCCTCAACAATGATCAAATAATTGGGTGGTCTTCTCACCCTGATATGGGATACTACCGATGGTTGAGAGGCCCTATCAATCATCTTCGAAGAGAACAGAGATCAGAGTATGTGGCGAATACAATTCATCGCATCATAGATTTTCTCAACATATGATGACCGCTCCTCGTGGAACTCGTCTCTAGAAGGGGGGGTAATATCACGGCCATAATCATGTAAGCTAATAATTACATATAGAAATTGGTAGAAGTAAGTAAAAGTAGGTAAAAGTAAGTTAATTCTATAATATTTAATATGAAAGCTTCTTAGAAGTTTCCTAGATGTTGCTTTGACTTCATAGGTGTCTTTAATTGACTTTTTGGATTAGAGACGTGGTCAACAAGTTGGCCATGTACCACACATGTTGTTAGCTTGAAGATCAAGCTAACTATGTGGCCCACACGTAGAAAAACTTGCCTTGTAAGTCAAGGCATGTGTCCTACAAAGTCAACACATATTGGAGGTCCTATAGAATATCGCCACGTAGCCCCTAGTTAGATAGTATATATAGAGACAAGAGTGAAGGCTTCTTCACTCTTGTCAACTCCTTTCTTGCTTCTAGTCCAGGTTCAAGAGTCTTTAGTTTCTTGTCTTGTGGCAATAGCCATTCCAGTTTCCTTTTAATATACCTACTTGTTTATATTTTGACTTATTATATCGAGATAGCCTTTTTGTGTATATTTTCCCTCATCGAGTCTTTGTCCTTGACACAAGCTCTATTGTGACACATCATCCAATGAAACAAGGTAGTTGATCTTATCAACACAATTATGGAAACCAACTCACATGTGAAAGTATGTTGTACAATGAGATGTACATTTTTTTTTTTTTTTAAATAATCCTTATATGATTCTAAACAAGTTTTTCAATAGAAATTAATTACAAGCCCACAAAAGGGAATGATTAAAGATACTATCAACTTAACTTGCTCATATGATCTATTTTTTGATTGTGGCAGTAAAATATGTGGTATTTTGATCCTCTTTCGAGCTGAATTGGTCACGTGCAATAAAAACCAAAGATCTCATTTTGTAGGGATTTGTTCTAAGATTATTTCTTTCTTTATTAGATAATCAAGTACATGATCATGCCCTTCGTATGTTTAAGAAAATTTCTTAATCTATTTAAAGCATCAATGGTATTACACCCTCTATATGATATTTGTTAAACAAGTAATGCAGATTGTAGCAGTAGAAAAAGAAAGTGTGCAAAATTGATGCAAGTGCAATGTATAATGCTTCAATGGTTTGTCTATCTTGCTTTCTTGTCTTTTAAAACATGAATCAATACTTTGCATCCAATTAACACTAATGATTTACATATCAATGTTTCTTATAGTTGTATTGTGGACCATCTTCAATGCTGATATTTTTTAATCTTCTCATAATTAATTATTTATGTAATCATACAAACTTATTTTTTAATCATGTCCAAACTCTACTTTTTAAAGTTCATAAATATTTGTAGTCTATAAACACATATTTGCTACAGCTGCTTCTATAAATCACATACTTTTTATATAAACTTCTACATCAAGGAGGTATTCTTTATTTTATGGGTAGAGTGCATGATTTAGTTGGCTTTGGTAGTAGAAGGCTATTTGTCCAAAAAATGTAAAAGACACAAAGGTACTAGTTTCTATAAATAGAAAGGGCTACAATGTATTGTAATACCATCTACGCAGTTGCACAAAAAAAAAAAAAAAAAAAAAAAAAAAAAAACAATTAGGAGATAGAATCTTAAAATTCTCAAAAGGTGTTGATTAGATTCAGAATGAGGAGAATTTAATTAAATAAGAAGCAAGAGTACAAAAGGCATGTGATAGACAAGTCATGCACACTAACTATTAGGTAATCTCTCAACCTTCTTGTGCACATGTAACAAAAACATAAGGAATACAACCAACCCACAAAGTTGGTACCAATATTATTTTAACAAACACAATGATATCATATGATACAATAATATACCAAGTGTAGTATTGAACTTATTATCCATTGGAAGGAAATCTGATTGGGATATTTTTCAACTTCTCTAAAAACAAGTGCAAGGGCAAAGACTAAAAGTTCAAGAAATAATTCAAAAATACAGCTTGTTTGGCTTAATATATAAGTTAAATAACAAAGATGATGTTGCTATGCTCATAGGATGGGTTTCTCCAAATCTACTCCAATTTCTACTCAATTGCTATGTTGGATCCAAAGCACTAATAAAATTGGTTCTTGAGCATACTCTGCCCAACTCCTAATCAATAGAGGATGTCCAATGTACACAACCACTTGTACTAAAAATGCTAGAATTAATTAGTCTCACAATATCATCCAATCTTTGACTTAAGCATTAAAATATAAAAAAAATAGAACAGATCAACAATTTTATGGTTTTGGGCTTAATATGAAATCATGGCCCATGGATTAAATGGTCAACCATCTAGGCCAAGACAAGACTACATCACTCCTTCAAGTGCTTAACCATGCATAAGAATAACTATGTCAAATTTTAATTCAACCATACTCATGGCGTCAAACAAATGCTAGCAACCTACAGCTTCAAGATTAACAACAAAGATACATGCTTCTATCCTTAGACTCTTCACTACGAATACAACCTCTTTGCAACCCACAAATAAATGAAGACAGCCTTATAGGTACAATTTCTAGGCTTACCACATGTACTCAAAATCAAAGATTTCCTTCAATCCATCATTTTGCAGATTTTTGAAATCTTGATGGTTGACAATAGTGAACTATGCCACTCCAAAGTTTTTGGCCTTAGAGAGTGTGCATCCTCACAAACAACATAAGCACATTATCCAAAACCATCAAAACCTCATGGGTGGACACCAAGGAAAACCTTGAACAAGAACACACACTCTCGTTTAGCAGGTTCATTACCCAATGTAACTGCTGCCACTCTTTTGAGCACAACACAGTAGAGTGCAACCTCATAAGAAGACCCACAATAGAACAAATAACCACAAAGGGAAGAAAACAGTCTGGTCCAGTACAAGGGACACCCAATCCGATCCCACTCAGTAGCAGCTTGGGCTCTAGCTTACAGGAAACACCACTGGCCACAAGGTCACACTCAAAAAGAAAGACCACCACTGGATTTGTATGGAAACCCAGCAGCACCCTCCTCTTCCAAAGCCAAGCTGCATCTTCTAGGCTCACATACTGAGTTAGTGCTCTCCCTTGCAACAGAAGATTTTACCACTTTGATGCTGCTCTTGCCTCTTTGTAAAATATTAAAAAGATTACAATTTATAACAATACAATATAAGCACTTTTTAAGTGTTCTATTCTGGATGGGCAAATACATGACCATTCAACACAGTGGATAAATATGATAAAACAACATTATTTAAAAAAAAAAAAAAAAAAAAAAAAAAAACACTGAATTGAAACAAACTTTATTTTTGTTAGAGATTTATTCATTAATCTCATTTGATTGGAAAATATTACTACACCCAAGTTTCTAACGTTCAGAAATTGATATTATACAATAAGATGGAAAGAAAAAAGCAACGACTGGATTGATACGCTAATAATAACCAAACAATTTCCGCATTCTTCAGATGTATTTTTAAATAAGTTTAAAATAGATATATAAATGTTGAGAGTGGTGAGGATGATTAATTTTGTCCCAAGCAATCTGTAAGTGTCCTTCAAGCCTTCTGAAGCGAAGATAAACTTACTTCATACAGAAGGGCATAATTTTATCCAATGCTTTGTGGAATGAGAATGTGTAGACAACTCTATCCAGGAGTTTTCGACATGGGAAGGTTGCTATAAGAAGACCTTTATCTATCCACCTGTCAATCACAAGATACAGCAGCATCTTCACCAAAGCAATTTGGACTCTCATTAGCTGGAACCGCTTGGAGTGAGATCCTACACAAAGAGCTTCCCTGGAGAATAATAATAATTGAAAGAAAAGAAAAACAGAAAAAATCCAGAATAAAACCACCCATATATAGAAAAAATGGAGTTGGGGGAGTTGAAAGTCACCCTCAAAAAGCCACAGTACAGCTAACGAACCATGAAACTCACCAGTATTGAAGGTATGTGAAAATATGGCACAGAATCTCACATGGCAACAATAATTGCGTAGCCATCTTGCTTCACTGTTTATGTGTTTTGGAAGTGCTCTTGAACAAGTCCCACTTTGAAAGAGTCTATAAAAAGCCTCCATTCTTCTTCTAAGTTAACCCCATAAACCAACTCCTGAACCAAAAACAAGTTATCCATGCCTGATGCTTGCTTGGATTATCTATCACTGTAGTGGCAGGGTGCACAAGATTCAAGCAACAACAAGGATGAATCTGTGAAAGGGAAGGGCATTTGCAAGGCTCTGATGCTCAATCCCCTCTGGACAATGACTGACCTCTTCTTCTTATTCATGGCTGGGCCCGGGCCATATATGCGGCGGAGTCAAGTGGCCCTTTTCAGGAGATTTCTACGATGGATTATGCGAAGTGTGAACAGAGCTGAGACGGTTATGGGTACCCCCGAGCGAGCGGGCATGCATCACCGCGTGTGGGCGTGGGTCCCACGGCTCGGATCCACGCATGGGTTTCATGTCTCTCTGCGCTCTCCGCCTTAAAGCCCAAACAGCTCACCCTGTTGATGCAACTGCTGTGGGCTACCACCTTCCATCGTTGCCGATCCCGCATTGGATTCCCCTCGTCGTGCAATTGTCCGCGGGCTCTTTGTCTTGAGAGCCGAATCGCTGGATTTGGTGTTGTGTGGCGTGCGCGATGCTTTTTGTGTGGCAGTGTTACTGTGCGGAAGTTGAGCCAGATCTGAGGTCGCGGGCTTTGTGGAGTGTAGGAACGCATGTGGTTTTGCTTGGGAGTGAGATTTGAGAGCAAGGGAGGCTTGCATTGGGGTTTTCTTGCCCGGGGAGGTGGAGAGGGAGTCGGATCTGGTAGGGAATCAACAGTAGCGGGAGAGGGGCCGCATGTGGGAGTCTGAAGCGACATTTTAGCTTCAGAGGAGTATCGGCGGTGGTGATTCCGCCATGGAGTTTTACTTCTATGCTGTGTTCGGAATCCAGGTCATACTCCTGGTAGCTTTGGAGTTTGGAAAGTCGAGCAAGGACCGGATTACGACTTCCCCTGCTTTCAATGCCTTCAAGAACAACTACCTAGTTGTGTACTCGCTTATGATGGGTAACTAGTTTTGCAATTCTCGCTTTGTCTTTCCTTTTGGCTTCCGCTGCAGCTATTCAAGATTCATCACCTTGGAGACACTTTTGTTTAAAATATTTTAAAAAGTCCCCTCCCTCACTCCTTTTTTCTTCTTTTTGTATAAAAAAAAAGTTTATCGACTGTACGTGTTTGAGCTGATGCGATCAAGAATATTCAACTGCGATCCGTAGACAGTGGGTTTACGTATCGCGTCTTTCTATTACATTCGTATTTGAGTGAATGACTTTCTGTCATTTCCTCAAGTCACTGATGGTGTGGTCCTTTTATTTTTAGTAACTGAATCGCATCTCGTTCTTGAGTAGCTTGTTTCGCTGTATCATGGAATGCCCTGAAAATTGGATTCTGCTTAGTCGTGATGCTTATAGGTCTTGTTATTTCCACACATCAACATGCATTGCGGATTTAGTTCATTTACACGGTAGACGTCGTAGCTAAGGGTCGTGAGGCATTTGATTGTCGCTGTAGCTCACCTCTGGTTGCGGCCTACCGCATGGGGCTATGTTCGGAGATCGTCTTGGAATGCTGTCTACTGCACTTAAGATTTTGCGTCTGAAGATTGTTTAATCAGCTGATTGTAATTTTATTCTCTTCTTGTCTTTTAACTTGTATTTTAATTGTCGATAAATCTGTTCTACCCAGGGGAGTTTTTCGATGCACTGTCTATGCTGAGTCTAATGTATTTTTTTTCTTTCTATTTTCTTTTTGCCTCGTATTTGGTGTATGTCTTATCATTTCAGTGGGTATTAGCTCAAGTTAATTCGTCATATCATTTTTTGGTTAGCATTTCCCTCCAGACCAACAAGTCATGCTTAGTGAAAGATGTGATTGCTTCCTAAACTTCAAGAATCTCAAAGTTGTTGTTCATGTTTGCAGCGGGAGACTGGCTGCAGGGACCATATGTGTACGCTCTCTATGTCTTTTATGGATACAACAAGGGTGACATTGGAAAGCTGTTCATAGCTGGATTTGGATCCTCGATGATCTTCGGGACTGTTGTCGGATCTCTTGCCGATCGATAGTACGTGTGTTTATGCCCATGTTTGCATCTCAGGAGTGGTCTATTTTCCTTGCTCCCATCATTTTCGTGGCTGACTTGAGAACATTGAAAGGCTTACTTGATTAAAGTATTTTTTATTCATGCGTACTCACTGAACTTGCCAAACAATTAGGCTCTTTCGGTTTATCGCGGAACTCTCAATTACCTGGTAGAGTACCATCTTTGTCATGTCCAAACAGTCACATCAGATCTGGTTTAATTCTTCACTTCAAGTGATTTTATGATGTTTCTGACGCTTCGAACTTTTGCTTATAGTGGGCGCAAGAGGATGAGTGTCATCTACTGTATCACATATATTCTGAGTTGTTTCACGAAGCATTCTCCAGCATACAGAGTGTTGATGTTGGGACGTGTGTTGGGAGGTATCGCCACGTCACTGCTTTTCTCATCATTTGAGTCATGGCTCGTGGCTGAGCATTTTAAGGTAGCTAAACTACCTACACTTTTAGGTTATGTTTGCGATGTATCAAGTATAGTCATGAAGTGAGTTCATATTTGGGGGTTATTTTACACTGCTGTCATTAAGACGAATCTTTAGGATACACTAACGGCGTCCTTTTGCACGTCATGGATGTAGAGGGGCTTTGAGGCGCAGTGGTTATCACTCACTTTCTCCAAGGCTATATTCTTGGGCAATGGGCTGATTGCTATTCTAGCTGGGCTAGTGGCAAACACTTTAGCGGGTACATTTGGCTTAGGCCCTGTCTCTCCCTTCGACGCTGCAGCTTGTGTTCTGGCCGTTGGCATGGCCATTATTATCTCTTTTTGGCCGGAGAACTATGGAGATCAGACGGAAGGCAAAAGCTTCACGCATCAATTTACGCAGGCAGCTTCAGCTATTGCTTCTGGTAAGATTGATGAGTTGTAGACATATTTCAAGCTCTGACTGATTCATACTTACGACCAAACATAGTTCTGAAAGTTTCAAATTAATGTGTGCTCGTTTGGTACTGAGATGGAGGATTTGAGATCAGCCAAAGTAAGTCACGATGCTGGGTTGTGATTGTGTCACTGAATTCGCAGATGAGAAGATAGCCCTTTTGGGTGCCATCCAGTCTTTGTTTGAGGGCTCCATGTACACATTTGTGTTCCTCTGGACACCAGCCTTGAGCCCCAACGATCAGAAAATCCCATTCGGCTTTATTTTTGCTACCTTCATGCTTGCCTCTATGTTAGGCAGCTCCTTGGCATCTCGTCTCATGTCACGTTCACACTTGAGGGTGGAGAGCTATATGCAGGTCGTGTTTGCCGTCGCTTCGGGTTCCCTCTGCCTTCCAGTTATCATCCAAGTGAGTTCATTCTCCTAGCTTATGATATTGGCAATGCTGATGGCTGTAAGTAGTCGCTGTAATTTGAATGATACTTGGTTAGTTTAAGCAAGTAGTAGTAATCTTTGGTAACCTTACTCCCTGAATTTTGGTTGCGAAAATCTATAGTCAATAAGTGCAATAGGGTTGTGTAGCACTGATACAGACCGTTTTTAGAGACAAAAGGAGTGAGCACTAACACTATCATCTGTTTACTTGATTTAACACGTGATTTCGGGGTTATTTTTTGTGGTTTTGTTGCAGTTCTTTTTGCCAGACTCACCCTCTGATAGCATTACCGCTGGGGGGCGACTAAACCTACTTGGTTTCTGTATTTTTGAAATGTGTGTGGGAGTGTTCTGGCCCTCTATCATGAAAATGAGGTCCCAGTATATCCCTGAGGAGTCGAGAAGCACAATCATGAACTTTTTCCGCATCCCTTTAAACGTTTTCGTCTGTGTTGTATTATACAATGTAAGTCATGCTTTCCCTGGTGGATCTTCACGACTCTTTTCTTTATCCTTGGTAGAACAAATTTGGAGATTCATGGAATCGCCGAGTTTGAAATTATTAAAGCAGCAAGCTGTCTGACTTCTCTTTTGGTTTGTTGCTAAACATTTCAGGTCAGTGCATTCCCAATCAGTGTGATGTTTGGAATGTGCGCAATATTTTTGGCAGTGGCGGGTATCTTGCAGCGGCGTCTCTTGATGGTCTCCGATAAGCACAGGAGCAGTGAGTTGGATTCGCCCTACCCACCTCACATTATTTTGGAACCGTTTGTTTACTTGCGTATATGTTACATTCCTCACAGAAACTAGTAAAATAAAGATAGTACGACTATTTGTGACGCACTGAGATAAGTCGTAACGAGACCCTGTTTCATGTTATGCAGGGTCAGTGGAGACGTGGGCGACTGAAAAAGAAAGTGAAGCTGAGCCCCTGAACATTTAGGTTAGCCTGTAGGTGGTGCCCAAAGTATAGTGTTACATACAAATAGGGGAAACTGTTAAATCTTGTTGACCCCAGGTTAGCATTCATTGGGTGTAAGTGATTTTTATTGTGACATCAAATGGTATAGTCTTTGATTCTGTCATGGCTTTTAACTCTGTTTTTCATTTATTTGATAACTTTCCAAACTGGCTCTACTTCTCAGTCCATGCCTGCAGTTAAACGGCATCCGTAGGTGGTAATTTTTGTCAAATCTTCCTTTTTTTGGTCTATCTTGTTATACTTTTCTGTTCTTATTTTGTCGGAATTAAAAGCACTGGTCCTAATTTTGTTGAATCTCCTTAGACTTGATTTTTCCAGTATGCTCTCATCGCTTGTGAATCGTCTCTGCGAATGTGCGCTATGCGAATGATTAACAACAGTGACGTGGAACTATCATTGATGGCGGTTCACCCAGCCACCGAATATTAGCATAACGAAGCAGAACTGCTGCACTTGTGAGAAAATCTGCTATTTTCCATCCTGGAATAATTCACCTACACCTGCAACTAAAATATATTGTCCGAAGGAGCCTTGCATCACTTGGAATGCTTGCAACAGTATCTGAATCCTATGAAATTGTAAGGACCCCCATGAACGTCAATGAAGCTGTTTCCTTCGTGCAATATTGGGACGTGGAAAGTGTCAGCAATAATACAGCATTAAATGGTTTGAAGCCATGATCCTCCTTGTGGCAACGCCTTGGGATCGACACAACTCGACATAACTACAATCCGACAGAACACAGCAGTTATGTCTGTCAGCCAAATGCAGGATCATTGCCCATGGCATTGACCACAACAGTAAAAAGGGGTAGCGAAAATGTTTAGTCGAGGATTACGTTTTCATCTTTCGAGATATGTCGGAGTCAGGCAATGATCAATGCCCATTGTCTGAACTCTAATATATGTAGTATGCACATGTCACCAGCATTCAAAATTAGCATCTTCGGTCAACAAAACACTGTCCAATTTGTGGAGCTGCTTTTCTGTGCACCGCTACCACCGACAGAAGAACCTTTTCTACTCAACTTCTTTGCAGTTGCAATAATTCAATTCATATTAGACACTGAAACATGAGGTGTGTATCATAATTGTCTGTGTTGCCAACTGGAAGACCACTGGCACCAACTTGTATTGACCTCCAAATGTGCAACAGAGAAGATCCCTCAATGATCTCTTATTTGAATATAATTTGGTACCACTGTATGAACAAAAATAATCTCGACCATAACTGCGAGGCTCTGTCCCCCTTCATGTCATGGTTCAGGTGTCAAATTAAATTAATTAACCAACTGTAAGCATGTTTAAAGGATTAAAGACTACATTTAGAAGTTTGATTTTATGAATTAATAATCTCAAAATAGAGCACCGAAATGAATTAGTAAAAGAAATAATTATGAATGAAAACGTAGAGAAATACTCCAAAGTAAAAGTAAAGATACTAAAAATTATAAAAAGATTTGAAAGTAAAAAATATAAATAATTTTATAAATGAACTAATAAATATTATACAAATCTTAACAAGTTGGTCAAAAAATGTATAATTATATACAACTAAGAAGGAAGAATAGAGTGAAGAAGATAGATATTTATAAATTAAGAAGATATTAGAATGAATATTTTTAGGTACAAAGACCTAGAGAGACTTGAACTAAATCTAAAATACAAAAAATCTTCAACACGATTAAAAATGGCCTTATCTTTGCCTCCATATGATTATAACACATTTAGGATACCTTATAAAATAGTGCAATGCCATAATAATTTCACCAAATAGTTAATTTTTGTATAAAATTAGATTTTTTTTTTTATCTTTTTATCTATTTATATAATTATTTGATTTTTTAAGAATATTCAACTTTATTTTTGGCCCAATCAAAGTTACTTGGAGAACATAATGCAATTTAAGTAGAAACTAGTGATATTCCAATCTTTTAAGGAAAAAAAATATAATCTTTTATATAAAAAATATATTTAAGGAGAAAAAATATATATTTTCTATTAATGCTTGTTTTACAATTTTGATAATTACTAATTTATATTAAGTAAAACGATGATTTAGTAACTAATTAGATTGATTGTAGATTAGAATAATAAGTAAAATAATTACTATTCAATTATATAATCTCAAGCATTTAATTAACAAGCTGAATTTGTTGTTGAGTGTAAAAATTGTTTCTTTTGAAATCTATTTAGAAGCATGTACTAGTATGTCATAATTATTTTATAACTTTATATTAGCAATCAAAATTTTAAAAACTATATTGTCAAAAGAAGAAGACATGCAAATTAATACAATACAATTTAAACTTCTTATAATATAAAAACAAGACTTGACATATGCAAAAACAAAAAAACCATATTTATGTGTGTGTATTTAATATCAATAAAAAAAATAAAATCCTAAAATATAAATTTTAAATTTAAATAAAAATTAATAATTAAAAATATGTATATTTTTAAATTATTTATTAATATGTTTTATTTTACAAAGTTTTAATTATTAATTAATATGTAATTATATACTTTTCTTTTGTAGTTTAATTACTTCTTTGGACAATAGTAAGCAATATAATAAAGTTATCTATAATAAATATGTTTTTTTTTTTTTTTTTTTTTTTCATATGTCAAGTCTTGTTTTTATATAATAAGAAGTCAAGTCTTGTTTTTTATATTATAAGAAGTCTAAATTGTATAGTATTAATTTGCATGTCTTCTTCTTTTGACAATATAGTTTTCAAAATTTTGGTTGCTAATATAAAGTTGTAAAACAATTATGATATACTAGTACATCCTTCTAAATAGATTTCAAAAGAAAATTTTTTTACACTTGACAACAAATTCAGCTTGTTAATTAAATGCTTGAGATTATATAATTGAATAGTAATTCTTGTACTTATTATTCTAATCTACAATTAATCTAGCTATTTACTAAATCATTTTTTTACTTAATACAAATTGGTAATTATCAAAATTGTAAAACAAGCATTAATAGAAAATATATTTTTTTCCTTAAAAGATTAGAATGTTCAAATAAAAAAGTTTGTGGAATTCAAATTTGTTTCTAATATTTTCTTAATATCAGGTGTTATTGTATTGTGTATATCAAAATTATAGTAAAGAAATTTTATATTTCCAACTTTATTATTTTTAAATGCCACTTTGTGTTGTTTCAACACAATATGCAAGTTGTGCACCATTCTTTTTCAGTTCTTAAGCATAATTTCAAGGGTTATGCTGATAAGATTCATAACCCAAGAGGCTTTATACCATTTTTTTTTTAATAAGTCTATAAGTCAAATTAGAGGAGACTAATTTGTAACCTCTAATACCAAATAAAAAGTTCTACAATGAAGAATAGTCCACTATCATAAAGAAATAAATTAATATTAAAAAATAAAAAATATTAATTTAAAAAAAGGTAGTTTATGATTTTTTAAAATAAAAAAAAGAAGTAGAATAATATACTTATTTATAAAAAAACAAAATTAGTAAATAAGTATTCATTTCAATTATTAAAAACATAAATCACAAATAATAAAAACATCAATACTATCTTGTATCACCCAAAAAGAATAAATATTCTTTCAAAGATAATATAATATTCAAATTAGAATGGCTATTGCCAAAAAAATTAGATTCTTAAAATAAGATTATAAATAAAAAAGACATTGTCAAGATTGAAGAAGGTTTCATTCTTATCTCCATATATACTTTCTAACTACAAGCTATGCAACAACATTCTATAGCTCCTCCAATAAGTGTCCAACTTATAAGACATGTGTTGTCATAGACATATATATTTATCTAGATAAAAAATACTAGGTAAAAGATAAATATAAATTGATTTAATATTATCTTATAACAAAGCTTCTTAAAAGATTCCTAGATGTATATTTGACTTTGTACATGTTTATAGTTGATTGATAGATTAGAAACTTGGCCAATAACTTAGCCATGTCTCACATATGGAGATAGCTTGTAGTACAAGCTAAATTATATGGCGTGCATATAGAAAAGTTGCCTTTTAAGTTAAAAAATGTGTCTTACAAATTAGACACATATTGAAGGTCCTATAGAACATCACCATGTAGCTTCTAGTTATATTGTATATATGGAAGTAAGAATAAAGCCTACTTCATTCTTGTCAATGTCTTTTTAGTCTTTAGTCTTATTTCAAGACTTTTTAGTCTTCTTGTTTTTGGCAATAGCCACTCTAGTTTAATATTATACCATCTTTGAGTGATTCTCAAATCTTTTTGAGTAAGACAAGAGTATATTGATCTTTTAGTTTTTCAAGATTTATGTCCTTAATATATATCTAATTTACAAAACAAGTTTTTTATATATGTGCTACATAACCAATTTGTACTACAAATTACTAACATGTATAATACATAGCCAACATATTATTATGGACATCCAACAAGAAGATTTTAGAAATATTTTAGAATATTCTATTAGATTTAAAAAGGTTATAAGAGATTCTTGAAAGATTTCTATAAGATTTTAGAATATTGAAGAAGATTCTTAAAATATTTTAATAAGTTCTAAAAAGTTTTAAGAAGATTAAGAAAGTTGTTTGAAAAGCTTTTTAAGATTGCTTCATCTTTAAGCAAACTAGAAACTTTTTAGAAAGCTTCTTAAGGTTGATTCATCCTCAAGCAACATAGAAACTTCTTAAAAAGCTTCTTGATACCTCATATAAATAAGAGTTGAGGTTGAGAGGATCTTCAATGTTGACAATACATCTCTTAGTGTTCTAGCTGACTTTTCTTGGTGTTGAGCTTGTACTCATCTAATAAGACCAAATTCTTATTACTTTTTATATTAAAACTCTTCTATTTAACTTCTTGTTTGATCTCTTGTATACTGTATCTATAACAAACTTTTAAGATTATTTTCTTACCAATACTAGAGCTTGATATTTTTTAATACAAAGTGGGTTATCTATCTTTTTTAAGGCATCTAAGAACTTTAGAAGTTATAGAATATCATCCTTTAAATTAGAAACTCTATTTATTTTTTTATTTTTTTTTATTTTTTATTTTTTTCAAAATTATTGGATGTGAAGATGTTAATATGGTTAAGTCTTTTGAATCTAAGTTAGATGTTATTATGAAAATATTGAATATCTTAACTCATAAAATTATTAAAATTGAGAAATTTATTGCAAAATTTGATAGTGATGCAAGACTTGGAGTAAGTTAGCTTGTCATGCAACCACTTTTTTAAGCTTGTATATACAAAGAGGTGATGACTCTTGTACTTCAATAAGAAAATTCATCTATTCAATGACATAAAGAGCTTTAGTTTAGTCTTCCAAAAAATTTAATGGCACATGTTATCATGTTGCAATACAATTATATGATAAAAATATAATCAAAAATAAAATTTTAATTAATATATAATTATTTTGATTCAATAATAATTTAATTTATTTAAATATGGCTTTTATAAAAGCATTTTAATTTATTTTCTTGTCTTAAAAGCTAATAGATTAAAGGTTGATTAATAATTATATCTTCTAGGCTATAGAAATTCTTTAATTATCTTAGAAATGCTATAAATTAGTAAAAATAGAATAGAAGAGGTAAATAATTAATATTATTGATACTAGGATTAAGTTGAAGATAGGTTTGGGCTTAAAAACCTCTAGAATGAGTTAAATTGATATTTAAGGGTCGACTATTTGTAAGACAGGATTAAAATTAGATATTTAGCTACTAATATGGCCATCTAGGGAAAAATATGGAAATATTTGGAAATTGACAACTAAAATTGGAGAATTAGCTTTAATCTCTTTTTTAAAATATAAGGCTTGTTTCCATAGGATTTAAAATTACTTTGTAATTATTATTCAAAACTAGAATTTATATTATTAATTTTAGATTTATGCAATAATTTAGGACTAGTACTCTTAGATAGTTTGTGCAATTGGTGTCACATCTATAATTCAAAATTTGATAGTGCTTTATTAATTGAATGTATTAAGAGTGTATAAAATTTTGTATTAATTTAATAATATAGTTGAGAGATATTTGATTTTTGGTACGAGAGAGTATCAAAATTGATAGTTTAGAATTGTATAGGATTTATATATTATCTATAGATCTACTAATAAAAAAATAAAGGAATTTTAGCATGGTTTTAGAAGACAAATATTTTTTAAAAGATACTAATGAGATTATCAAGAAATCATTTTTGGAATGGATTGAATAGTATAACCATAATTTATAAGCTATGGAACTTTTGAGGGAGTTTGAGAGGTAATATTGTTAATTATCAAAGATAGAAAAATTAATTATGGAATAAAATAAGATTGAATTAATTCTTAAAGTAACTAATAAAAAATTATAAGAAAAATTAGAAATTCTTCTTAAAGATAAGGAAATAAATGGAGGATTGACAAGAAAATGAAAAGAAGTTAAAGATACTATGGAATTACTTACAAAGAAGAAAAGGAGAAAGGATAGAATTGAAATTCAAAGAATTGAATAAGTATCTAAAATTCAAGTACCTACTTCTCAATTGACAATACCTATTATTCAATCTCCTATGACTACATAAAAAAAAGAAGATATGAAACTTAAAGAGATTATACATAGGATGCAAAAGATTCAAATCAAACTTGTAAGGCTTGAGAATAAGACTTCTACAATAAATTCAAAGGCTACTTGTAAGCAAAGATACATGCAAAGATGTATTTGGTGTGATGATGATTTTCATTCTCATAAGATTGTGGTGAATTCAATGAAATGGTGTAAGAAAATATTATTTTTTAGAAAGATGGAAAAGTGGCATTGAAAGATACTGGTAATCTTTTCTAAACCAGCTTTGGTAAGATAGATATGAAAGCATTAATTAATGATTATTTGGTTGTACATAGGATTGCAACAATTGAAGCTATAAGTTATGGTAGTAGGATAGATAATGATGGCAAACAAGATTTTTTTGGAAATATTGTACTAAGTAGACTTTGGTCTTTTGCTATTTCTATAATGTAAAAAATGAAGATATCATAAGAAGCATTATTGAAGACTGCTATTATAATTTGTGAAGTACAAGTTGAAAGAATCTTATAGAAGCTTTATTAGTACATGCTTATATTATTAATAATTAATATGAAGCTTTAGTAGAAGAGAAGAGAAAATAAGATTTTGAAGATACAAGAAAAAGAAGTACTTATAAGAGACAATTTTAAAGAGATAAGGCTTATGAAATGGCTTCACAAGAATTATCAATAGAAGATGCTTTAAAAATATTAAAAGAAAAAATAAAAGATATAGAAATTAAAAATAAGTCATCAATATAGAAACTACTCTATAATATTGAGGTAGCAAAGAAAGTGCTTGAAGAACACATGCTCAATGCTAAGGTCGAATTCATATTAAAGGAGATTTTAGAAATTACTAAGAAGGAATTTCATGATATTATTCTTAAGAGTATTAAGTTAAAGACATAATTAAAATATAAAGTTGGATTGAATCATGTTATTGATGCATGCATATGTAAGAATGAAAAAGATGAATTTGATAATTATTACAAATAATCAACAATTGAGGAAAGGAGTTATAATCAAAGAGTATATTTTGATAATGAAAGTAATAAGGATAATTTTTTTTTAAGTCATTATATTCAAAAACATTGGACTAGAGCAACTACATAGGTATTAGGTAAAGATTAGAGATAAAGATGAACCAGTTGTTGCTTTGATTGACCATAGTTTGGAGATGAATCTTATATTTAAGGATCTTTACATGAAAAAATTAGATAGAAACAAAGGAACTTGATTATGGTTCAACTTATATACAAATTTGTAGTGAAGATAGAAGAAAGACAATAGAATTTTAGATTGTGCCTCCAAATCATGAAAAAAATTGAGACAAATTGATAAAAAATTGATTATTAAGGATTATTGAAGAATTCAAGGATTTTTGAGGAGTAACTTTATAAACCAAGATTATAGAAATAAAAAAAGGAGATATTCTTACAAGATGTTGAAAAAACAAGATAAATCATTTGCCTTTGAAACTCATAAAATTGGATGTGTGGATCCAAATATTGTAATACATATGGTTATTTTCACTGTACCATATGTTCTTTAGAATTTGAGGCCAATTTTAGTGCCAAGGACATATTTATGAAACTTGGTAGAATTATTGAATGAAAAGATGGAGATAAAGCTTTTGGAGTCTTTTTTTGAACTATATTCTAGTTGATGGTTTATAGTGCCTAAAAAAAATGGATCATTACAATTTATTCAAGATATATAACTAGTGAATGCGATGACTATCAGAAATGCAAGAATTGGACTAATAGTAGATGAATTTATTGAAGTATTTGCAAGAAGTGCAATCTATTCAATGAGTGATTTGTATTCAGGCTATGACTAATTTCAACTTACAAAAAGGAGTAGAGACATGACAATGATGAAAACACTACTTAGGTTGGTTAGAATGTATATTCTTCTTCAAGGTGCTACTAACTCAATTGTGCATATGATGGAGATAAATAAGGTATTGAGGGATTTTATTTTTGAGTAGTCTACACCTTTGTTAGATAACGTTTTTATTAAAGGGTACAAAAAAAAGACAAGGATGAAACTTTAGATAAAAAAGATATTACAAGTATATTATTGAATATATATAAGATTGTAAAAAATATTAACTCGGCTTAAAGAAGGTCTTTTTACATTATTGGATTCAAAATTTATATTTAAAATATAAGAGATTATAATTGTTAGACATTTATGTGAATTTTATGAAAAAAAATTAGATCCAACCAAGATTGATGCAAAGAAATTATTGACATCAATTCTAATGTTATAAAAAATTTATTGTAAGTGCAATAGACTAGTGATTTTACAATGGATATTAATTTGATTGCCATTGAATAGATTGTAGGTCAAGATGATTTAAATGGATATATATTTGCAATTTGATTTGGTGCTAAGATTTTAAGTACTTGCCAACATGTATATTCATAAATAAAAAGGAGATTATAGGAAGTTATTTTGGTTTTAAAAGTTGAAAAAGATTATTTGATTGAGGCTATCGTGGTAATTGAAATAAATTATTTATCTTTATTTAGAATGATTACTAATTGTACAAGACCAAATATTAGAATATTGAGATGAATTACTTATTTCAAGTTATTAAATCTAGAGTTTAGGCATATTATAGAGAAAGATAATCTAGTAGCAGATATGTTATTTTAAAGAAAATATGATAGTGAAGATGAGATGATTGAGGATATTGATGATGTGGATACAAAATTTTATTTGGTTTTATAATTGAATAAAAAAAAATAAGCCATTTAATGAAAAAATTTATAAAAGATAACTATTAGATATTAGATATTATTTTAGCACATTAACTAAGCATGCTAATTGGTCAATTTAAAATTTTAAATAAATTTAAATAAATAAAAAAAGACATTGTAGAAGGAATAAAAATTTATTTTTGTAAGATATTGGTAAAGTAGATTAATCATTCCTAGGATAGTCAATTCAATAGGATGGATGATTGAATTAGTTGTAAAAAACGGTTAAGTAGGGAATGACTGTTAGAATTTGGAATTTCAGAAGTAAAGCATAAGTAAGTTGAAGAAAGTATTGTAAGGGCCAAACTGTGATAGTCATGACCCGGAGTAAGCTTGGTGCTACCTCTTTGTTTCTTTGTTGTTGAAGAGTAATGGATAGTTTTTGAATACTAAGAGGTGAATCTGTGGAATAAATTAAAGATTGATTTATGAATTATTGATTATGTAATTGGAGTATTGTGTGATTGAATTATATGAGAAGTTATTGGAAGATTGATTATGGATGGAAGATTATGATTGTTGTTTATTGGGAGTTGTTTGTGTTTCGATAGAAGAATTCTGTGATTACAAAAATTGTATGAATCTAGATTGGTTGGAGTGAAGTCTGTTATTTTTGGTGTAGGATGGAATTTATGTGTTTTAAGCAATCTTTTGAGAGTGCAGGATTACACATTGTTGTTATTACTTGATGAAGGAGTATTATTATTGGAAAAAAGCATTGTAGTATTTCTTAGTATTTTAGTGGTTTGAATTATGGTTAATTGTGTGATCCTAACGTGTAAGCTCATGCGATAGTCTTTTCCTGTGTTTGAATCTCCCTCTATGGATTTATTTTGAAAGAAGTTTGTAGAATAAGTAAAACAATAACCACATTTTGGTACCGCTGTTAGGGAATAATAATAGTATTGAGTGTTAGGAATTAATAGTCAAATGAGTAATTTTGGATGTTGTACAAAGAGGTTATAAAATTGAAATTAGTTCAAAAGTGAAGAAAATTGTGTAGTTATATAAAAAATAGGAAGCAAATTCAGCAGTATAATAAAAGATTATGGTTATTAAGAATGAAAACATTGTAGTAAAAAAAATACGCTAGTCAAAAGAAAGATAAGAGAGAATACAAGCAAGAGAATTGTTACAAAATGAGCAAGAACACAAGTTAAAAAGGAAGAGTTGACAAAGTTGGATTAAGCGCCAGATTATCTTCTTCAATAATGACAAGTAGTCCAGCAATTTCAATAGCAATCTAAATAGGTGACATGGATGATTGCACAACTAGCATGGCTCCATTATCTATTTTTAAGGGCTTGCCAAGTACAGATCTAGATCAACACTTATTTCAGTTCTTGACTGCATGTGTAGCCAATAATGGCAGAATTGAAGCTATTTGGTTACAATGGCTGCTAGCAACTTTAAAAGATATGGCATTTGAATGGTATAACTGCCAAAGCTTGGATCAATTTTCTAATTGGGAAGCATTGAAGAATACATTTTAATCCATTTTTTTCCAGTTGGTTTTAAAGATCAACTTTAATGAATAGCAAAATAAGACTTAGAGAGGCAGTAGAATCGTACTATGTTCGTGTGGCAGATAAACTCCGTAAGTGGCCAAATCATCAAATGCCAAAGGCTTTTATATTATCCATATTAATCAATGGATTGGATTGATCCAAACTAAAAATGTTTGTAAAAGAGGTTCAACCAAATACGATAACTGCATCTCTTAATCGAGTCAAGGTTTGAAAAGAATGCCATTATGATCAATTGTTAATTACGGGACCTACTATGATTCTAATTTAAAGAGGTTATCAAATCTCGACATGGATTGGAGCAATGATTAATTATTCAAGAATGTTCAATATAGGGCCAATTCAAGTGCCAAGACACAAAGAACAATTAATGTCATCCTATTGCAAGCTATATCACCAAGCATGGCAACATTGTAGTCTCCATACTTCTCTTATCAGTAGCAACTATTGACTATGATAAAATTACCAATAGTATTAGCTCCAAAGGATTCTAATGAAATCTCGTTGTTAAATTTGACTAAAAAAATAGAAGAAATGGCAGTCAATATGATAAAAGATAAAGAAAAGAGGCAAAAATCTACCAATATTAGGTCCAATATATGGTGCACTAATTATAATGGCCAAGGTCATTTGGTGATAGAATGCCCCTCTCCTCTACAAATGATGGTGCAATGTAAATTCTGTAGAGGAAAGCATTTGGCAGCTAATTGTTGGAATTGGAAAAAGTAACAATAGTTTGATAATCCGACCATGATCCCACCTACTTAGTGAGATGTGAATCAAGTTCAAATGAGAAATATATTTGGCTGGAATGAGACTCATTCAAATAGGCAAAATTGAGCCTTTAATAACTTTCAAGGTCCAAATTATAATCTGGGTTCTGTATCAAACATCCATAATTATGTGAAAGAACAGCCAAGATATCAGTAATATTCTCTATTATTGCAATCGATTCTAATTACTTCTCTATCAATAGGACAACCGAGATCATTTATCAATTCAACTTGAAACAAGCCTAGTCGGTACATACTGATGGAGACATCCAATATGCCTGATGAAAGTGGAAGAAGATCACTTTGTTGTTACCGTTCTAGGCAAATTGATCATTACACTAATAAATATCATACTCCAAGAGCCAATGATGATTATGCTCTAGTTTGTAGAAATTATAAACAATCGAGGCATACATATTAGCAATATAATGCTCCATTCAATGTCAACAACCATGATCAGCAGATCTACCTATAAAATAAGATTGAGGATAATAATCGAGGTCCCAAAGATTCCTTGGTAAATTGGGTGGAATGTATCCAAGCAGTATTTATTAGGAGCCAGCAAAAGAAAAAAGGACTAATTCAATACTTAGATGAACTAATTAGAAAAGATCAATTCAACTTAATTATGAAAAAGTCAAATCTAGTTCCTATAATGGACATCTTATCAATGATGAGATCTGATTCATCTATGCAAACCAATGAGGTCCCAACCACCAAGGTATCGGCTCAATCTAAACCAGCTCCATCTTCTGTACAATTTTAAAAGACATCTTATCCATTAAAAGATCTTTTTTTGGATAGACATTCTACGAAAGCTCTTTCATCTGTTTCAATTTCAAGTCTAGGAAAGAAAACTATATTACCTCAAGGAATAAAGCTAAAACAAATGAAAAAAAAGTAGTGTCATACTATAATTACTTATAGTATATAAAAATTAGTTAAAACATATAATATGTTCATAAGTCTTGGTGTATGTTAAAATGGTTAATAGATTAATTTAAAGAGAGTAGATTTAAGAAACTTTATTTTGAATTTTATCTTTTTAATTATAATATTTCAAAAAAATTATAAGATCTAAATATTTAGTATGAAGCCTTGAGAGGATATTAGAGCCTAAAGAAGAAAATCTTAATTAGTACAAGGCTTATTAGGAGGGATGAAAGTAGGGCATGGTTGGATGAAGGTAAGGAATGGGGATCTTCATCCCTATTGATCAAATGTCATTTCCAATGGGCTTCAAGGAGGCTGTCCGAGGCCTTATTAGGAATTAGGGTTTCACTTTGGAAGACATTCGAGCTTTCGAGTCTAATATTAGTAAGTTTAGATTTTTGGGTATGATTTGAGTAAAGAGTTTGTGTAATTTCAAGTTTTTGTGAAGGAGATATAGGTGTTCAAAGGTTAAGGTGTCAAATTTGTACCTATTGTCACTCTTTGAAGTATAATATATGCGTACAGAAAGCAATGAAAGATCGGCAACTAGATTTGGAGAGAACACTTTCTTGACTATACTTCACATATATTTTTAGATGAATTCCGAGTTTAGATGAAGGAGTTATAGGGCATTGAAGACAACATATGTAATTCAAAGGTAGTAAATGAGTCATTTTATTGATAGTAACGGTTGGAGCCATAACTTAAGTTTGTAAATGAATTTTTAGCTAAAACCTTTTAGAAAAGGTAGATTATTGTGTTAAAAAACTATACATATAAATTTTGTGGAATTTGAATGCTTAATTAGTGAGATATGAAGAAAATAGCATGTAAGTATATGTATGCTAGGATTTAATGCTATTTTAAGGATTTTGGTGATATCTTAAGATTTATTTTGAATTTATAGTTGAAATTTTTTTTTGGTAGTTTTTGAAAGTATATTAATACTTTTTGCAAAATTTTAGGTTGTTTGGACAATTCAATCATGAGATATGAGCTATTGAAGTTTGAGAAATATTTTTCATAAGGATATATAAGATTTTAAGATACTTTATCATACATTTGGATGTTTTTTTGGTACTTGGGCTTATGTATTGATGTAATTGTCCTAAAAGAGAAAATATTATACATATATATATATATATATATATATATATATATAAACTTGGTACTTTAATATTTTAGATTTGATTGAGCATTTAGTGGCAGCCAGAAGTCCAATGCTTTCTTGAGGCAAACTCTCTCTACTGCGATAGTAGACATTGAGAATTTCTTTAAACATGGAGCCTTACGAAATTCTGAAAGATTTGGATGCTATTCAACCTTCTATTTTAATGAAGCAGCTTTTAGCAGTAATATCGAATTGTCATTCTATATTGAATTTATCGTTAATATGACATTGTCGTGTTGTAACACGATTATATGGTAAAAATATAAATGAAAAAGATTTTATTAATATTTAATCATCTTGGATGTTAGGAATAGTGGCCAATTCTAGTGCCAATATTCAGGAGCCAATTAATGTCACCCCATTGTAAGCTATACCATTGTACATGACATCAGTAATATGCTCTACCGACGTCATCGAATCGAGTACCCTCTATACCAATGGGACAACCAGGATCATTTTCTAACCGTACATGGAATAAACTTAGTAGGTATATATCGATGGAGACACCCAATATGCTTAATGGAGGGTACAAGAAGATCACTTCGTTGTTTCTGTTGTAGACAGATTAGTCATTATGCTAGTGAATGTCCCAATTCCTAAGCCAGTGATGATTATACACCAGTGTGTGGGAATTGCAAATAGTCTTGGCATACTTATCAGTAATGTAATGCTCCATTCAATTTCAATAATTGGGATCAGCAAATCCAAAGCCAAGGAAAAATTGAAGAGATAAATCAAGGTCCTCAAGATACTCCGGTAAATCAGGTGGAATGTGTCCAAGCCGTTCTTACCAAGAGTTTGCAAAAAGGAAAAGGATCAATTCAACATTTGGGTGAGCCTGATGCGAAGGACTAATTTGACCTAATTATGGGGACATCCAATCCAGGTCCTGTTACACAGTATGAGACCTGACTTGGTTGGGCAACCCAATGAGGTCTTGATTACGGAGGCTTCGGTTCCATTTCAAGCTGTTTTGTTCTCTATACTATTTTGGAGAAACGTCCTTTCCATGGAAAGATCTTCTTAGAGGTGGGAATTCCATGGAAGTGCGATCTAATGTTTCAATTTTGAGTCTAGGGCAGAGGAATGGAGGACCTCACGGAATTAAAGAAAAAAGGAGGGAAAGAAAGGAGGCATTCAGAGATCACGATTTTTGGGGTCGGAGAGCTAGCTTTAAGCTCCTTTGAAAGGTATAAGATTTAGATTTCATAAGATTTGGAGGACTTTGCAATTGTTGTTCAAAGTCAGTGTTTGTATTGGTGATTTGGATTTTTTACAATAAAGTTAAAGCTAGTATTTTTGACTATTTTGTGAAATTGGAGAAACATCTACAGTTGAAATTTTAGAAATGTTTAGATGATTGAGTAAGCTAAGTGCATGCAAAAATTTGTGTTAATATAACGATATGGATAGAGGATATTTGATCATTAGTGTAAAGAGGTATTAAAAGTCGACATATTGGGATTGTTTAGGATTTCTGTAATATCTGGAGATCTATCGACTGAAATAAGGTGAATTTTGATGTGGTAAGTTGGAAACTTAAAGACGGAGCTGCATACAAAGTTGAATGAGAATTAATAGTTGAAGAAGGAGAAATTATAATTCAAAGTTCGTCATCAACTTTGTAGGTGGCAGTCAAGGAACATCAGTGTGGATTTACGGTGTTTTCTTGTAATCTGTAAGTTAGATTGGATTGAAACTTCTTAAGCATTTAAAAGAATTACAAAGACATTAGTGGTAGAATGTAGAATAAGTAGTTATTTTCAGAATGTAGATATCTAGTATATAGTATAAACAGGGATAGATAACTGCTAAAAAGGTGGTTCAGCAGGTAGAATGGATGAATAGTCAGGAAAAGTAGTTATCATCTATAGTATAGGAGTTGGTATCTCGGGATAGTATAAGGAGGATGGAAGAGGGGAAGAAAATGCCAGAGTGTGAGAGTCGTAAGCCGAGGGCCAGACTGTAAGAGTTGTGAGCCGGGGTAAGTTTGGTGCTATCTCTTTTCTTTTGTTTGTTATTTTCTTTGAATAAGAGGATTGAAAGTTTTTGAATATTGTGAAGTGAATTATGGAAATGTGATTGGTATTATTTGAAAAGAAGAAAGATTGAATGCTGAAATTTGATTGTACTTTAGCAGAGAGAATGAGTTTGTGTTTGTGTGAAACACTGTAATGTGAATGGCAGTTCTGTATGAAGAATTCCAGAGATTGGAATGAGGGTAATTGTGTGCTGAAAGCTGTGAGGGCGCAGTATTACAGTTGGAGATTATGAGGGTGAATATATTAGTAGAAATAGTAGTTATTGGTATGACTGAATTGGTGTAAGGAAGAGATCGATAAAGTGAAGGAGGAGATTATAGTTTTTTTTGTGTGTTGAGATATTAGAAATAGAGACGATACATTCAGGAGGTAATTGATTGTGTGACCCTAACGTGAACGCTTAAGCAACTAGTCATTCCCCGTATTCGAATCTCCCTATACGGGTTCATTCTGGGAGGTTTCTTCTGAAATAAGTAAAACGAACAATCACATTTCGGCGCCACTGCCGGGGAGTGATAATAGCTTTGAGTGTTAGGAATTAATTACCAAACTTGTGAGAAAATTGGCAATGGAAGACGATTTCAATAGTGTTTGAAGAAAGAGTATGGTTATTAAGAATGAGAATTTAACAACAAAGAGAATAAAGCAATCAAAGGAAAGAACAGAGCGATCGGAAGCAAGAAATTTGTTGCATAATGAGCAAGATCGTAAATTGAAAAAGAAGCATCAACAAAGTTGGATTAAGCCGTGGTTGCATACCTATCGACATATTCGATCGTACCCAGAAGACGATCGACCTCTAATATTTCAGAAGTACATACCGTTAAAGAAATTGCCAAGAGCACTCGCAAAGAGCGCTGCTAATAGGCCAGCAAACCTCTCAAAGTTGTTAATAGAAAACGAAGAAGGCATAGAAGAATTAGGTACCCCACTGGATATCTTCTCAATTGGAAATACATTCGATCCTAACAAGACTGGTTTTGAAGATCGGCATAAATCACTTGTCAATAAAGACCAATTCAAAGTATGTCAAAACCTGTCGTTTTTACCTCATATTCAACTAGTAAAATTATTTGGGGATAATAATAGTCAATTGGGAAGGCCTGGAAGTCCGAAAAAGACTTTTACAGGAGACAGTTCTTATTTTAATAAGAAATTGAGCAGAATACTAGTATCTTTAATGATGTCCGAAGGACCAACACTTTCGATTGCAGTTCAAATGGGTGCAGTGGGTGATCGAATGACTAACGTCGCACCATTACCTACTTTTCAGAGTTTGTCAGGTGCAGATTCAGATCAACATTTGTCTCAATTCTTGACAGCGTGTGTAGCCAATAATAGAAGAACAGAAGACATTTAGCTGAGATGGCTGTCGGCGACATTGAAAGACACAGCGTTTGAGTGGTATAACCGCCAACCTGTGGGACAATTTATCAATTGGGAGGCATTAAAAAATACATTTTTAGCCTATTTTTGACCGATTGGTTTTGAAGAACATCTTAGAAAAAAACTAATGAATAGCAAAATGGTACCAGGGGAAGTGGTACAGTCATATTATGGTCGTGTAGCGGATATACTTCGAAAATAGCGAAATAACCAAATGCCAAAATCATTTGTGTTGTCCATATTGATTAATGGACTAAATCCACTAGAATTGAAAATGTTTATAAAGGAACCAATCAGCTACCATTGCATCATCTCTTAAGCGAGAAAAAGTATGGGAGGAATGTCACTATGACCAGAACTTAACAGTTGGATCCACGATGATTCCATCTCAAAGGAGATTATCAAATGACAAATTGGAATGACACATCAGAAAGTTATCTGGGAAGGAATGATTATGGTACAATTCCACAGGGAATAGTAGATGCCATTCCATTGCAAGGTGTACCACCATCATCATCACAGTCGTATGCGCCTTATTCTGCTGTCATGTTGTAACATGAGTATACCGTGAAAATATAAAGAAAGGGGACTTTTTATTAATGTTTAGTTACCTCGAATATTGGAAGCAACGACTGATTCCAATGCCAATATTCAGGGGCCAGTTCAGACACCCCATCACAGTCGCTCAGGGCATACTTACCAGTAACAAAATGCTTTATTCGAGTCCAATAGTGGGAGTCAACAGAATCGAAAGGACTAAATCGATGACTGAGTGAGCCTGACGTGAAGGACCAATTTGACCCAATTATGGGAACATCTAGGTCTTACTACGCGCCTCTTAGCCAATATGAGACGTGATTTGGTTGGACGACTCAATGTGATCCCGATTACGGGGGTTTTGATTTTATTTCAGGCTATCCTATTCTCTAAGCCATTTCAGAGAACGTTGTTTCCGAAAAAAGAACCTTTTAAAAGTCAAAAAATGGAGGAGAAAGCTCTGACAGTGGAACCAATTTTGGATCCAAGACGGAAGATTGAAGAAATTCAGAGGCTAGGGTTTGAAAGAGGGGAGAATTAAGGTTAAAGGGGAGGATAGGTTAGGAAATAAGAAAAGGAAAAGAATTAGGATTTTAAGGGGGGAGAGCTAGCTTCATGCTTTGAGGAAAAAAAGATAGAGAATTGGGTTTTTTTTTTCTTCATAGGGTTTTGGGAAGACTGAGGCAATCGTTGCTGAAAGTCAGTGTTGTGTTAGTGAATCGAGGTTTTAATGAAGTGGGTGTAATTACTCTTGACTGTTTTGTGAAATTGAAGTTACGTCTGTGATTGAAGAATTAAAATGGTGTCTATAGGATTGACTATGCGGAGTGAATGAAAATTTTTGAGTTAATCTAAAAAAATAGTCACTAGATACAAGGTCGTGAGTATAAAGCGGTATCGGAGATTAGCATATATGGTTGTTTGGGATTCTCTGTAACATCTAGAGACCTACCGGCTGGGGCAAAAAGGATTTCGGCAAGCAGTCGAAGGACATCCGTATAGATTTACGGTATATTCTTGTAATCATTTATATTCCAACAGTCAAAAACCGATAGACTACTTGAATATTAGCGAATCTCTATACTACCTTCTATAGCCAAACGCCCGGTGCATTCTCGAGCAAAAAAGTACGTAATATAACATAAGTGGTGAATCCGACGTGAAAGCTTGAGGTGGAAGATATTGGATTTTCTTTGATTTTATTTTTATTTTTATGGAGAACTAAAATAAAAATTTTGAAGGATCTTTGGGAGGAGTTTCTTGTGGGTGTTCTTCTAAAGGATAAGATATGCACATGGATCCGTCTATTGCTAGTATGTTTCAAGCCTTCTCATTATCAATGCAGTAACAACAAAGCAATGATCAAAAGGAAGCTTTGGCAACCAAAGCATTGCAAGCAGTGGTCAATAAAATTGATCAATTTGATAGAAGGAATATTTGAAGGTATTTAAGATGTTATGTTTGTGAAATGGAATTAAATCAGGTTTCTGAGAAGAAAATGGTTGAATTATTTGGACTTGCCACAATACCGGAGATAAGAGACCATATTACATCGATTACAGATCATTATGGGAATTCATGGGAGGTTTTTTTACATGCATTAAAAGACAAATATTTCTTGGAAGATACTGATCACATTACTAAGAAGCTGTTTTTGGAATGGATTGAACGGCCTAATAAGAATTTGCAAGCAACAGAGCTACTAAGGAAATTTGAGAGGCAATACTCTCAATTATCGAAGGTAGAAAAATTGACATTGGAGCCGAACAAAGTTGATCTATTTCTTCAAGCTGTTGATAGAGAATTGCAAGGGAAATTAGAACTCCTTCTTGAAGACAAAGAAGAAGATGAAGGATTGATAACAAAGTGGAAGAACGTTGAAGATGCAGTGGGATTGCTTACAAAAAGAGAAAGGAGGAAAGGTAGGAGTAATATTCTGAAAACAGTACAAGCACCAAAAGCTCTAGTATGTACAACACCACCAACATTGCCTACAGTTCAACCTTTGACATCCTTATCAAAGAAAGCAGATATGGAGATGGAAGAAATTATACGAGGAATGCAAGATCTTCAAATCAAATTGACAAGACTTGAAGAGAATACTTCTACAAACGATTTGAAGAATATTTCAAAACAAAGATATGTACAAAGATGCATTTGGTGTGATGATGCTTGACACACTAGGAAAGATTGCAATGAATTTAATAATATGATATGGCAACGAATTATTTGCTGGAAAGATGGAAAGATAGCATTAAAAGATAGAGAGGATCTTCTTCAAACCAATTTTGGCAAGGAAAGAATGAGAGCATTGGTTCAAGATTACTTAAAAGAGCATCAAACAACAACATGAGAAAGTGCAAGTTATGGTGTTAGAGTAGATGATGACCTTGGTGGAAGTACAAAAACTAGTGAGTTTTGAGTTTCTACCGTTTCTACAATGCAAGAAGGGAAATTACCTTGAGAAGCGTTATTGAGGACTGCAGCTACAATACAAGGTGCAACAGGTTGGAAGGATTCTGTTGTGTCTCTTTCAGTTCATGCATATATTGCTAAGAGCCAACATGAAGCTTTGATAGAAGAAAAAAGACGAGGAAATTTTGATGATACGAGAGAAGGAAATTCTTCTAAGAGGCAAACTCGAGGAGACAAGGCTCAGGAGGCAGCTTCACAAGAATTACCTATAAAGGAAACCTCAGCATCATTGGAAGAAAAAACAAGGGAGACAAAAGATAAGGGCAAATCAATTGCTTATAAGCTACTTTCTGACATTGAAGCGGCAACAAATTTGAAAGGGGTGTTGGAAGAACGTATATTAAATGCTAAGATCGAATTCACATTGAAAGAAGTTTTGAAAATTGTAAAGAAGGAGTTTCATGATGTTATCATTGACAGCATTAAACGAAAGAGGCAATTAATAGGTGAAACTGGAATGAGTCATGCTATTGATGCAAGAATATATAAAGATGAAGAAGAGGTTGATATTGGATACAAGCAACCAACAAATGAAAAGAATGGGTATAATCAACGAGTACGTTTTGAAGATTATAGTGACAAGAAAATAGAAACTTTGAGCCATTATACTCGAAAGCATTGGGCAAGGGCAACTACTGAGGTATTGGTGAAAGTAAGAGATATAGAAGAACCAATTGTTGCTTTAGTCGACCATGGTTCTGAAATAAATCTCATGTCTAAAGATCTTTATAAGAAGCAAAAATGGCCAATTGATATGGAACATGGATGGGCAATACGAGCAGCTAATAACACACGAGGTGAATTATATGGAGCTTGTCCAGATATCAAAATTTGGATTGGGGATGTTGCACTGGAGCAACATTTTTTTGTTCAAGATACAATGTCTTATCCGTTGATTTTAGGACAACCTTATATTATGGCAACACGGATGGAAACAAAAATACTTGACGATAGTTCTGCTTATACAAAGGTACATAGCGAAGATGGGAGGAAAGCTATACAATTTCTAATAGTACCTCCTAACCATGAACGGAATCGAGATAGGTTGAGGGAGAAACCATTGCCAAAGATTGTTAAAGGATTTAAGGATTTTGGGGAGGTACCACTATAAAGCGAGATTATGAAGGTACAAAAGAGGAGGTACTCTCGCTAGATGAAGGTACCTTTGATGCGAGTTTTATTGGTATTTTGGAGAATGGAAATATTATGTATAAGAAAGTTAATGATTTTAAAAGAAAAGAAAGAAAAAAATTATATAATATTGAAGGAGAATTACACAAGTTAGGTACATTGCAAGATGATGAGAGGATTTTAGGTGTTTATAAAGAAAATGGACTAGAAGATTCATTGGAATTGATTACATCTATTGGGTTAGGGAATAATGATAAGATTTACTCAAGAGAGGTTTATACCATACTTGAATCTTTTTAAGCACCAGAAGTCACTATAGAGACGAGATATAAAATGGCAGATAAGAAGGTAAAGCTTGTTGCCGGTGTCGTATTACGTGCTTTCCTGCTCGAGAACGCGCCGAGCGTCTGGCTGTAGAAGGTAGTATGGAGATTCACCGATAGTCAAGCAGTCTATCAGTTTTTGACTGCCGGAATATAAACGACTATAACAATGTACCGTAAATCTATACGGGTGCTCTTCGACTGCTTGTCGAAGTCTTTTTTTTTTTTTTTTGCCCCAGCCAATAGGTCTCTAGACGTTACAGAGAACCCCGAACAACCCAAACTGTTAATCTTCAATACCCCTTTGTACTTACGATCTTGTTTCCACTAACTGTCCTGTTAGATTAACCCCATAAATTTCATTCACTCCGCATACTCAATCCTATAGACACCCTTTTAATCCTTCAATCACAGACGTAACTCGATTTTACAAAACAGTCAAGAGTATTCAAACCCACTTCATTTAAAAATCCCGATTCACCATTACAACACTGACTTCAGCAGCGATTGCCTCAGTCTTCCCAAAACTCTACGAAGAAGAAAAATCCAAATTCTATGTCTTTCTTTCCCCGATCCGAAGCATGAAGCTCCTCTCTCTAATTTCCTTGATCTTCAAAACCCTCCAATGAAACCGAACTGGTAACCTTGCAAAAGCTTGAAAACTAGCTCTCCCCCGATTCCCCGAAAAAAAAACCTCCCTCCCTAAAACTATATTCTCTCCTAACTTTATCCTCTGAATTTCTTCAATCTTCCATCTTAGATCCGGAATTGGCTCTCGCTGTCAGAGCTTAGATCCGAAATTGGCTCACGTCATCAAGGCCTTCTCCTCCGTTTTTACCTTTAAGAGATCCATTTACCGAAAACAACGTTCCCTGAAACGGCACAGAGAACAGGACAGCCCGAAACAGAATCGAAACTCCATAATTGGGACCACATTGCGTCGCCCGACCAATTCAAGTCCCATATTGGGTAAGATGCCCGTAGTAACCTGGATGCTCGCGTAATTGGATCAAATTGGTCTTCGCGTCAGACTGGCTGAGGCCCGTAGTAAGACCTGGATTTTCCCGTAACTAGACTACATTGGGTTGCCCCACCAATACAGGTCTCATATTAGATAAGAGGACTCGGATTGGATTCTCGAAATTAGATCCAATTGGCTCTTCAAACCCATCGTGTGACTTGGTCCTTCTCATCCTGCTAACTCCCGTTATTAGAATCGAATGGAGCATTTCAGTATGCCCTGGCTGACTAAAACGGGGTGACTGAATCTGACCACTCGGTATTTGCGCTGGAGTTGGTCGATGCTCCCAATTTTCGAGGTAACTGAATATTAATAAAATTCCTTTTTTTTTTTTTTTTTTTTTTTATTTTCACTGTATACTCGTGTTACAACACGACACCGGACCAATAACAGAAGATTCTAAGGAACAAATGAGAGAAGCATCAAAAGAAGCAAGTTAAAGAGATCCAATGAGAATTGGACATCAATTTACTAAAGAGACTTTTGAAGAATTGAAGATTGGTTCTGATGGTTCTTTATTACCGAAGGAAATTACTTGCTTCAAAAAGATGTTGGCTAAACAAGGTAGATCGTTTGCCTTCGAATCTTATGAAATTGGGTGTGTGGATCCGAATATTATAACACCTATGGTTATCTTCACTGTATCGCATGTATCTTGGAATCTAAGACCGATTCCATGATCGAGGACATATTTACCTAAATTGGTGGAACTATTAAAAGAAAAGATAAAGATGAAGATATTGGAACTCTCATTTGTGTCATATTCTAGTCGATGGTTTATGGTACCTAAGAAGAATGGGTCACTATGGTTTATTCAAGATATGCAACCGATGAATGCAGTAACTGTCAAAAATGCAGGAATTGGACCTATTGTAGATGAATTTGTTGAGGCATTTGCAGGAAGGGCGATCTATTCAATGGGTGACTTGTATTCAGGTTATGATCAATTTCAACTTACCAAAGGAAGTAGACATATGACAACAATGAGGACACCGCTTGGATTGGTTAGAATGTACACTCTTCTTCCAGACGTGACCAACTCAATTGCGCATATGATGAATGGGATGAATAAGGTATTGAGAGATTTTATTTTAGAAAAGACTATGCCTTTTCTGGATGATGTTCCTATAAAAGGATGCAGAGAAGGAGACAAGGATGAAACTTTAGATAAGAGGAGGTGTCGCAAATATGTTGTTGATCATATACAAGATTGTGAAAAGATTTTAACTCGGCTTGGAGGAGTTCATCTTACATTATCGGGTATGAAGTCTGTATTTGGAGTACAAGAAGTTGTGATTGTTGGACATTTATGTGGATCTTACGGAAGAAAACTAGATCCGACTAAAGTTGATGCAATTGGAAGGATGAAAGAGGATTGTGATTCTTTAACAGAGGTTCGCAGGTTTTTAGGTCCATGTATATTTTATCAAACTTAGATCCCTCATTATGCTCACATAGCAGATCTATTATATGAACTGTTACGCAAGGAATACCGATTTAAATGAAAAGAAAGGCATATTCAAGGAATGCAAAGATTGAAGAAATTATTGATGTTACCTCCAATATTGAAGAAGGTTGATTATAAGTGCAATAGACCAGTGATTCTTATTGTGGACACTAGTCCAATTGCCATTGGATGGGCTGTGGGTCAAGATGATTCAAATGGAAATAGATTTATAGTTCGATTTGGAGCTAAAGTTTTAAGTATTCGTCAGCGTGCATATTTGCAAGTCAAAAGAGAACTTTGGGGAGTTGTTTCGGCTATGAAAGCTGAAAAGGACTATTTGATTGGAGTAGTAGTAGTAATTGAAACAGATTGCTTGCCATTGCTCGGAATGATTACTAATTGTTCAACGCCAGATATTGCAATGTTGAGATGGATTGCTTATATTAAGTCACTAAATCCAGAATTTAAGCATATTACTGGGAAGGACAATTTAGTAGCAGACATGCTATCTCGAGCAAGATACGAGAGGGAGGACGAAATGGTTGAAGACATTGATGACATCGGATTGAAATTCTATTCAATATCAAATCTCAACAGAGAAGACAAGCTATTTCTTGAAGAATCTTATGAAGGAGAATTATTGGATATTGGTCATTACTTGAATACCTTGACTAAGCAATAGAATTGGTCTACAGAAAAATTCAAACAAATAAAAAAAAAAGCATATGGATTTTTGCTTCAAGATGGATTCTTATCGAAGAGATCGAAGTAAGGAATTAGGATGCTACAATGAGTGATAGGCAAAAAAGAAGAAAAACTAAAATTATTAAAGGAGTTTCATGATAGTTTATAGGCAGGGCATAGAAGAATCTGGGCTACTTTTGCTAAACTCAAGGAACGATATTGGTGGAAAAATATGTATCAAGATGTGCTTTCATTTGTAGAGTTATGTGAAATCTGTCAATCGTATTCTAATATCCGACATCGAGATGGTCTTCATCCTACGTATCCTCTAACTATTCATTTTAAATGGATTTTTGATTTGATTATTATGCCAGTTGGATTATGGCTGATGAGATATTTGGTCTTAGCTCGTGAAGATTTATCAAATCTAGTAGAAGGAAGAGCATTGAGGACAAAATCTACAAAGAGGATTTGTAGGTTTTTGCTTGAAGATGTCATTTGCTGCTACGGATGCGTAGGAAAAATCAATGTACATCGTGGAGAATTAAATGCACAAGAAGCTCATAAGTTCTTTGAAAGATGTCGAGTTAAACTATCACTGATTACTGCTTATAATCCAGAAGGGAATGCAAAAAGCAAACGTGGTCACCCACCGATTGTGAAAGCATTAGTTAAAGCTTGTAATGGGAAAGTTAGAGAGTGGCCACGGCTTTTGTCATTTGCATTATGGGCTAATTGAACAACACATAGTTCGGTGACAGGATATATGCCAGTAGAACTTATGACAGGTCAAAAACTAATTATGCCGATTGAAGAAAGAGTACTTATTTGGAGTATTCTACAATGGGAAGATGGATTGACAAGAGAAGAACTTCTGGCTATTAGGATTTGACAATTGGAGCAAAGATCGGAAGATGTGCAAATAGCATTGGAAAGGTTAAATAGAGCAAGATTACAAAACAAGGCGCGATTCGATAAGCAACATCGATTGAGACCTAAAGCAATTGAGAAAGGTGACTGGGTACTTGTTTATGATAGTAGTCTGGACAACCAATATAGTACTTTACGAAAGTTTTCAAAACATTAGTTTGGACCATATGTAGTAACAACTGTTCATGATAATGTGACTTACTCATTACGGGAGTTAGATGGTACAAAATTGAAAATACCAATTACAGGGAAGCGAGTAAAAATATTTAAACAAAGACATGCGGGGATGAATATGGAAGACCTTAATGAAGGTATAGAGATTCCACAGCAAGAAGATGAAGGTGATTTGGATAATGAAGGTGACGAAGACGAACTGGACAAAGACATAGAGAATATATTATAAATCAAACAGCAATTGGATAAATTGGTGCATATCGGAGGATGCACAGGTTCAGAGGGGGTGGATGTCATGTTGTAACACGAGTATATCGTAAAAATATAAAGAAAGGGGACTTTTATTAATGTTCAGTTATCTCGAATATTGGGAGCAACAACCGATTCCAGTGCCAATATTTAGGGGCCAATTCAAACACCCCGTCACAGTCGGTCAAGGTATACTTACCAGTAATGAAATGCTCCGTTCGAGTCCAATAATGGAAGCCAACAGAATTGAAAGGACTAAATCGATGATTGAGCGAGCCTGACGTGAAGGAACAATTTGTCCCAATTACGAAAACATCTAGGTCTTACTACGGGCCTCTTAGCCAATATGAGACCTGATTTGGTCGAGTGACTCAATGTGGTCTCGATTACGGGGGTTTTGATTTCATTTCAGACTGTCTTGTTCTTTGTGCCGTTTCAAGGAATGTTGTTTCCAGTGTATTCTCAGATAGCAAATCATGCCATACGACACCGTATACCATGATTAGAGATTACTTGTACAAACAAGGGCGGGATGGAATTTTATGCCATTGCATCTTTCAAAGTGAAGTTCGTACAATTTTGGAAGGATGTCATTTGGATAGTTGTCGTGGACATTTTGCGGAAGACAGTACTGCTTGCAAGGCTTTAATGGCCGGATATTGGTGGCCCACAATGTTTTCTGATGTGCACCAATTTGTTAGTCGTTGTGATCCCTGTCAACGAATTGGTCGACACACGGGTACTTTAGCGATGCCGTTAGTACCAATCTTGGCACAGGCACCATTTGAGAAATGGGGAATTGATTTTGTTGGACCCATTGTACTAACATCGAGACATGGACAAAAGCGGTATATTTTAGTCGCCACGGACTATGTAACAAAATGGGCGCAGGCTATTGCTACCCACAATGATAATGCAAGTACAGTGGCCACATTTCTATGCGAGAATACTATTACTCAATTTGGATGTCAGAAGGAATTGGTTAGCGATTGCGACACCCATTTCATAAATGCGACCATAGCAGCCTTGACAAACACATACGAAATCAAGTATAGGAAAATAACACCATATCATCCTCGGACCAATGGACAGACGGAATAGACCAATAGTATTCTATGTAAGATTTTAACCAAAATAATTTCGGGCGCGGGAACGGATTGGGATACTAAATTATTTGTGGCATTATGGGGGTATCATATTGCATATAAAGTGACTACCAATTCCACACCATTCCAATTGGTATACGGACAAGAAGCAATATTACCCATTGAATTGGAAGTTCAGAGTTTGCGCATTGTGTTGGATGAACGTCTTAGAGATAAGGAATCACTTCAACATTGGTTGGCAGAGTTGGAAAAATTAGATGAAATATGGGCTACAACTCTCTTTAATATGGAAGCAACTCAAAAACGGCGGAAGAGTTACTATGATAGTAAACTACGTCCGAAGAGTTTTATGCCCAATGATTTGGTATTATTGTTTGATAGCAGGTTTAATTATTTTTCGAGTAAATTTCAAGTTTGCTGGCATGGAGATATATCATGTGATTGAAGGATTTTCTAATGGATCTGTTCAATTGGAGGATTTCATGGATCAGCGATTCAGTACCCGCATTAACGAGTACCGATTACGGTTATATCATACGTAAAACTCGGGACGGGTTTTCAATTTCTGGAGGAGGTCACGTTGAATGTATGTAGGATAGACCTAATTAAGTGCGTTAGAGTGTAGAGGCGGCTGAAAGGATAGTTAGTAATTACTAATGTGTCAAATGGGACGAAGGTGAGAAATGGACAGTAGGGGTAATATTTTGTCATTATTACCAGTAGGTAAAAGAATAAGAATGGGGCACCCATTTACGGTCATTCTCAAGTGTCGCATTCTGTTATTGTTTCTTTTTGGTGTTACAATTTCAGATGTTTCGGAGTACTGGAGCGTAGTATTGACTGTTAGAGCTTGAAAGAATGTGCATCATGGCAATAGAGAGTGCAAAGAGAGCTACGGACAGAGAAGAAAGTGGCCGAAATGTGAAAGCTAAATGCAATTTAGGACCACCATCCATAGTAATCGTTACCAATATGGAGCCTATGAAGCTGGAGATTTATTGGACGCCAAGGAAAATACGAGATTTTTGAAACGTGCAAATATTTCAGTTTTTGCAAAAGTCAGATAGTTTGCCTTCAATTAATGTGACATTAGTGGAAGAATACATCGCAAACTATGATCCACAAGATGGATCAAGCGTAGTACAAGGGCGCGTTATCGGTATTGATGAGAAGATCCTCGAAAAAGTACTATTTTTTTTAGTTGGAGAGATTGCGGTGGGTGCTGAGGAGTCCAGTGACTTCCGACTGAGAAGTTATTTCAAAAGTGGCATGTCATCATTTGAGAAGAACCAAGGTTGGCAGACGGTTGAGGCAATTATATCAGAGCTCATGGAATGGTTGCGCTTCGTGCTGAGGCATCTAGGGTTGTATCGATATAATACATATATGTCAAAACGGTTAATGTTTGCAGTGGTAGGAACGTTTGAAGGATTGGTGTTCAATTGGGCAGCTTATGTAGCGACCTGTATTCATGCAAAAATCGGAGCCAAGCACAAAATAGGGAAGTTTACAGCATTGCTATATTCCAATTATGTGTATGCTGTGATCGCATATACATTACAACAAACATCGCCAGTAGAGGGAAGTTCTGAAGCAATGCCAGTGCCTCCGCAGCAAGAACGAAATTTGTTGGCACAGAATGTCAATACAACGGAGGTAATACATGAAATTGGGGAATCCAGTCGTCTAGTGGTAGCAGAAACAGATCCGATTCATTTGGTGGTGGAGGAGGAGAATGAAGTCCCGACGTTGTTAGATATCAATCAGTTAGCATTTCCATAGGGCCGACTACCGGAAGGCGTACATCTTAAAAATTCTTTATTGAAGTGTATTTCACAAGTACATTGCATAGTATGAGCATTGGATGTAGAGGGCAGTGGTAAATTGGAATTAGAGGCAAGCAAAAAGGTGATATTGGAGCAGACACGAAGAATTGAAGAGGAAGAATGGATTATCCAGGCGAATGCGGAATCCAAGCTGCTATTGGAGCGACAAATTGGGGAACAACAGGAAGCTTAGGACAAAGAAAGAGAGCGCATGGTGGAGACCTACAGGCAAGAGCTATTCCGGGCTTGCAGTCATTCAATTTTGGAACTGGAAAAAGTGAAGGGTGAGTTGATAATGGAACAAAAAAAGACCGAGTTATTGGCGCAAGAGAAATTGGTATTGAGTGACCAATATAGATGTGAAACGGAGCAATTAAGGGCTGAAATTGAGGCCTTGAACGCCGAGGTGACAAGATTGGCAGAGGATTTAGTCAATATTGGTCAAGCACAAGTATCAACGTTACCAGTTTCTGAAGTTCGAGAAGAGAGGAGTCACTTTCAGTGCCAGTTGGAATTGAGAGATGCCCAGATCTTGAAATTAGAAGCTCAAGTCCGTGAACTAGGTGAGTACAATGAAGACCTTTCAGCTCAGTTGAGGCAAGAACCAATGGAAGGATTGGAGAAGGATGAAGATTTGCAGTTGGAACCGGAATCGGTGGAACCAATAACTGATACTGCGGCAATTGATTAATTAAATAGGTCAGAGAGATCACAATTTTTGTAGAGTTTTGTTAAATAATTTTTAGATAGGTATCAATTGAGTTTGTACGAGGACGCTGTATAGTTAGGAATGGGGCTATGTAGAATAAATAGTTATTTTTAGAATGTAGATACCTAATGTATAGTATAAACAGGGATAGATAACTGTTAAAAAGGTGGTTCAGCAGGTAGAATGGATGAATAGTGAGGAAAAGTAGTTATCATCTGTAGTATAGGAGTTGGTATCTCGGAGTAGTATAAGGAGGATGGGAGAGGGGAAGAAAATACCAGACTGTGAGAGTTGTAAGCCGAGGGCCAGACTGTGAGAGTTGTGAGCCGGGGTAAGTTTGGTGCTATCTCTTTTCTTTTGTTTGTTATTTTCTTTGAATAAGAGGATTGAAAGTTTTTGAATATTGTGAAGTGAATTATGGAAATGTGATTGGTATTATTTGAGAAGAAGAAAGATTGAATGGTGAAATCCGATTGCATTTTAGCAGAGAGAATGAGTCTGTGTTTGTGTGAAATATTGTAATGTGAATGGCAGTTCTGTGTGAAGAATTCCAGAGATTGGAACGAGGGTAATTGTGTGCTAAAAGCTGTGAGGGCACAGTATTACAGTTGGAGATTATGAGGATGAATATATTGGTGGAAATAGTAGTTATTGATATGACTGAATTGCTGTAAGGAAGAGACCGATAAAGTGAAGGAAGAGATTATAGTTTTTTTGTGTGTTCAGATATTGGAAATAGAGACGATACATTCAAGAGGTAATTGATTGTGTGATCCTAACGTTAATGCTTAAGCAACTAGTCATATTCCGTATTCGAATCTCCCTATACGGGTTTATTCTGGGAGGTTTCTTCCAGAATGAGTTAAACGAGCAATCACATAGAAGTTTTACAAAAATTGGATGGTCAGATTGAAAATTAGAGCTTCTTGAAGCTCGCTATCTAGGATTAAGGTTTAAAAATAAAAAAATTAAAAGTTAAAAATTAGAAAAAAAAGAATAATATAAATAAAAAAATAAAATAAAACTAATAAATAATAAAAAAAATTGTACTTATAATATCTTGAAGTTATTAAAAATAGTGTTTCTAAGCACTTTATATTGAAATTATGCTTTTACATTGAAATCCAAAATATTTTGTATTTAAATAGTTGAAATCCACTAGACAACTTGAATATTTATAAAACATTGTTTTATCTTTCACAACTAGATACCCGATGTAATCTCAAGCAAGATAGCACATAATACGACAACGTAGGCAATGCAACAAAGAAGTTCATGAGATTAGTTTCAACCCTGACCTAGGCACATCAACTATCGACGTATCGATAGAATTTTTAGAGTCTAAGTAGATGGTGGCTACAGCATCAATTTAATGAGCGCAGATACAATAGATGCTTTGGACTTAGTACATTTAGTATCCATGACATTGATATTATGGATGGCAGATCATAGTCGAGTTAAATCCTTAGATATCTTGTAAAATATTCAAATCATTATTGCAGGTATCGAATACAAAATAGACTATTTTATTTTTTAGTTACAATGTTCGACTTTATCATATCCAATTTTATTGGGACGACCCTAGCTTTATCAAATAAAAGCCAAAAATGATTGGAATTATGATACTTTGACAATCAAAAAAGGTGTCGACAAGATGGTGTTACAAATGTACCCAGTATACTATCATGAGGAATCTCAAATGTGAACATTTGAATTGATATTTGATGATGAGCTCAGTTCTGATGAAGATACCATCGTACCAAAGGATTTCGAAAAGGCTTTGTACCATGGGGTGGTATATCAATGTAAAAGACTAGGAGAACATTTGATATATTCATCGGATATGGAAAATTCGGATAATATTATTATAGGTTAAGTGACCAAATATGATGTATACCGAATTAGTGCACTGGAATCAGAATTGAGTACCTCTGCTATGTTGGACTCGGCAAATGGATCAGAATCAGTGAGGGAGTTGAAATAGGAAAAGACAGGTAAATCTTTATGTCAAATTATTAACTTGGCAACAAATGAAATACCTAAGACAATTAAAATTTACAAAGGTATTCATGATCAAGAGTTGATATGTTGGAAAGAATTTTTCATTCACCATAAATCTGCTTTCGCTTTGACTTATGTTGATTTTAAAGATATTTCTCTGAAAGTTTGTGAACATTGGATCATTTTGGAAGAGGATGCTAAACCTATCCATTAGAGACAATATTGACTTAATCAAAAATATTTCCTAATGGTGAAGAAAGAATTAAACATACTTATTGAGGTTGGTTTTATTTATCCAGTATCAAACAGTGAGTGGTTTTCTCCAATCGTGATGGTGCCAAAGAAGAATGGTAAAATTAGAATTTACTAAGACTTTCGGAAATTAAATGCGGCTATCAAAAAGATTACTTTCCATTATCTTTTATAGCTAGTATATTGGATGTTGTAATAGGGCATGAATGTTATTCTTTCATAGATGGATTCTTTGGTTATAATCAAGTTAAAAAGATCAGCCAAAGGCTACTTTCACTATGGACTAGAGAACATTTGCTTATGACATTATGCCGTTTGGATAATGTAATGCTCCAGCCACATTTCAACGGGTGATGATTGAGGCATTTCAAGATTATTTACAAATATTTATAGAAATATTTTTAGATGACTTTTGTACTTTAAGTAGACAACAGGATCATTTGAAATGCCTAGGCAAATGTTTGAATCAATGTGCTACATATGGGATATCATTGAATATTGATAAATGTTAATTTGGTGTTCTGTCTAAAAAACTTTTGGGACATATAGTCTCCAAACACGGTATCCACTGATGAAGATAAAATTCAGTACATAATGAATATGCCAAGATCAGAGATACTATTGAGTGTTCATGGTTTCGTTGGCCATATCAATTATTATCGATGATTTATTCATTAGCTTGCAAATTTCTATCAATCTCTGACTAATCTTTTAAATAAATCTTTTTTGAATAGAACTAGTCCAATTTGGACTAAAAAGTGTACATTGGCATTTGAAGAATTGAAGCAAAAATTGGTATCTACACCAGTATTAATGGCACCTTATTGGACAAAGCCATATCATGTGTATGTTGATGCATCCAATGTTGTTATTGGATCTATGTTAAGTTAGAAAGATGAAAAGAGAATGGATCATCTAATACATTATGTCAATCGATAATTATTAGTTGCCGAACAAAATTATACTACTATTGAACGGGAAGCTTTGGGCATGATATATTTGATTCAGAAATTTTTGCATTATTTGCTGGATTATGCATTCGTATTTTATGTGGATCATGATGCCTTAAAATACATGATTAATAAGCCTTAGTTGAGTGGACATATTCCCAAATGGATATTACTACTACAAGAATTTAATTTTATTATTATCGTAAGACCTGAGAAGAAGCATGCAAATACAAACCATTTATTCCGGTTGTCCAATATCTTGAGCAATGAACCTGTTCTTGATGTACTTCTCGATGCTGATTTATTTGTTGTAGATGTGATTTCACTGGAGTATAGTGAAATAATTTAGTTTTTGACATTCCAAATATTTTTACCTATATTTAGTGAGAAGCTTAAGAAACTCTTAATTTTGAAAAGTATCATGTATACAATGATTAGTGATGCTTTGTATAAGCAAAGAAATGATGGCATTTTACAATCCTGTATCTTTCAAAGTAAAATACACTTGATATTAGATGGTTACTACTTGGATAATTGTGGTGGATATTTTGTCAATGATAGTACTACTTGAAAAGCTTTAATAGTTGGATATTGGTGGCAAATAATGTTTTTAAATGCACACTTATATGTTCATCGTTATAATCCATATCAAAGAATTGGTCAACCAACTAGTACTTCTGCGATGCTGTTAGTACCAACTTTGGTCCAAGCACTGTTTAAAAAATGGAGAATTGATTTTGTTGGACCAATTGCACTAGCGTTGCAACATGGACAGAAGTAGTATATTTTAGTTGCCACAAACTATGTAATCATATGAGTAGAGGCTATTGCAATACGACATGATAATGCAAATATTGTCATCACTTTTCTATACGAGAATATTATCACTCGATTAAGGTGTCCTATAAAATTGGTTAGTGATCAAGGAATCCATTTCATTAATTCTACAAATATAGCTTTGACAGATATTTACAAGATCAAGTATAGAAAAACAATTCTATATCATCCTAGAGCCAATGGACAAACAAAAAAGACCAATGGTATTTTATACAAGATGTTAACTAAGACTATTTTGAAGGCAGGCATGGATTTTGATACCAAATTATTTGTAGCCTTATGGACATATCATACGATGTATAAAGTGACAACCAATTCCATGCCTTTCAATTTGGTTTTCAGGCAAGAAGTACTCTTATCTATCAAACTAGAAGTCCAAAGTTTACGGATCGCAGTGGATGAATGATCGAGTGATAAAGAGTTCATACACTACTGGTTGGCAAAATTGAAAGAATTGGATGAAATTTGGGCTACTGCTCTTTTAATGATGGAAGCTACCTAGAAACAATGGAAGAGTTACTAAGATAGTAAACTACAACTTAAGAGTTTTATGTCCAATGATTTGGTCTTGTTTTATAATAGTTATTTTAATACTTTTCCAAAAAAATTTCAAGTTCAATGGCATGATTTGTATCCGGTGGTTGAAGGATTTTCCAATAGATTAGTCCAATTGGAAGATTTTATAGGCCATCAATTTTGTACACATATTAAAGGGCACCAATTACAATTGTATTATACTTAAAATCCAAGACGGATTTCAATTTTTTTCTTGAGGCTATACTTATTAGTATAAGTGGACTAGGTTGTAGAGGCAATTAAAAGGATATTTAGAGATGTAATTAGTCATAGGTCAGATGGGATGGCAGAAGAAACGGATAATATGGATAACATGTTGTCAAAATATAAAAGTTAAATATAATTTGAGACCACCATCTGTAGTAATCATTACCAATATGAAGCTTATGAAATTAGAGATCTGTTGGATGCTAAGAAAAATACGAGATTTTTGAAATGCGCAAATGTTTCAATTTTTGCAAAAGTAAGATAGCTTGCCATCAATTAATGTGGTATTTGTGGAAGAATACATTACGAACTATGATCGAGAGGATGAATTGAGCTTAATAGAAGTACACATTATCGATATTGATGAGAAGATCTTAAAAAAGATGATGTATCTTTCAATTGGAGAGCTTGCGGTAGGAGCAACGGACTTAAGTGATTTCAACTTAGGAACATTTTTCAAAGGTGGAATGTCATCATTTGAGAAGAACTAAGGTTGGCAGACAACTAAGGTAATTACAACAGAGCTCATGGAATGGATGCACTTCATTCTAAGGCATTTAAGGTTGTATCCATACAACACATATATTAAAAAATAAGCACTTTGAAGACACAAAACTTAGCATCAGTAAGGTTGCACACAAAGAGAGTATGGAATAAGATGTCTCTCACTTCCAATACCCATTACTTATAGATAGTAGTTGCTACCCTAAAAGATAACTTCTACTCTTTGACTTTTATACACGTGGCCCTAGGATCCTTTTGGCATCTCACGAGCCTCGAAGGTATCCTATGATACATACTAATGATTCATACTTAGTCTTTGGATATTGCCTTGTTAATACTTTATCCTTTTGACTTTGACTCTTAGTCCATGACTTCGTCTTATATCCATTGGATGCCCTTACTATATACCAAGAGTTAAACCTTTGATAACTAGTAACTTACCTAAGTTAATATTTTCTATAAGGTAACTTATTCTACTTTTATTTTAATACTCCCACTTTGCTATTGGTCAAATGGTTTTTAATCCTAATGCCTTTGTCAATATGTGGTGTCTATCTTTTACTAATGCCTTTGTCAACAAATCAGCAAGCATTTCCTCCATTGCACAATACTTCATATCAATCACTCCCATTTCAATCTTTTCTCTTATAAAGTGATGTTGAATGTCAATGTACTTGGTCCTTCAATGATGCTTTGGATTCTTTGCAAATGCAAGACATCCTTGATTGTCACACTCCATTGGAGTTGCTTCCATTTGCACATCTCCAATATCCTTCAAAAATTGTCTCAACCATATTGCTTCCATTGTACTATGGCTTACTACCATGTACTCCGCCTCCATTGTTGACCTTGCAATTGTTGGTTGTCTCTTATAATTCCATGAAATTGCTCCCATTCCAACAAAGAATACATAGCTCATTATTGACCTTCTATCATTTACATCTCCAATCCAATCCACATCACAATAACCATGCAAACTAATGTTATCACCTCCAAGGCATAATTTGAAGTTCAAAGTACCTTTTAAGTACCTCATGATCCTTTTGATGGTTGTCCAATGGATTGTTCTAGCCTTTGACATGTATTGGCTCATAACACTCACCGCATATGCAAGATCCACCCTTGTGCCAACTATTGCATACATAAGTGAGTCCACTGCTGCCTTGTATGGAACACCTTGTATTTGACCTTCAACTTTAGCAAACTCTTCATCCGTGAACTTCATCAACTTCAAGTTTGTCTCCAATGGTGTTCCAATAGGCTTACACTCATCCATGTTAAATCGTTATAAGACTTCTTCAATGTACTTGCTTTGGCTCATTGTAATGGTCTTCTTAGCATGATTTCTTACAAATTCCACTTTTAAATAATAGTGAAGCTCTTCCAAATCACTCATTTCATACTCCTTTTCTAACTTTGCCTTTAACCAATCTATCAACTTCAATATATTGGTTAAGATGATCAAATCATCAACATAGAGGATGACAATCAATATAAACCTATTTGATTGCATCACATATAAGGAATGATCAGCTTCACTCCTTACAAATCCTTTACTCACAAAGAATGTATTAATGCATTGGTACCATGCCATTGGTGATTATTTTAGCCCATACAAGGATTTTTTCAACTTACAAACAAGGTGTTGTTTGCCTTCTTCAACAAATCCTTGAGGTTGCTCCATGTAGATGTCTTCTTCCAAACTTCCATTCAAGAAAGTCGTCTTCACATCCATTTGATGCATCTCCAAGTCCATTGCTGCTCCAATTGCCACAATGGTTCTAATGGTGGTGAATTTGGCCATGGGAGCAAATGTCTCATTGAAATCCACACCAACAACTTGTAAGTAGCCTTTCACAACTAATCTTGCATTATACTTCACAACATTATCTATTACATCCTTCTTTATTCTAAACACCCACTTACAACCTATTGAAGCTCGATTTGATGGAAGTTGAGTCAATTCCCATGTTCCATTGTCCATGACTGATTTGTACTCTTCTTTCATAGCATTCTCCCACTTCAATACATCCATGGACTTCATTGTATCATATAAATTCATTGGATCAGCAAGAAGTACAACATTGGCATGTTCTTCACTTATTTGAGGAAAGATGTGGTCTTTCCACTATTCACCACATGGTTTTCTTTCTTTCAAAGGATATCTCCTTTCATTTCAAGAAGATCCTTTTTCTTGCATACCATCTTTCTTCTTCCTCAATGCTTGTCTTTTCTTACTCAAAGATTGATATTCTTCATCATCATCATCACCTTCAATATCTTCATTGTCTTCATTGTTAGTTCTAGCAATTGAAGGCACACTATGATTTACCTTCTTTGGCACTTGATCTTGATTTCTATTTCCTCCATCCTCATTGTCATCATCATCTTCTTCTTCTTCTTCTTCTTTCTTTGTTGAACTTGAAGATGTGTCCACAAACACACCTTTACTCCTACTTGGATATTCTTCCAAAAGCTCAAAAATAATCTTATGTTCCAAAAACTCTACATCATCATTTTTGATGATCTTCTTGGTTTCTAAACACATTAGCCTATATGCTTTGGTACCTTTACAATATCCAACAAATACACATTTTGTACCTTTTGCATCAAGTTTGGACCTCATACAATCTGATACTTTTGCATAAGCAATGCATCCAAAAATCCTCATGTATGAAATACAAGGTTTCTTCCCACTCCAAGCTTCTTGTGGAGTCATTGATGTAAGTGTACTTGTAGGGCACCTATTTTTTGTATACACTGCATTTATCATAGCTTCTGTCCAATACTCATGCCCAAGGTTTTGTGTATGAAGCATACTCCTTGCCATCTCCACAATGGTCTGATTTATTCTTTCAACAACTCCATTTTGTTGTGGAGTGTAAGGAGTAGAGATTTGTCTTGCAATACCTTGAATCTTTATGAATTCATTAAAATACTTTGACATGTATTCACCTCCATTTTCCATTTTCAACACTTTGATCTTGTACTCACATTGTTTCTCTACAAGAGCCTTAAACTCCTTAAACCTTGAGAAACATTCACTTTTAGCTTTAATGATATAAATCCACACCTTTTTTGAAAATTTATCTATGAATGTGACAAAGTACCTTTTTCTTCCAATTGATGGTGTCTTCATTGGTCCACAAACATCAGAGTGCACAATCTCCAATAATTTTGTTGTACGTATTGCAACTCCACTTAGAAATGAAGCCTTTTGTTGTTTGCCTTGTATACATCCTTCACAAGTAAGTGTCATGGCATTGTGGCTGAATTGACCAAGATCTAAGCCACTTATTATGGATTGGAGTTCGTTCATGCATTTGGCATTCAAATGATGAAGTCGTTGATGCCAAATTCCAAACTTGTCTTGATCTTGTGGAAAATCAGCAAATGCTGCCACTTCAACTCCATTCACCTTCTTGCAATTGATGAAGTAGAGATTTCCATCTCTAAGGCCTTTGACAATATGTTGGCCATCCAATGTCTTGACAAAAAATCCATTCATATCAAATTGAACCTTATAACCATATGATATAAGTTTATTCACCAAAAAGAGGTTCTTCTTCATTTTTGGAACATGTAAAACTTCCTTCAATGTGATCCCCTTGATTTGGTCCTTTACAAAAATTTCTACCACAATGGAGCCAATTTCAATGGCTTGTACCATGCCAATGTCTCCCAACCACACTTTTATTGCTGAAATTTCTTCATAAGTGTTAAATGAACACTTGTATGGTATCATATGCTTAGTAGTACCTGAATCTATAATCCACTTCAAAATAGCAGCCATGGAGGCTCCTTCCTTTGCCATGATATCATACTCATCTCTACCAAAACTATCACTAGTATTTTTTGCATTCTCCCTATCTTCTTTCTTGGCCTTATAACAATTTCTAGCAAAATGATCTAGTTTTCTACAAATATAGTAATTCCTCATATTACTTTTTGAATTATCAGGTTGGTGAGAATAGCTACCTTTGCCTTGTCTTGAAAATAGAGCCTAATCATCACTTCCAAGCTCTTTTTCTTTCTTCTTGGTCACTTCATGGATGAATCTTGATGTGACATAGTTCATGGTAAGCTCTTTCATGTTGATGGACTCCAATGCCACAATGAGATAGTTGTAGGATTCGGTGTCGTGTTGTGGTTTGGCTACTATATGAAAATAATGTAATTATGTACTTAATATATAATTTATTAAGTGACATGGTAAGAGCCATATTAGTAGATTTTAGTCGGTTGTAGAATATAATTTGATTATTACTTTGAGAAGAGGGTGTTTAAAAAGATTACTATAGAATTTGTATAACTTTAATTTCTTTTTGATAGTGGCTCTTAAGATTGGTTTTGGTTGATAGTAACTTCTAAATATTTAGAGTCACCTTTGTTAGACATTGGTGACATTTAAAAACTTATTTTGGTTCTTTTATTTGGTGTTTAGAGCATACATTATGTAAATCTTATAAGAAAAAGGATTGAAGAAGGATTTTGGTAGCAAAGGGAGGAATTAGGGCACCAATATAGATGAATGGAGATAAAAAAATAAAAATCTCCATTCCTATTGGTCAAAAATCATGACCAATGGGCTTTGAGGAGGCTGCCCGAGGCCATATTAGGGATTAGGGTTAGTTTCTCGAGGCCATTCGAGTTTTTGAGGCTAGAATCAGAAGGTTTAGGTTTTTGGATATGGTTTTGGTGCAAAATTTGTGTCATTTGGGGTTTATATGAAGAAGTTATAGGCTCTCAAAGTTAAGGTGTAAGTTTTCGACGTACTGTCACTCTTTTGAGCATACCACACGCGTACGGACGGAAAACGAGGATCGGCGACCGGATTTAAAGAGAGCACTTTTTCGGCTACAGTTTGTGCATACTGTTTATCGAATTCCAAGCTTTTATGAAGGAGATATTGGCAATTGAAGTCAGCGCTTGATATCTAAGGGTAGTAAGTAGCCCGAATTACTTGTGCTTGTGATTTGAGCTATATCTTAGACAATTTGATGAGGTTTTAGCTCAAAATTTCCAAGATTGTGTTTAATCTTGTTATAAAGCTTTCTTTATAAGTTTTGTGTGATTTGAAGTTCGGGTTTTTGAGATATAAGGAAAATAGTTTTTCGGGTGCTTGTAAATTAGGGTTTGGAGTGTCTGCTAGGGTTTCTTAGATGCCAAAAGATCGGGAGTGAATTTGCGGTTGGTTTTTTTTGTGATACAATTTAAGAGTAAATTCTACCGATCTTGTAAATATGAAACAAATTGAACGGTTCGATCAATAGTTATGATTTTCTAAAGTTTGGGGCGAGAAAACCCTTCGCGGAAAAAATATGTTTTGAAGGGATTTTGTTATATTTGGAGTTTTATACAAAAATAAAGGAGTTTTGGAAGCCAAGAAAAGAATCATATAAAGGTTTAAGGTACACTCTCTACAGCTAGATACCCAGTGTATTCCCAGATAGCAAATCACGCCATACGACAGACCTGGTGAACCCGACGTGAAAATTTCTGAGGTAGAGAGTTTTGAAGAAATATTTTGGCTTTTATTATGGAAGGGGGGAAAGGAAGTGGTAGTAGGAATTGCATTGGAGAATCTCTATTGCAACTGGATCCTACTACAACTCAAATGTTTCAAGCATTTATACTTTTTATGCAACAACAGCAAGCTGTGGAACGCAAGGAGGCAATGGCTACTAAAGCCTTACAATCTGTTGTTGGTTTATTAGATCAATTTGATGGAAGAAATATTTCCAAGTATCTCAAGTATTATTCTCGGAAGATGGAGGTCAATAAAGTACCGGAGAAAGATATGATTCTAACATTTGAGCTTACAATTGTACCAAAGCTTCGTGAGCATATAAAGGGGATTATTAAAACTCATGGAGAGAAATGGGAGGATTTTACCCTTCAGCTAAAAGAAGAGTATTCTTTGGAAGATGTAGAAAGGGTGATAAGAAAATCATTTATAGAATGGGTCAATAAATCCAACAAGGAGTTGGTTGCAACAGAGTTATTTCGAAAGTTTGAAAGATAGTTTCTTCAATTGTCTCGAGTGGAAAAGCTTACACTTGAAAATGATAAGGTGGAGTTATTTCTTCAATCAGCTGACAATGATTTACAAAGAGAGTTGGAATTATTATTGGAAGATAATACAAAGGATAATGGACTTACTACTGATTGGAAGAAAGTTTTTGAAGCTGTGGGCATACTTGCTAAAAGAGAGTATCGGAGGAGTAAGGTGGTAGTAAGGCAAGAGACTAGACCTCCACCAACTACAACATCTTGTAGGCAACAGCCAGAACCTGCTATACCAGTAAGAACTATTCCAATTCCTATGTCTACAGTTGCACCACAGAAAGATGCAATTGATGAGTTGGTAAAAGGAATGAAAGCCTGAGGAGAAAGAAAGATTATCTGAGAGCAAATCTGTATCAAAGCCAGGATATATACAACGATGTATTTGGTGCGATAGTATGGAGCATCCTCGAAGGAAGTGTGGAGATTTTATTGATATTCTATGACAAGGAGTAATTTTATAGAAAGATGGAAAAATTGCGTTGCAAGATACAAGTGAGTTTCTCAAAACCAATTTTGGAAAAGGAGGGATGAAAAAAGTTTTAGAAGAGCATTTATCTCAACAGGCTATGGCATCAAGAGAAGCTATTACTTATGGCATTGAGGTTGTAAAGGAGAAGGAAGATGTTTTTGATAAGTATATAAATACAGGGGATCTATGGAATCATGCTATTATCTGCATGAATAAAGAAAAAACAACAAGGCAGGAATTACTTAATACAGCCACAATAATTAAAAATGCTACAGGATGGGATGATCCTATAGATACTGTGTCTGTACATGCATATTTGGCAAAGTCTCAACATGAAGCTCTAATAGAGGAGAAAAGGGGAAGAAATGAAATACAAGAAAATCTTGAAGAGCCAACAAACAAGAGGAGATCTCAAAGGCATGCAAAAATAGCACAAAATAAAGAATTACCTATACCACATGTTAATAGACCATCTAAGGCTGGGCCATCAATATTGCATCTTGGAAATACTTCACTGCCAAAAGAAAAATGGGAAGAAAGGATAGAGATTGATAGAGACAAAGGGAAGAGTAAGCATGTTATTTATAAACTTCAATCTGATATTGAGGCAGCCACAGATTTGAAAGGAGTCTTGGAAGAAAGAGTATTGAATGCCAAAATTGAATTTACTCTATGAGAAATTTTAGGCATTGCAAAGAGAGAGTTTCATGAAGTCATCATAGACACTATTAAGCCAAAGAGGCAGTTGATAGGAGAATCTGCTGTATCTAATGCTTTGGATACAATCTTGACTGAAGAAGAGGAGGATGAATTGGCAGAATGTTGTATCAATAAAAAGGGACAATTTGATTTGGATGAATACAAGGATGATGACAAGGGCCCTAGACACTATACCAAGGGACATTGGGCAAGAGCCACCACAGAGACTTTAATAAAAATGGAAGACTTGGAAGAACCAGTAATTGCTCTCATTGACCATGGATCTGAAATTAATATTATGTCAAAAGAGGTCTATAAACATGGAAGGTGGCCCATTGACATTAGCCATGGATGGGTGATTCAGGCAGCAAATAATACACGAGGAGATCTTTATGGTGCTTGCCCTAATATGAAGGTCAAGGTTGGAAATGTGACCACAGAATAAAATTTTTTTGTTCAAGACACTACTTCATACCCAGTGATTCTTGATCAACCATATATTACAGCTGTGAGGATGGAGACGAAAGTTTTGGATGATGGATCAGCATGTGCCCGTATTAGAAGTCAAGATGGAAAAAAGGCAGTGCCATTTCTAACAGTACTTGCAAACCATGAGCACAATCGGGATTATTTACGAAGTAATTTATTACCAAGGGCCAGTGAAGAGTTTAAAGATTTTGGCACAGTACCACTATAGAGCGGGAATATAGTGGTACATCAAAGAAAGTATTCTCGCATGGAAAGAATAATATCTTTCATATAGGTGTTATAAAATTATATAGGAATGAATTTGTTGTACATACACAGCTTAGTGACTTACAAAATTGAGAGCAAAGAGGTGTGTAAAAATCTAAAAAAAAAAAAAAAAAAAAAAACAATATTGGGAAGGTTATATGAATCCGACCACAACTTTGGTTCTTTTTGTGCATCCCGGAGGATGTACAGGTTTAGAGGGCATGGATGTCGTATTGTGGTTCGGCTACTATATGAAAATAATGTAATTATGTACTTAATATATAATTTATTAAGTAACATGGTAAGAGCCATATTAGTAGATTTTAGTCGGTTGTAGAATATAATTTGATTATTACTTTGAGAAGAGGGTGTTTAAAAAGATTACTATAGAATTTGTATAACTTTAATTTCTTTTTGATAGTGGCTCTTAAGATTGGTTTTGGTTGATAGTAACTTCTAAATATTTAGAGTCACCTTTGTTAGACATTGGTGACATTTAAAAACTTATTTTGGTTCTTTTATTTGGTGTTTAGAGCATACATTATGTAAATCTTATAAGAAAAAGGATTGAAGAAGGATTTTGGTAGCAAAGGGAGGAATTAGGGCACCAATATAGATGAATGGAGATAAAAAAATAAAAATCTCCATTCCTATTGGTCAAAAATCATGACCAATGGGCTTTGAGGAGGCTGCCTGAGGCCATATTAGGGATTAGGGTTAGTTTCTCGAGGCCATTCGAGTTTTTGAGGCTAGAATCAGAAGGTTTAGGTTTTTGGATATGGTTTTGGTGCAAAATTTGTGTCATTTGGGGTTTATATGAAGAAATTATAGGCTCTCAAAGTTAAGGTGTAAGTTTTCGACGTACTGTCACTCTTTTGAGCATACCACACGCGTACGGACGGAAAACGAGGATCGGCGACCGGATTTAAAGAGAGCACTTTTTCGGCTACAGTTTGTGCATACTGGTTATCAAATTCTAAGCTTTTATAAAGGAGATATTGGCAGTTGAAGTCAGCGCTTGATATCTAAGGGTAGTAAGTAGCCCGAATTACTTGTGCTTGTGATTTGAGCCATATCTTAGACAATTTGATGAGGTTTTAGCTCAAAATTTCCAAGATTGTGTGTAACCTTGTTATAAAGCTTTCTTTATAAGTTTTGTGTGATTTGGAGCTTAGGTTTAAGAGATATAAGGAAAATAGTGTTCGGGTGCTTGTAAGTTAGGATTTTGTGCATCTAACCTACTAGGGTTTCTAAGATGCCGAACGATCGGTGATAGATGTACGGTTCAATTTTTTTGTGGTACAAGTTAAGTATAGCATCTAGCTTAGGTAGATATTTGAAATAAAGTGAACGGTTGGATCAACATATATGAATTTCCAAAGTCTGATGTAAAAAGGTCCTTGGCGGGAAGAAATATATTTTGAAGAATTTTAATATATTTTGAGTTTTTATACAAAACAAAGAGCTTTTTTTTTGGGAGCTAAGGCATTATATAATAAAGAAACCTAAACTCTCTACAGCTAGATACCCGGTGTATTCCCAGATAGCAAATCACGCCACACGACATCGGAAAGACTCATGATCAATGTCAACATAATGTCCTTATCATCAATTGGTTTGTCAACAATTGTTAGTTGATTAGCAATTGCATGTACCTTGTTAACATGAGCCATGAGGTCATCTCCTACTTCTATCTTTACTACCAAGTATTTCCTCCTTGTCCAAAGGATCTTGGCAAGGTTTCTACTCTCATAGATGTTGTAAAGAGTCTTTCATGCTTCCACTAGTCCATTGCAAGCTATAACATGTGAAAAATTGGCATCATCAAGGTTTATTGCAATCATCCCAAAAACCTTCTTTTCACGACGTTTGTACTCCTTCTTCACCTTGATATCAATATTGTTACTTGGAGGGTCTTCACTTTCATCAATAAAGTCCCAAAGGTCTAATAAACCCAAAAAAAGTTCCATTTTTTTCTTCCAATGGTAAAAGTTTTCACTTATAAACTTTTCAATCACTCTCAAGCTCTCATCTTCACTTGAAGCCATGTCTAGAGAAGAAATATGTGAAAAAAAATCAAAAAAAGAAAAGATAGAACTTTCAAAATCAATAAGAAGGTGTTGCTGCTTTAAAAATCCAGAATGCCTTCTTTGTAATTATACAAGTGATTTCACTCTTGTATCACTCTCAACTTCACATATAAGACTTCTCACAAGTCTTATACTCTATCTAAACCTCTTGCATAAGCTTTGCCACTCTTCAATCATCCCTCTAACCACACAAAATACTTCTTATAATAATAAGACAATGTCTTATGAAGTTAAATATATGAAAGTACAAAGTTAGAGCATCAATGATGAAATAACAATACTCAAGTTCTAAAACATCATTAAATGGAGTCTAACAACAACCAAGACTATCAATGCACTTAACAACAAGTAAGAGCAAAAACTATATCAACAACTAGATGTATAAGAAGGGTTAGAAGAGAGCAAACTCAAACTTCAGCAACAACCATAAGATCTATTCCTCACAACAAGAAAGACTTCAAAGTACTTCAAAACTCACAAGTAAAGGCAAATAGAGCCATAACCTATTAAAGAATAAGCACTTTGAAGACACAACACTTAGCATCAGTAAGGTTGCACACAAAGAGAGTATGGAATAAGATGTCTCTCACTTCCAATATCTATTATTTATAGATAGTGGTTGCTATCCTAAAAGATAACTTTCACTCTTTGACTTTTATACACGTGGCTCTAGGAGCCTTTTGACATCTCACGAGCCTCGAAGGTAACCTATGACACATACTAATGACTCATACTTAGTCTTTGGATATTGCCTTGTCAATACTTTATCCTTTTGACTTTGACTCTTAGTCCATGACTTCGCCCTATATCCATTGGATGCCCTTACCATATACCAAGAGTCAAATCTTTGACCATTAGCAACTTATCTAAATTAATATCCTCTATAAGATAACTTATTCTACTTTTATTTTAACAACATATATGTCAAGACTATTAATATTTACAGCAATAGGGACGCTTGAGGAGATGGTGTTTAATTGGACAACTTATATAGCAACCCGTTGTTGTGTTGTGATTTGGCTATTATATGAAAATAATGTAATTATGTACTTAATATATAATTTACTAAGTAACTTGGTGAGAGCCATGTTAGAAGATTTTAGTTGGTTGTAGAATATATTTTGATTATTACCTTGAAAAGAGGTTGTTTAAAAAGATTACTATAGAATTTTTATAATTTTAATTTCCTTTTGATAGTGGCTTTTAAGATTAGTTTTGGTTGATAGTAACTTCTAAATATTTAGAATCACCTTTGTTAGACATTGGTGACCTTTGAAAACTTCTTTTGGTTCTTTTATTTGGTGTTTATAGCATAAATTATATAAATCTTATAAGAAAAAGGATTGAAGAAGGATTTTGGTAGCAAAGGTAATAATTAAGGCACCAATATAGATGAATGGAGATGAATAATGAAAATCTCCATTCCTAATGGTCAAAAAACATGACCAATGGGCTTTGAGGAGGCTACCTGAGGCCATATTAGGGATTAGGGTTAGTTTCTCGAAGCCATTCGAGTTTTAGAGGCTAGGGTCAGAAGTTTTAGATTTTTGGATATGATTTTGGTGCAAGTTTTGTGTCATTTGGGGTTTTTATGAAGAAGTTATAGGCGCTAAAAATTAAGGTATTAGTTTTGGATCTATTGTCACTCTTTTGGACATAACGCACGCATACGGATAGAAATTGAGGATCGGCGACCGCGACTAGAGAGAGCACTTTTGCAGCTATACTTTTTACACATTGCTTACTGGATTCTAAGTTAGAATGAAGGAGTTATTGGATTTTGAAGTCATCGCATGCAATCTAATGGTAGTAAGTAAACCGATTTACTAGTGGTTGTCTCTTGAGCTATATCTTGAGCAATTTGACAAGGTTTTGGCTCAAAATTTCAGGGAATTTTTAATTTCATGTTAATAAACTTTGTGCATAAGTTTTATGACATTTGGAGTTTGGGTTTTTGAGATATAAGGAAAATAGTTTTTTGGAGGCTTGTGAATTAGGGTTTAGAGTGCCTGCTAGGGTTTCTTAGATGCCAAAAGATCGGAAGTGAATTTGTGGTTGGTTTTTTTTGTGATAAAATTTAAGGATAAATTCTACCTATATTGTAAATTTGAAATAAACTGAACGGTTAGATCAATAGTTATGATTTTCTAAAGTTTGGGGCGAGAAAACCTTTTGCAGGAATACTATATTTTGAAGAGATTTTTGTTATATTTGGAGTTTTATAAAAAAATAAAGGAGTTTTGAAAGCTAAGACAAGAATCATACAAAGGTTTAAGCTACACTCTCCATAGCTAGATACCTAGTGTATTCTTAGAGAGCAAGTCACGCCATACGACACTATATTTATACATAAATAGGAGTCAAGTTCAAAATAGAGAAGTTTATAGAATTACTCTGTTCTAACTATGTATATGCTATGATTGCATTTACATTTAGTCAAGGAATGCCAATAACAGTGTCGTGTTGTGATTTGGCTACTATATGAAAATAATGTAATTATATACTTAATATATAATTTATTAAGTAACATGGTGGGAGCCATGTTAGTAGATTTTAGTTGCTTGTAGAATAAAATTGGATTATTACCTTGAAAATAGGTTGTTTAAAAAAATTACTATAGAATTTTTATAACTTTAATTTCTTTTTGATAGTGGCTTTTAAGATTGGTTTTGATCGATAGTAACTTCTAAATATTTAGAGTCACCTTTGTTAGACATTGGTGACATTTAAAAACTTATTTTGGTTCTTTTATTTGGTGTTTAGAGCATACATTATGTAAATCTTATAAGAAAAAGGATTGAAGAAGGATTTTGGTAGAAAAAGAGTAATTAAGATACCAATTTAGATGAATGGAAATGAATGATGAAAATCTCCATTCCTATTAGTCAAAAATCATGACCAATGGGCTTTGAGGAGGCTGTCCGAGGCCATATTAGGGATTAGGATTAGTTTCTTAAGGCCATTTGAGCTTTGAAGACTAAGGTCAGAAAGTTTAGATTTTTGGCTATGTTTTTAGTCTAAAATTTGTATGGTTTGGATTTTATATGAAGGGAATATAAGTGCTCAAAGTTAAAGTATTGATTTAGGAGCTACTGTCACTTTTTTTGGTATAATGCACGCATATAGACAGAAATTGAGGATCGGCAATACAATTAGAGAGAGCACTTTTGCAGCTAAACTTTTTACATACTGCTTGCTAGATTCCAAGTTGGGATGAAGGAGTTAATAGATTTTGAAGTTAGTACATGCAATCTAAGGATAGTAAGTGATCCGATTTACTAGTGGTTGTATCTTGAGCTATATCTTGAGCAATTTGATAAGATTTTGGCTCAAAATTTCAAGAAATTTGTAATTTCATGTTAATAATATTTATATATAAGTTTTATGATATTTGAATATTGGATTCTTGAGATATTAAGAGAATAGTGCTTGGATGCTTGTAAATTATGGTTTAAAGCATCTACTAGGATTTCTTAGATGCCAAAAGATTGAAACTAAATTTATAGTTGGTTTTTTTTTGTGATAAAAGTTAAGGGTGAATTCTACCTATTTTATAAATTTGAGACAAATTAAACTGTTAGATCATGAGTTATGAATTTCTAAATTTTGAAAAAAGATACCCCTTTGAGGAAAAAATATGTTTTGAAGGGATTTTGTTATATTTTGAGTTTTATGCAAAATAAAAGAGTTTTGGAAGCTAAGGCAAGATTCATATAAAGGTTTAAGCTACACTTTCTATAGCTAGATATTCAGTGTATTCCTAGATAACAAATCACACCATACGACAGTAGAGAGAAATGTACCCATACCAATGCCTCAACAAGGTGAACGGAATTTATTGGCACTAATTGCCAATTCATGGGATGTAATACACAAAATTGGAGAATTTAATCGTACATTGGTATAAGAGGTAGTTCCAAAAGTTATACCAAAATCAACTTTGATTTATTTGACAAAAGAGGAGGAGAATGAATTTCCAATTTTGTTATATATTAATCAATTGGCTTTTCCACAGGGCCGACTATTAGAAGGCTTACATCTTAAGAATGCTTTATTGAAGTATATTTTATAAATTTATTGCATAATATGAGCATTAGATGTATAGGGCAATATCAAACAAGAATTAGAAGCAAGCAAAAAGGTGACATCGAAGCAAAATCAAAGAATTGTAAAGAAAGAATGGATCATCTAAGTGAATGCAGAGTCCAAATTGATATTAGAATGGAGGTTTTTACAGAAATAGGAAGCTTGGATGAAAGAAAAAGAACACATCTTAAAGATTGTGAAAGGTCAATGGGACGAATTATTCCAAAATCGCTGGATATGGAATTTGGAACGGAAAAAAGTCAGGTTCTAGTTGCAAGTAGAATGAGAAAAAGTAAAGTTCTTGGCGCAAGAGAAAGCAGTATTGAGTGACCAATACAGATATGAAACGGAGTGATTGAAGGCTAAAATTGAAGCATTGAATGCTTAGGTGATAAAATTGGTAGATGATTTAGTCAATATTGGTCAGTCACAAGTATCGATGATGCCAATTTTCAAAGTTCCAGACTAGATGAATCAGCATCAGCACCAATTGGAATTGAGAGATGCCCAAATTCTTAAATTGGAGGATCAAGTCCATAAATTGGATAAGTACAATGAAGACCTTTCAGCCCAATTGAGAAAAGAACTGAAGGAAGAATTGGAAAAGGATAAAAGTTTATATTTGGAACCAGAATTGGTGGAACCAACAATAGATAATGCGGTAGTTAATCAACTGGGTGGGCCACAGGGATAGCAATTTTGTAGAATTTTATTTAATTTTTTTTAGATATATATTAATTTTGTATTTACAAAGATGCTGCATAATTAGGAGTTGGGCTATGTAGAAAAGGAAGAAATTTATTTTTATAAGATATTGATAAAATAAATTGAGCATTCATAGGATAATCAATTCAATAGGATGGATGATTGAATTAATTGTGAAAAATGATTAAGTAAGGAATGATAGTTAGAATCTAGAATTTCAAAAGTAAAGCATAAGTTAAAAAAGATATTATAAGAGCCATACTATGATAGTCATGAGCTAGAGTAAGCTTGGTGCTACCTCTTTGTTTCTTTATTATTGAAGAGTGATGGATAGTTTCTAAATACTGAGAAGTGAATCTATAGAATAAATCAAAGATTGATTTATGAGTTATTGATTATGTAATTGGAGTACTATGTGATTGAATTATATGAGAAGTTATTAGAGGATTGATTATGGATGGAAGATTATAATAGTTATTTATTGGGAGTTGTGTGTGTTTTGAGAGAGAAAGTTTGTGATTACAAAAATTGTGTGAATCTAGATTGGTTGTAATGAAGTCTGTTATTTCTGGTGTTGGATGAAATTTATGTGTTTTGAGTAGTCTTTTAAGAGTGCAAAGTTGCATATTATTGTTATCAGTTGATAAAAGAGTATTATTACTGGGAGAAAGCATTGTAATATTTCTTGGTATTTTAGTGGTTCGGATTATGGTTAATTGTGCGACCCTAATGTGTAAGCTCATATAATAGTCTTTCTTTATGTTCAAATCTCCCTCTGCAGATTTATTCTAAAAAGAATTTATAGAATAAGTAAAATGATAACCACAAACATATAAATTCATATTATAAAGAAGATTTTTTTGAAAGAGGACAAAATCAAATATTGAAATGTGATAACAAGTAATAGGTATGAAGAAAGATAAAAAAAAAACTACTCAAGGAGTTTCATGATACTCTTTAGGTGGGGCATAAAAGAATTGAGACTATTTTTGCTAAATTGAAGGAACAATATTAGTGGAAGCATATGTATTGAGATGTAGCTTCATTTATAGAATCTTGTGTAATTTTTCAAATTTATTGAAATATATGACATCAAGATGGTCTGTATCTAACATATTTTTTGCCTATTTATTTGGAATTAATTATAGATTTGATTATTATGCCTATAAAACTATGAAAAATAAAATATTTATTTTTGGCTTGTGAAGATTTATTAAACCAAGTGAAAAAAGAGGCACTAAAGACAAAGTCTATAAAGGAAATTTGTAAGTTTTTACTTGATGATGTTATTTGTTACTATGGATGTATAAAAAAAAAATACTATAGATCATAGAAAATTAGATACCTATAAAGCTCATGAATTCTTTAAGAGATGCAAAATTAAATTATCATTGATTACTACTTATAATCCAAAGAAAAATATAAAGAATGAACATGGATATCTATCAATTGTAAAAGCCTTAGTTAAAGCTTACAAAAGAAGAATAAAAGAATGGCTTTGGCTTCTATCTTATGTATTATGGATTGATTGAATAACATATAATTTAATGACAAGATATATGCTAGTAGAACTCATCACAAGTCAAAAAATTATTTTGCAAATTAAAGAATATGTATCAACTTGAAATGAACTATTCTAAGAAGATAGTTTGATAAGAAAAGAGTTGTTGGCTATTAAAATTTGGCAACTTAAACAAAGATTAAAAGATATAGAGCTAATATTGAAAAAATTATAAAAAGCTATGCTAAAAAATAAGGCTCGTTTTGATAAACAACATCAATTGAGACCTAAAGAGATTGAAAAAATTGATTGAATACTTGTTTATGATAATAGTTTGGATAACTAGTACAATATTTTGTAATTTTTTTAAAACATTGATTTAAAATATTATTTTATTATAATTATTTATAATATATAAAAATTAACTAAAACATATAATATATTTATAAGTGATGATGTGCATTAAAGTGATTAATTGATTAATTTAAAGAAAGTTGATGAAAGAAAATTTATTTTAAGATTTACTTATATTGATTATAGTGTTTAAATTATATAAAATTTAAATATTTAGTATAAAATTAAAGAAAATATTAGGGCTCAAAAATGAAAATCCAAACCTTTAAAAAACTTATTTGGAGGGATGAAAGTAAGGTATGGATGAATGAGGGCAAAAGATAAAGATCTTCATCCCTATTAGTTAAAAGCCATGTCCAATAGATAATCAATAGGCTATCTACGACCATAATAAGAATTTTGGTAGCTTCAAAAGGAGCATTTGAGAATCAAAAGTAAGAATTATAAGGTTTAAGATTTGGACTATAATTTTTGTATAAATTTTTGAGGATTTGGAATTAGAATGATGAAGTTATAGCCATTTGAAATTAAAGTGACTTTTTAAGACATACTATTGCTCTTTTGAAGATATAAGGATTTTTATAATAGATTTGGAAAATTGGAAGGTGTGGCTATAAAGTTGATTTTAAGTGCTATATCTTTTGTGAAAGAATTTTTAAATTTGGAGTTTTAATAAAGGAGTTATAGAGCATTGAAGTTAGCATATGTATTTCAAAGGCAGTAAATGAATCGTTTTGTTGATAGTAATGGTTGGAATCATATCTTAAGTTTTTAGATGAATTTTTAGTTAAATTTTTTCAAAGATATGTATTATTAGATTAAAAATCTATGTATAAAAATTTTATGGTTTTTGAATATTTATTTTGTGAAATATAAAGAAAATTATATAAGAATTTGTATAAGCAAGTATTTGAAGCTACTATTAGGATTTTGGCAATATCTTGAGATCCATAATGAATTTGCTATTGAAATTTGTTATATTAGTTTTTGAAATTATATTAATATTTTACATAAAATTTTGGTTTATTTAAATAATCCAATTGTGAGATATAAGTTGTTGAAGTTTAGAAAATTTTTACTTTAAGATACATAAGGTTTAATAATATTTTTGTCACATTTCGGATGATTTTTGATACTTAAGGCTTATATATTGATATAATTTTCCTTATAGGAATAATTTTATATATAATTTTTTTTTTTTTTTTTTTTTTTTTTTTTTTTTTTTTATCTTGAGATTTGGTTGAGCAATTAGTGACAGCTAAAAGCCTAGTACTTTTTTAAAGAAAATTCTCTCTATTCCAACATATTGGTGCTTCCATTGAAAGAGCCTTAATGCAATAAATTTCTCAAAAATTTGGAAATTTTTACAGCAAGAGAGGTAGCTTTTGGAAATAAAGAAAAATGGATTATTCTTGCAAATAATTAATTAATACTTGGAAGATAAGTTACTCTTTTATTTAGTAGATAAGATATCTGAGAGATTTTTTTATCAATAATTGGAAGTTAATAAAAGAGACAGTAGAGCTTTTGTCTAAACAACAAAAGATTAAGACTTGTGGTTTAATATCAAGGCTGGAACCTAAGCTTACATTTCAAAATCTAGTGTTACCTCAAAAAGTGAGCAAGATTGTCAAGGATGAGACTCTTCAAGAATTGATTAAAGACATAAAAGATTTGAGGGTAGAAATGACTAAGTTGAAGAAATCCCAAATAGTAAGCTCATGAAAGATAATTGAAGGCTCAAAAGAATTTGTAGAGAAATATATGTAGTGTGACAATTCAAACTACAAATGTGGTGAATGTAATAATTATAAGGCTGCAATTAAAGATAAAATTATATATTTTAAGAAAGATAGGATAAGACTCATAAGGTCAAATGAGCTTCTAAAGATTAATTTTGGAAAAGATAACATAAAAAAATTAATAGAGGAGCAAACACAAAACAATAATACTATACAGGAGAAAGGAATTGAGTCTTATTTTTTTTATGGTTGAATAAAAAGTAGTTAAGGCTAATTTTTTATCAATTATAGAAGCTATGATTAGAAGAGTTGAAGTTATTAAAAAAATAACATAATAGAATAATTCAATTGATGCTATTAGGATTAAAGCATTTTTATGTAGAAATAAACATGATGATGATTTGTATCATACTATGGTTGAAAAAAAAAGAGGTAGAGCTATTTATGAGGAAGATATTGTTGAACTTGGAAACAAGAGAAAATCTCTAAGGAATAAAGAAGCTTCTAAGGAGCAAAAATGAAAGAAGATGCCTCCTTCTATTCATTGTGGTAGTCCATCATTACCAAAAGAATAGTAAGAGAAGGACAAAGAGAAGGAGAAATTTGATATAAGCAAACCTAAAGGTAAGAATCTTGCTTAATAGCTTCAATCTGACATTACAACAACTACAAATATAAAAAGTATTTTAGAAGAGAGGATCTTGGATGCCAAAATTGAATTTACTTTAAGAAAATTTTTTGATATAGTCAAAAAGGATTTTCATGAGTTGATTATCAATGTAATAAAGAAGGAAAAACAAATGGTAGCTAAAGATAGTATGATAGAAGCATTGAATACATGGATAACTATAGATGAAGAAGAAGAAATAGGGCATGTATTTGTATAGTTTGAAATGTCAAAAACTGGAAGTAAGGCTGATATGAGAGATGAGGCTATATTTAAATATCTTGAGGTTATAAAAAAAACATCAAATGATATGTTGTGAATCCCACAAATTGATCATAATTGGTGGATTAAATAAAAACATAATTTTAAGTCATTTAATTATACAAATATTAAGATTAATGAGTCTTTTTGACTATCCAAGTATTTATTATAATTTAGAAGTATTTATAAGTTACAAATGTCTTATTAGAAGGAAAGTTATAAAAATGGAGTCTTTGTAAGTCATAGAGGTAATTATCTTAATTAATTTAGTATTTTTCTTATTGTTAAGTATTAAGAATATATTATTGAGACCAATATCTTCATTGGCCTCCTATCTATATATATTAATTATAAAATCCTATCAATGATTAGTTAGTAGTTAGAAGAAGTATTAAAAAGAAATTCATATCTTTTTAGTTAATTATATAAAAAATAGGATTTTTAGTAGATTTAAATTTATTTTATTTCTTTAAAAAATTAACAAGATAGAAAATTATAATTTTATATGGATATTAGTATTATAGAAATATTATAAGATTTTTTAGAATTTATTTATATTTTATTTAGAATTTTTTATGAATTTTTAGAGAAAATTTCAAGACTTTGATAAAATTGAGTTTTACTACCTTGAGAGCCATTATGAAGAAATGAAGTAAGATTTGAAGGCCATACAAGATTTCTAGGCTAAGTGGATATTTTTGAACACCATGGTGAAGTCAAAAATACAAAAAAATTAGTTTTACTAGTAGAAATTAGGAGGACTAGCAGCTAGTATAGTCCTTGTAGGAAGAGAGGTGCACAATTCCTGTATAGGTTGTAGCACCTTAAATATAGGTAGGAAGATAAGACTAAGGCCTCAAAACCTCTTTAGACAATCCATATACACTACTTGTGAGCCTTGGTGAGGCTCGAATTCTTGATTTCTTAAGCAAATTATCCTTGAGGTTAAAATTATTTACTTAATTTTTTTATTATTCATATTCTATCTTTAATCTATCATAATTTATTCATAGTAATTTAGAATTATATGATTTTTATATCATTGGAAAGATAAAAAAAATTATATATTTAAAAATATATTTTTTATTTTTTACTTTTACTATTTATTAGGTAAAAATCTAATGAATAAATTGTGACTTAGTTTTGGGAGTTGTAATTACTTGATTTCATTTCTTTCACTTATATTGTGGTTGTTCTTGTTTGGTTTTTTGCCAATTGCTTACTTTTCTTGACACCACCAATTACAAGTAGTTTTTAATTGAAGCCATCTTATAATTGGGGTTGAGAAATAAAATTTACACTCACACATGTATATTTCAAGGATCTATAAAAGTAAAAAAGATTACACAAGAAGCATTAGTAAATACTTGCTCTAAATATAATAATGATGGAATAGAAAATAATAGCTATTTGGTTTTTTTTATTAAGCAAGAGCCACTATAGAGACGTATGTGAGATTGGAAGATTCTAAAGATCCAATTTTGGCCTTATTTCATTATGGATCTGAAGTCAACATCATGTTAAGGTGGATATATGAAAAGAATAAGTGGCCAATTGATATCAATCATAATTAAATAAGTAGAGCTGCAAACAACCAACAAAATAATTTATATAGAGCTTGTTTAGCTATAAAGACAAAGATTAGAAATATAGAAGTGGAGCAAATTTTCTTTGTCTTAAAGTCTACTACATATCCAATAATACTTAGTCAACCTTGTATTACAATTACTAGAATAGAAACTAGAGTCTTGAATGATGGTTTATATTATGCCAAAATTTATAGTTGAAATGGAAAAAAAACAAAGTATTTTATTATTGTGAAATCTATATATGAGAGACATAGAGAATAATTAAAAAAGATGCCTTTAGAGCTAGAAAATAACTTTGTAGAATTCTAAAAAGTATCCTTGTAGGATAGAGATACATGAATATAAATTAATCATTTATAAATCTTAATATAGATAATATAAATTATGAATTTTTAAAGTCAATTAGTAAAAGATTTGTGAATATTCAAAGGATTAAAGATTTAGGTTCTTTAAATAATAAAGATAACAAAATAAGAAAAAAATCTAAAAAGTATGGATTTAGTTTCAAATGATGAAGCCATAGTTGGAGTATTAAAAGAAGTAGGTTTAGAAAATAATTTGATAAAAATTCTAGAGAATTTAGCTATAAGTATAGATAGAGATGTTCTAGTAGAAATATATTCAAAAAAGACTTATGCAAAATTAAAAATGATGATAGAAAGTGGTAGATTTTCTACAAGCTATAGGTTGAAACATGAGGCCAAAGTTCAAATTAAATATAAAATTATGGTAAGAAAGCTGAAACCTATAGCTACTTAATTACCAATAGATAATTTTGAGCATATTGAGTAGGCGATCAAAGAGCCAAGTTTAGGAGAGAAGTACAAAATTGGACATCAATTTATTTAAGAATAATTATTTAAGATGAAGATTGGAGGAGGTGATTTCTTGATATCAATGAAAGAAAATATATTTAAAAAAATGCTTATTAAACATGGTAAGGTATTTTTTTTTAACTCTTGATGAAATTTGATGTATAGATCCTAGTATTATAATACCTATGGTAATCTTTACAATACCACATCTTCTATAGAATTTAAAGTCTATACTCATATTTAGAGATTTATTTCTAAAATTTTTAAAATTATCAAAAGAAAAAGTGAAGATGGATAATTTAGAACCTTCAATTGTTTCCTATTTTAATAGATAATTCATAATATTTAAGAAATCAAAGGCATTGAGATTCATTCAGGATATGCAACTAGCAAATAAAGTGACTATTTGAAATATGGAATCAAGTCCTATAGTAGATAAAGTAACTGAGCAATTTTTAGGTGATGCCATTTATTCTATTAGAAACTTGTATTTTGGCTAGGAACGATTTCAATGGACTAAAAGGAGTAGAGATTTAACTACCATGAAGAATCCTTTGGATTTATTGAAGATGTATATCTTATCTCAAGGTGTAAACAACTTAGTGGTTCATATATAAAATCCTATGAACCAAATATTAAAAGAATTTGTATTTAAAAAAATCATTTTATTTTTAGATGACATACTTATAGAGAGAAATAAGAAAGAAGACAAAGATGAGACTATAGAAGTTGAAGAATACAAAATATTTGTAAAGAGACATATTGAAGATCTAGCTAGGATATTAGAGAGATTGAAGTTAATTAATTTTACATTATCTTTGGAAAAATCAAGCTTTAGAGTTGATGAGATTCTAATGGTTGGATACATATTTGGCAATTATGGTATGAAATCAAATCTTCATAAAGTTAATGCTATATCTAAAATGAAGGTTTGTAAAAATATTACAAAAATAAAAAAAGTTTTTAAAGGCATGTATATTCTATCATATTTAGATGCCTCACTTTGTTCATATCTCAGAGCTACTATATAAGTTATTAAAGAAGAGTAAAAAATTTATTTGAGAAGAAGTGTGGAATGAGATACCTCTTACTTCCAACACCTTTTACTTATAGGTAGAAGTTACATCTATTTTGACTAGTATTCATCTTATCTTCATCCAACTAAACACTAGATTCCTTTTAATCTAGCTTCCACTTTAAATCCTAGCTGCCACCTAAAATCCTAGCCGCCACCTATAACCCTAGCTGCTACTTAAAATCCTAGCCACTACCTTGGTAACTTTCTTTCATCCTTTTGCTGTCCTTTGACTATTAGCAAATTATCTAAGATAATATTTTTTATATTCTAACTCATCCTCTATTTACTTTAACACTCCCATTTTGCTATTGGTCAAAGGCTAATAAACCTAATTCCTTTGTCAATTTATAATGTCTATCCTTCATCAATACTTTTGTCAGTAAATCAGCAAGCATGTCTTTCATTGCATAATATTTCAAGTCAATTACTCCCATCTCAATCTTCTCTCATATGAAGTGATGTTGAATATCAATGTACTTTGTCCTTGAATGATGCTTTGGGTTCTTGGCAAAAACAAGGCATCTTTGTTTGTCACACTTCATTGGAGTTGCTTCCAATTGTACAAGTCTAATGCCTTCTAAAACTTGTCTTAGCCATATTGCCTCCATTGTACCATGACTTACTGCCATGTATTTTGCGTCCATGGTAGACCTTGCAATTGTTGGTTGTCTCTTATAATTCCATGAAATTTCTCCCACTCCAACAAAGAATACATATTCCATTGTTGATCTTCTATCATTTGCATCTCTAGTCCAATCCGCATGACAATATTCATGTAATATAATACTATCACCTCCAAGACACAATTTGAAGTTCAAAGTACCTTTTAAGTACCTCAAAATCCTCTTAATGGTTATCCAATGAATTGGTCCAGCCTTTGACATGTGTTGATTCACAACACTCACGGCATATGCAAGATCCACCCTTGTACCAACCATTGCATACATAAGAAAGCCTACTATTATCTTGTATGGAACATCTTTCATTTCTTCTTCAACTTCAGCAAATTCCTCATCCGTGAGCTTCATCAACTTCAAATTTGCCTCCAAAGGTGTTCCAATGGACTTGCACTCTTCCATGTTGAACCGTTTCAACACTTCTTCAATGTACTTCTTTTGGCTCAATGTAATGATCTTCTTAGTTCGATCTCTCACAAATTCCACTCCTAAGCAATAGTGGAGCTCTCCCAAATCACTCATTTTAAATTCTTTTACTAACTTTACCTTCAACCAATCCATCTTTTTCAAAGTATTGGTCAAAATGATCAAATCATCAATATAAAGAATAAAAATTAGCAAGAAGACTTTTAATTGCATCACATACATGGAATGATTAGCCTCACTCCTCACAAATCTTTCATTCACAAAGAAGATGTTGATATATTGGTACCATATCCTCGATGATTGCTTAAGCCCATACAAGGATTTTTTCAACTTACACACAAGGTGTTGTTTGTCTTCTTTAACAAATCCTTGAGGTTGATCCATGTAGATGTCTTCTTCCAATTCTCTATTCAAGAAAGTCGTTTTGACATCCATTTGGTACATCTCCAAGTCCATTGCTATCTCAATTGCCACAATGGTTCTAATAGTCGTGAATTTGGCCACGGGAGCAAATGTCTCATTGAAATCAATACTAGTAACTTATGAGTAGCCTTTGGCAACCAATCTTACCTTATACCTTACAATATTGCCCATTACATCCCTTTTGGTTCTAAACACCCACTTACAATCAATTGAAGCTTGATTTGATAGAAGTTGAGTCAATTCCCATGTTATATTGTCCATGAGTGATTTGTATTCTTCTTCCATAGCATTCTCCCACTTCATAGCATCCGTAGACTTTATTGCATCACATAAACTCAACGGATCAGCAAGAAGTATAACATTGGTATGTCCTTTACTTACTTGACAAAAAATATGGTCCTTCCACTATTCACCACGTTGTTTTCTATCTCTCAAAGCATATCTCCTTTTATTTGAAGAAGACTCAACTTGTTGCACTCCATGGTCACCTCCAACCTTCTTTTCTTTTGAAGATAGTCTTTTCTCACTCAAAGGTTCATAATCCTCATCACCATCATCATCAATATCTTCATGCTCTTCATTGCTAGTCTTAGCAATTGTAGAGGCTTTCTTGTCCACCTTCTTTGCCTCTTCATCTTCATTTCCACCTTTACAACCATTATTGTCTTTGTCTTCTTCTTTCTTTGCTGAATTTGAAGATGTGTCCACAAACACACCATTACTCCCACTTGGACACATATCCAAGTGCTCACAAGCACTCTTGTGCTCCAAAAACTCAACATTATGACTTTTAATGATCTTTTTAGTCTCCAAATACATGAGCCTATAAGTCTTTGTACCTTCATAATATCCAATAAATACACATTTTGTACCTTTTGCATCAAATTTTGATCTCATACAATCTGGTATCTTTACATATGCTATGCATCCAAAGGTCCTCATATGAGAAATACAAGGTTTTCACCCACTCCAAGCTTCTTCCGGCATCATTGATGTAAGTGTACTTGTAAGACACCTATTACTTGTATATATTACATTTACCACTGCTTCTACCTAAAACTCATGTCCAAGGTGTTGTGCATGAAGCATACTCTTTGCCATGTCCACAATGGTCCAATTTGCTCTTTCAATAATTTTATTTTGTTGTGGAGTGTAAGGAGTGGAGGTTTGTCTTGCAATACCATGCAACTTTAAGAAATCATTGAATTGCTTTGATATATACTCACTTCCATTGTCTGTACGCAATACCTTGATTTTGCATTCACATTGCTTCTCCACATGTACCTTAAACTCCTTAAACCTTGTGAAACACTCACTCTTTGCTTTGAGGATGAAAATCCATACTTTCCTTAAAAAGTCATCAATGAATGTGATAAAATACCTTGCACCTCCTATGGATGGCATCTTCATAGGTTCACAAACATCAGAATGGAAAATCTCCAATAACTTGATTGCATGTATTACAACTCCACTTAGAAATGAGGCCCTTTGTTGTTTGCCTTGAATACAATATTCAAAAGCAAGTGTCATAGCATTGTGGCTTATATGACCAAGATGTAAGCCACTTACCATGGATTGGAGCTCCTTCATACTCTTGGCATTCAAATGACCAAGGCGTCAATGCCAAATACCAAACTTGACTTGATCTTGAGGAAATTTAGCAAATACCGCCATTTCAACTCCATTTACCTTCTTACACTTGATGAAATAGAGGTTGCCATCTCTAAAGCCCTTTGCAATATGATCTCCTTTCAATGTCTTCACAAAACACCCATTCTTATCAAATTGCACTTTACAACCATATGAAACAAGTTTACTCACCGAGAGGAGGTTTTTCTTCATCTTTGGCACATGTAAGACATCCTTCAAGCTGATTCTCTTGGTTTTGCCTTTCACAACAATCTCTATAACAATGGAGCCCATTCTCATAGCTTATACTATGCCATTGTCTCCCATAAGGATATTTGCTGTTGAAAACTCTTCATAACTGTCAAATGAACACTTGTATAGAGTCATGTGCTTGGTGGCACCAAAATCAATGATCTACTTGGATATGGCAGCCATGAAAGTGCCTTCACTTGCTATGAATGCATAATCATCACCTCCATATTCATCACAAGCATTGTTTGCACTTTCTCTATTTCTTTTCTTAGACTTGTAGCAATTTCGAGCAAAGTGACATGGTTTTCTACAAATGAAGCAAGTTCTCATATTGCCACATTGGTTGGAATGACTTCCCTTGCCTTGCCTTGAAAAGAGAGCCAAATCCTCACTTTGGGGCTCTTTTTCTTTTTTCTTGGTCACTTTATGGACAAGTCTTGCTGTCACATAATCTATTGTGAGTTCTTTTACTTTGATGGATTCCAATGCCACAATGAGGTAGTTGTAGGACTCGGAAAGGCTCATAAGTAAGGTTATGACAATATCACTCTCTTCTCAAGGCTTGTCAATAATAAGAAGTTGATTAGTAAGGGCCTTTATCTTATTGATATGAGCCATGAAGTCTTCACTTTCTTCCATCTTGTAAGTGAAGTATTTCTTCCTTGTGAAGATGATATTAGACAAGTTCTTGCTCTCATATATGTTGCAAAGAGTCTTCGATGCTTCTGCTCGTCCTTTGCAAGAGATGATGTGAGAAAAGTTGGTTTCATCCAAATTAGTGGAAATCATGCCAAAAGCCTTCTTTTCACGTCTTGTGAAGTCCTTCTTTAGCATCAGCATGCGTACTTGGAGGCTCTTCACTTTCATCTACAATGTCCTAAAGGTCCAAAGATGCCAACAAAAGCTCCATTTTGACCTTCCAATGGTAGAAATTGTCACCTCTAAACTTCTCAATCACTCTCAAACCTTCACCCTCACTTGAAGCCATGTCTTAGAAGAAATCTATCAAAAAATATCAAAAAAAAGATTCTCTATGTGCTTAAAATTATTAAAACAATTTTATACTAAAAAAATCTCAGAATGCCTTCTTGTAAACAAATGAATGATTCTTCACTCCAAACACTCTTAAATCAACTTTTGAAGCTTCTAACAAGTATGTGAACTCCAATCAACCTCACTATCTAGTTCTTCTACTTATAAAACTCACTTTCTTACTACATAATCAAAGACACTATCAAGGTCTTTGTATAAGGTCTTAATCACTCAATTCTAGGAGTTAAGAACCTTTAAACTGATGTAAGAGATCTATAAGGCCCAAATCAGAACCTCTACAAGTCAAAACACCAGATTAGACCATACAATCTCTAACATCAATAAACACCATAAGATCTATTCCACACAAGAACAACAACCAGCAAATGACTTCAACTTACTTGAATAGCACAACAAAGTATATGTGGGCCCATAACCTATTGAAGAAACACAATGAGCAAGACACAAGTAAGTAGAAATCAACAAGGTTAGACACAAGAGAAGTGTGGAATGAGATATCTCTCACTTCCAACACCTTTTACTTATAGGTAGAGGTTACATCCATTTTGGCTACTATTCATCTCACTTTCATCCAACTAAACCCTAGATTCCTCTTAACCTAGTCACCACTTTAAATCCTAGCCACTACTTTGGTAACTTTCCTTCATCCTTTTATGCCCTTTGACCATTAGCAACTTATCTAAGATAATATCTTTTATCTTCTAACTTATCCTCCATTTACTTTAACAGATATGTTATCCAAAGCTAGATATACTTTTGAAGAGAAAATAATGGCATATAAAAGAGGTGAAGATCAAGAAGAGAAGAGCTATGGAAATTCATATACTACTAATAGAATGGATTTTGGTGATGAAGTTTAAATTTTTTATAAAGATTTGTATAAAGCTAAATTAAAAGATATTGAAATTTATTTGAGGTCAATAAAGAAGTAAGAAAGTTGGATGGATAAAACCTTCAAAGATATTAAACATCAATCCTATGGATATGTGCTTAAAAATAGATTTCTATAGAAGAGGCCAAAAAGAGATGAAAAATTTCATTGAAGGTAGTAGGAGACCTTAAAACTAAATTTAAAATTAAAAAAAAATATATCATGATACATTTTGGATAAAACTTAAGAAAATTTAAGCTACATATATCAAAATTAAGAAAAGATATTGGTAGAGGGGCTTATATAAGGATATAAAAGACTTTGTGAGCTCATGTACAGAGTGTCAACTACAATCTAAGATTAAATATAGAGATGGATTACATCCTACTTATCCACCTTTTATAAATATTTAATAGGTAATTGATATGGTAGCTATGCCATGAAGACTTTGGATATGAAATACTTGATTTTAGCAGGCTCGAAGCTATCAAATCATATTGAAAGGAGGCTTTTGAGAATGATGTCTATAAAAATAATATGTAGATTTATAGTGGAAGATATCTTTAGCAGATATGATAGCATTGTATCATGGATGTATATCTATTTTAATTATTACCTACATTATATGAATAGATAGAAATAAATAAAAATAAGTAAAAATAGATTCATTTTATAATACCTTTTAAAAAAGCTTCTTAGAAGCTTTTTTATGAAGGATATGAAACTTGAAGAAAGAAAATCCTCAATGCACTCTTGTTTTACTAAAAAGAACTAGAAAGTACCTCAAAGATGACATATTATTAAACTAGAATGGCTATTGCTAAAGAGAAGAAGATTAAAAAGTCTTAAAATAAGACTAAAGACTAAAAAGATATTGACAAGAATAAAGAAGGCTTCACTCTTACCTTCATATATACTCTTAATTAGGAGCTAAGAGGAAATGTCCTATAAGACCTCCAAAACGTGTTGACTTTGCTAGCCACATGTTTTAACTTGTAAGGCAAGTTATCTATGTATGTGCCATATAGTTAGCTTTTTCCACAAGCTATTATATGGAGTTAATTTGTCTCATAAGCTACCAATACGTGATTAATTTGTTGGCCAAGTTTGTATCCTATAAATATATGTAAAGTCAAAATCACATTTATGAAGCTTCTAGAAAGATTTTCTAGAAGATTTTATGAAATTAATCTATATTTACCTACTTCTATCTAATTATATAAATAACTATTGGAATAAATGTATATATCTATGACATTATCCCTCTTTTTAGGCACGAGTTCTATGAGGCGTGGTCTTCATATGTTAAAGAAGTCTAAGATGTTGCAAATTATATTTGCTACATATTCTAATCTTTATTCTCTTCAAAGATGGTCGATAGGCTCTCTCAGCCATTAATAGTGTCCTATACTAGGATGATAAGACCACCCCATTATTTTGTCATTGTTGAGGCCTTTTTAACTTTGTTCAAAAAAAATATTTTGAATACTATTAGAAGTTGTTCTTACCTCTAATAAAATCACCAAACATCAAGAGTTTCTTTCAAGGTCATGATATCAAACATATTATATCTTGCCATCTATTCAAAGAAGAACATATCATTCTTGAAGATCTTCATCTTGATTTTATCGTCTTGAAGATTGAGACAATCGCAGTGTCTCATCTAATAAGTCCGCAAATGAAAGCTATTAAGTTGAATCTACTGGTTGTTGGTTTTCTATCTCTTTAGTATCACAAATATACATAAGCTAAAAAGAAAGATAGAAAGTAGAATATTATCTTCTTTTGATCTTGTTTCTTTTATAGCAATGATTTGCTATTCTTCATCTTGATTTTGATGGATTTGATTGATGAAAAGCTTCAACTTTCTTTGTTGCATTTGTAAGATTCTTTGATGGCTCCCATGTGAATTCACTAATAACATATCCTCATAATTGAATAAGATATTTCAACCTATTTTGGCATCGCCTTGAATCCTAAACTTCTTCCACATCAAATTCTTGATTATTCACTTTTATAGGAAGAGATGGTATTTGTCTTCTTTCCAAAATATTTATTGTCTTATATGGCTCAAGAAAAGATACGTGAAATACATGGTGGATCTTCATAGACTTTGATAGATGTAATTGATAAGCAGTATGATTGATTTTTTCACAAATAAATAAAGATTTAAGCCTACAATTGGCCAACTTATCACAAAAATGAGTAGTCTTGATATTGCAATGAAGTAATCATATCTTATCACTTATATTGAATTGTGGTTGTTCCTTGCGATAGGCATCTATGTTGGTTTTTTGCCATCCTTGAGCTTCTTTTAATTGTATCTTCATTGTTGCATGTAGCTTTGACAAATGATTTGCTAAATCTTTTAAATCACAAGATTATCAATTTTAAATGCTTATCTTATATCAAAAGAAGGAGATGCATCTTTTAATCAACAAAGATTTTAAATTGCAAGATTATCAACTTTTAAAAAGTTAAAAGTATCAAGTCATAGATGATAACCATAATTGATAAGAAAAGATGTTTGTTGAATAGAAGAATATATCAAATTATTCTATACAAACTCTACCAATTACAAAAGAATTATACAATCATCTTGATGATAATTGATGGTATTCCTCAAATACTGCTCCAAAACTTGATTCACCTATTTTATTTGCCCATTAGTTTGAATATGAAAAGCCAATGATAGCTTTATATCCATCTTTAGAATCTTAAATAGGATTTTCTAAAATTTTGATATAAATTTAGTCCTCTTATTTAATATAATATCCTTTAGTAATCCATAATAGCGATAGATATTATCAATAAAAAGCTTAGCTATTTCTTTATCTATAATAAATTTTATACATAGTACAAAATATGTTATTTTGGTGAAGCAATCTACAATTACAAATATGGAATCATATGAAGTTGAGACTGAAAGGTCCATGATAAAATCCATAGAAACAAAAGTCCATAGTTGTTCTAGAATAGGTAACAGTTGAAAAATTCCATAAGGTTGATGGTAAGGAGTTTTGGATCTTGAACAAGTATCACATAATTCTACAAAGTCTTTGACTGCCTTTCACATTTGAAGCTACCAAAAATCTCTTGATATTAGCTCCGAAGTCTTGTTGTATCCAAAATGTTAAGCTATTGAAAAATCATGACAAGCTTGAAGGACACATAATTGTGCCTTATCTTTTAGAATATATAGGTGATCTTCAAAATATAATAGGTTGTTCTTGAATTCATACTTTAAAGTGTCATAGGACTTAGAAGAAGTATTCTTCATATCATAAATAAGAGGATCAAAGGACATACTTGATTGAATTTGCTTGGCCAAGGTTGAATCAACAGTTAATGTTGATTTTTTTACTCAAAGGTGAAAATACTTAGATTTCAAGAAAATCATTCTTTATTGATTAAAAGATGCATCTCTTTCTTTTGGTGCAAGATAAGCACATCTAGATAGAGCGTTTGATAAACCTTGTTATTTTTTGAGTCGATAAGTAATCTTAAAATTGAATTTGGATAAAAACATGTACCAACAAGCTTGATGATAATTCAAAACATGTATTGATATGAAGTATTTAAAGTTTTTATGATCCATATATATGGTACCTGGACTTGAAGTATCTTTTAGATAATGACACCATTCTTGAAATGAATCCACAATTGCAAAGAGCTCTTTGTCATGGATGTCATAATTAATTTTGACTGTTGAAAATTTTGTAGAATAGAAAGCTACTCGGTAGAGTTTATCATCTGTTTCCATTTGTGATAACATTGCACCTATAGCAAAGTTTGACGCATCTGTTTCTACAAAAAATGCCTTAGAGAAGTTGACACAATGCAAGATTGGTGCAAAAATAAATTCTTTCTTTAAAGTATCAAATAATTCTTTTATTTATTTATTCTACTCAAGTTTGTCTTTACAAATCAAACATGTAAGTGGAGCTACAACTTGAAAAAAGTTCTTGATGAAGATTTAGTAGTAATTAGCAAAGCCTAAAAAGTATTGCACATCTCATACTATTCTTAAAATCTTCCAATATTTGATAGTTTGGACCTTCTTAGGATCCATCATAAGATCTTTGTCAGAAATAATATATCCTAAAAAGTTAACTTGAGTAGTATAGAATATATACTTTTCTAACTTGGTATATAATCCTATATCTCTTAGTTTTTGTAACATGCAACGAACATGAAGTTCATATTCTTTTATATTCATAGAGTAGATTAAAATATCGTCTAAATAGCAAATGATAAAATCATTCAAAAACTCACAAAAAGCATTATTTATAAGATGTTGAAAAGTGGCCAGTTATGAATATAATTAAAAGCTCCAATGGTTAGTTATAATTCTATTTGTAATTTTGAACATATTTTTATTAATTTTAAACCTAATATAATTAATTAATAGATCTAAATTAGTTTTTTAGTTAATTATGACTTTGATCATATCTTTAGGTTGTTAATTAAATGGATACTTCTAATTAGTAGATTAATTGACTATTTCAAAACTCAAAAGAAAAAAATAGTAAATTTAGAAGGTCTTTAATTTCTATTTTTTGAATTATTTTAAATATTTTTTTAGTAATAAAAATATAATTTTAGTAGAATTTCTCTTCTAATTTTTAAGAATTATATCTTAAATTAATCCACAATCTTAATTTTCAATCCAAAAGATAATTTCTAATTTGACTATGGTTAGAAAGTTCCTTAAATCTAATTGTTCTATCTTTTTAATTAATTATGAAGATTTTTAAGCTTAAATATTATTTTATAATTTAATTAAATTAAAAATATAAAGTCTAATTGTTAAATTAATAATGATCTTAAAAAGATAGAGACAAGCTAAATTTTTGGTGGAATTTTCTCTCGTAATGATTTTAATCACTACTTGAAGATGAAAAAAAAAAAAATGGAAAAAATCACAAATTCAAGGCCAATTTTCGATTAGGTTTCGGATTTGCCAAGAACTCATGCTCAAAGGAGTTTAAATTAAAGAATGTTGATTATGAAGGCTTTGATGGCAAGAATCCTTACTGATTTCTAAGTAGGCTAATTAGAATTAGAAGTATAGTTGAAATTTATAACTAAATTAGCAAATTAATTGATTCTTATGATTTAGAACTCAGATTTGGGCTTGAGAATAGTTGATCCTAGGATAAAAATATATTTTAGAGATATTCATAATCACCATTCTTTAATTTAAATTTGGACTTGTGAATAGTTGATCTCAAGATAAAAATATATTTTAGAGACATTGATGGTATAAGTTTCACCAAAAAGGTGTTAATTTTTGAGTTCTAGGCATTTCTAGCCTTAAAATTGGATTTGAGCTGAGATTTATTTAGGACCCTTGATCTTTGTTAGGAATTTTCGGATTTTGATGTTGGAGATGTATCTGCCACTTTTGGGCCTCGTCCCACTTGGTAAAGAGGGCTTGGGTGACTGAGCTCCCTCTCTCTTTTTCCATCTTCTTGTGGCAAAGCCATGGCGAAATATTCCCCCATCTTGTGAATGCAAATCTTCTTCTTTAAACTTGTATGGCCTTAGTTTTAACTTGCTTAGTCTATCTCTTTTTATTTTCTTTCTGTGAAACTTTGTAAGCAGATTCTACTTATCTTTAGCTTTGTAATGGCATAAGAAACGCCTGATTTGAAGTTGTGACAAATTTTTGGCAAGTTTTCAAGGTGGCAAGGGTCTACTGCCTTTGTAGTGTAGGAGTGTCAACTTAAGAAATCTATAACTCGGTGACTTCTAACTCAATTTTGATGGGGATTGTTGAAATGAAAGCATTATGAAGCTTAGTTTACTAAAAAAGTTTAATCACTAATTCCCGATCTATATAAAAAATTTGATGAATTTTTAAATGCAAAAGAATCTACTACCTTAGCAGTGTTGAACAATCAGTTTGAAAACATTTATCTTAGTACTTAAATTTTTTTTCTAGAATTTATTAAAAAAGGAATTCTACTAAGTTTGGTTTTAGGAAAAATTATACTTGTTAATTTTAAACTATTAACTGATTTTTAGTGAATTTTTATGTAGAAAGGGGTATGCTGCCTAGGCAACTCAAGTCGCATTGCTTTGAAAACACACATCTCAGATGTTAAACCTCGGATCACCATGAAATTTGGTAGATAGGAACAACTCTATGTCAACCTCAACCAAAAAAAATTTCAATGCATAAGAGTTGTGTAGAATCGTTAGCAAATTTTTGAACAAGGGATCTGGTGTCCTCAACTTGACATATTCTAAGTAAGTTTTTCTTCCCTAATCACCGTCTAATCACATCTCTTAGCACCTAAATTTCTATATTATCACTCATTCATCTTATATTCATTAATTAATTTTATTTAATAATTTTGAACAACTTTTATCTCACTTAGAAATTTATCATAAATTCTTATCTTTCCATCCATTCTTATCCCTAAGGATAAAATAAAAAATAGAAAATAAAAAAATCAATAAAAATTAATCTCATCTTTCAATTTTTTCTTATTTCTTTTAATCTTAACCTTTTAATTTTTACTTTTAATCTTCAATTTTAAATCTTTACTTTTAACCTTCAACTTTAAACTTTTACTTTTAATCTTCAACTTTTACTTTTATTACTTTTAAACTTTTATTTAACTTTTAATTATTAATTCTAACTTAAATTTTAATTTTTTTTTTTTTTTTAATTTTTTAATCTTCCAACTTTCATCTTTTATTTTAAAAAAACCTTAATATCATATTAGTGCTGAACTTAAATATTTAAGGCTACTTATTACTAAATTTCTAATTCTAGATAAAATTTTGTCATAAAAACTTGATCTGTAGATAACTTCCTATATATAATTCCTATTTACATGATTAATACTACATTGAAACGCCCTAGACTAGTACTCTAGCATGGCATTTTTTGTTTTTATTTTATTTTATTCTAATTCATAATTTTTAGAATTTAAGTTTAATAGAATAAGTCTTGGAAGGCATTTAATTAAATGAACTACAAATGCAAAAAATTAAATCATAAAAAAGTGTAACTAACTTAATGTGTTGTTGGATTAATCTTGATTATTACTTCATTTTGATTTTTCTATCTTATAGATGATTTGCATCTCTACATTAATTAGTATTGGGCTCTGATGTAGGTTATGATTTAATTAAATCAAATTTAAGTGAAGGGAGAAAAATCCACTTACACTAGTGCATTCCAAAAGGCATGACATTATATTCAAAATATCCATACCTAGTTCGAATAACAGTCTTCTATTCATCTCCTTCTTTGATATAAACTAAGTTGTATGCTCCTTATAGATCTATTTTGGTATAGATCTTTGCTTGATTGAATTACTGAAGAAGTCCTAAAATCAAATGCAAAGGATATCTATTTTTGAATATGATCTTATTGAGTCCTCGATGATTATCGAGGATTCAATAACCATTTATCTAGCCATAATAGGTTTATTATGGCTAAAAAGATGGATCTTTGTAGATTATTCTAGCCATAATAAACCTAAAATAACCAAATTGGAGAAAGATCTTATTATATTAAATACTACTATGCTGTTATGATCTTTAATTGTTACATCTAAAAGAAAAATCTCATGGATAATATTTCCAAAACACAACAAACAACCATCTATGACTTCTACTTGTAGGGATTTAGTTTACTTGACTAAAATTATTTTTTGATTTTTGACAAAATCTTTATCTATAAAATAGGCTAAGGCTTTTCAATTTAATAAGGTAAAGTCTTTGTGATTTTTAGGTCCTAAACATACATCTATTATAAAACAAGGTGAGGGGTCTAAGAAGAAAATAGGACCTTTACTAGGTATTGTACAAGATTCCAACTGCATAGTCTTTATTATAGTTGGAGAAACTTATTTTTCAACATATTATCTTCTTTGGTAATTTTTCAACATATTATCTTCTTTGCTCCTCATTTTGTAATTTCATTTCTTTTTTAGAAAATGTTGAGTAGTGTACTTAGCTTCTCCATAATATAAATATAAACCCTCTTGACTATGTCGAGTCTTTTCTTGCTTCATGAGAGATTTAAAATATATTGTATGAATTTACATTGGTTTTGGCTTTGATGAATATGTTTCAAAAAACTTAGGAATTGTCATGATTACTTGACTTGTTTCTCTCCAACCAAGTCTTTGTTCTTGATACCTTTTAAATAATCAATTATTGCATATAATAGCTTCAGCAATAAATTATTTCAAAGATATTGCTTTTGATATTGTTAATAACAAATCTTTGACGCTATCCTTCAACCCATATCAAAATTGATTGATAAGTACTTTGTCATTTTAGTCCATATTATAAGCAAGATTTTAGAATTTAGTAGTATTTATGGTGGCTGATCATGATCCTTATTGTAAAGATAAGAGTTTGGACTCTGCTACTTCTTCACAATCACTTTCTTCAAATACAACCATAAACAATTCTAAGAATGAATTTAAATTATAAAAAAGTTATGAATCCTTTTCCATCAAAGGTGTGAATCAAAAATAAATACTTTCAAATAGAAATGCATCTATGAAGCCGACTTGACTAAATCCATCTACATATTGAAAAAGGTGTAATCTTAAGTAGAGCTTAACTTGTTGTAAAAACCCTCAAAACTTTAATCTTGTTCCATCAAACTTCTTGAGCATACTAATTCTTGCATCTCTTGAGCTTGTAGATGCAAGTTCTCTTGAATTTGGTTGTGGGGTTGATCAACTTATTTCTCTTAACTATACAATTTCTTGCTATAGAATCTAGACTTCTTTCATAGGTATGGAAGTAGTGCTCCCATGGTTGACATTGGTGATATATGAAATTTCCACCCTAAGAATATTGAAAAGCTTGTAAAGATCTGCAATAGTTACAAATCTATTCTCACTTTTACTAAGAATAGCATCTATAATCTTTTTTTTTATAGATAATTCAAATAAATTTAAAAAGTTAAATTAAAGAAGGGCAATCTATAACTTCTAATAAATATTTCCATAAAGAGGGATAATCCACTCTCTTTAAAAAAAAATATCAATGTTGGAAAAAAAAATATTTTTTTTGTTTAAAGGTGGGTAGTTTGTAACCTTCAAAATACAACAATAGAAGTGAGATAACCCACTTACTTCTAAAATAAGATAGAAATAATATATTAATACTATTGTGAAATTATCAAGGACATAAATCTTGAAGAAAGGAAATTCTCAATGCACTCTTGTGTCACTAAAAAGAACTAAAAAGTTACTCAAAAATGGTATATTATTAAACTGGAATGGCTGCTGCCAAAGACAAGAAGACTAGAAAGTCTTAAAATAAGACTAAGAATTAGAAAGGCATTGACAAGAGTGAAGAAGGCTTCACTCTTGCCTCCATATATACTCTTAACTAAGAGCTACGTGGCGATGTCCTATAGGACCTTCAAAAAGTATTGACTTTGTTAGCGACATGTCTTAACTTACAAGTCAAGTTATCTATGTATGCCTTGTTGTGTTGTAACACGACTATATGGTGAAAGATGATAATACGGATCTTATTATAGAAGAGCTAAGTTAAAAGATAAAGTAAAAAATATAGATAAAAGATAGGGAGGTAGTAAAACTTTTAATAGTAATACTACCTTTTTTAGAAAAGTGACTTCTACTTACTTTGTAGGGCCATAAATAAGGCAAAACAAAGTAGATTGGAAAAATAAATGATATAAGCATCTTTAAGAAGAAGTTAAGAGTAATTTCTAGCAAAATTTATTTTAAAAAACTAGATATTGATGCCCGGAGAGGGCCAATTATGAACTAAGGTCGAAATCAGACCTTGAGGCACAAAATCGAGCTCCGATGATGATTCCAAGACTCTTTTGCAGATCAAAGAGTGGGATTAAAGAACAGACTTAATAAAGTTTCAATAAGCATTGGTTTTGGATAATTTAGATCTATATTGACTTTGTAAGAGCTTTGCAAAGTCAAGGTTTGTTTCAGATGACTTGGATTTTGTGAAATAAAATAGAATTTATGTTTTGAGTGATTTCAAGAGTTTTGTAATTGATCTATAAGTGAAATTTTGTCAATAAATGGTTATAATTGTGTTTAATATGTATTGTGAATTTGAGCTTGATCAAAGGATTGGATTGAGGGTTATTGAGGTTTAAGTGGGTCAAGGTCTAAGAAAGTAGAATTTTAGGTCTAGTGAGGATTTTTAAGATTTCTTGCAATTTATTAGTTGGATTGGAGTAAAATTTGTATGAAAGGATATAAGACTTATTTTTCTATGTATATAAGAATTTTGAGATCAATCGAATAGTGAAAAGAAGAGATATTGGTCCTAAGAGATTAGCATCAAGGTCGGAGAAGGAGGCCTGTCAATATCCAAGCACGTTTTTGAGGCTATTGTGTATTTGGTAATTCCGATCCTTTTTAAATTTTTTTGAGCTTGTTTTCAAATTAATTTTTAAAAATCATAAAAATTTTGAGTTAAGATCAATCGTTCATTTATTAGTAATTGAGGTTTAAATCTGTTGTAGGAATTACTAGGATTTGATTTAGGGTTTAGGATTTGATTTAGAGTTTAGGATTTGGTTAAGATTTGGTTTAGGATTTAGGATTTGGTTAAGGTTTGATTTAGGATTAGGATTGGATTAAGATTTGATTTAGGATTTATGATTTGATTAGGATTTTATTTAGGGTTTAGAATTTTGGTTAGGGTTTGATTTAGGTTTAAGATTTGGTTAGGATTTGATTAAGATTTGGTTAAAGTTTATCTAGGATTTGATTAGGATTTGATTAAGATTTGATTAGGACTATTAGAACTTGTTGTTGTAATTTTTTCTTTATCTTCGATAGCCAAGTGCTTGGTACATTCTCAAGCTAAATGCCACCTAATACGACAACGCTACAAAGTTAGCTTATTCCATAAGCTACTAATTAGAATTAACTTGTCTCACAAGCTACCAACACATGATTAACTCATTGGCCAAGTTTCTATTCCATAAATACATCTAAAGTCAAAATTACATTTATAAAGCTTTTAAGAAGCTTTTTTAAAAGACTTTATGAAATTAATCTATATTTATTTACTTCTATATAATTATATAAGTAACTATTAGGATAAATGTATATATTTGTGGCATTTTTATATGCTATTTTGACTTTACATGTATTTATAGTTGATTGGTAGATTAGAAACTTGGTCAACAAGTTAATTACTTACCATATATATTGGTAGCTTATAAAATAAGCTAATTATGTGGCATCCATATAAAAAACTTACCTTGCAAGTTAAGATACGTATCATACAAAGTCAATACATTTTTAGAGGTCCTATAGAATGTTGCCACAAAAATTTTAGGTAGATTTATATATATAGAGGCAAAAATAAAGCCCTCTTCACTCTTGTCAACTCCTTTATTGTTTCTAATTTAGTTTTAAGAGTATCTAATTTTCTTGTCTTTTGACAATATCTATTCCAATTTTTATTTTAATATACTTAATTTTCTATTTCTATTTCTTTGAGAAAGTATGACTTATTTATTTGCTTTTATTAAGTTTTCGTACTTAATAGATTGACAAGAATACACTTCTAATATGAGAGCTTTGTCTTTTTTTGATTAAAAGTGGATTATTCTTTTTTCTTTATAAGACTTAAGCATATTAGGAATTGTAGATTACCTTCTTCTAAATTAATATTGTCTTTAGTATTTTTTTTCTTTGTTTATCAATTCTTTTTTTTATTCGTTTTAAGTAATATGAGATATTTTTTTTTAAGTGTTATTATGAAAAAGCTTCTCAAAATGAAAAGAGAAATGGCATAAATACAAAAGTAATTGAGGAAGCTAATGCTTGTGATGTATCACCTCAATTTATTGCCATAAGAAGCAACAAGAATCATAAGAAGCAAAGATATAGAGATGATTGAAGTTGCTTCAACATTTGTATTAAATCATATCTCTTTTCCTATGATGGAACATCCTTCCAGTATTAAAAAACCAAAGATTATACTATCCAAGAAGTTTAATGGCATAAGATCAAAGTTTTGAAGATTTATCAATCAAATATAATTTGTGATTGAACTTCAATTCCAAAGCTATCCAATTCTAAGATTGTAAGTTAAATTTATTAATACACTTCTTTCAAGTTTAGCAATATCATAATTTTTATATTTTCTTGAATAATAAGATCCAATATTGGATAATTTGGAGGCTTTTTTGATAGAATTTTGATCCATATATAGAAAACATGATGAAACTTGTATTACAATTCATAAGATTCATATCTTGTGACAAGGCAATTAATTGATAACATTATATGATTCATAATTTTAACAACTTGTAATTGATATCAATTGAAATAATGCTGCACTTATTAATCAATTTTTTTATGGAATATAATATGAGATAAAAAAATTGATGCTCAACTTATCTGATTGTCAAATATTAAGTTAAGCCATTGACTTTATTGTGAAAAATAACAATTGATTTTTTGAATTTTGATCTAAAAGTTGTATAAGTGTACTTCAATGCTACTATAATTCAATGACAATGCCAATGTTTTTTCAATACATATATTTGAAAGTAGAAAATATGCAAATTCATGTGATATATTTTAAATCTCTTATAAAGAAAAAAAAGACTTATCATTGTTAGAAAGGATTATGCTTGTATTGTGGAAAACTTAAGCACAGTGCTTAATATTGGAAAAAAAAACAACGCAACCACAAAATATAGAGTATGGCTATCAAAGAAGATAGTATATCAGAAAATTTGTTTTTCTAACTTCAATAGAGATTGTGCAACTAGAACCTTGTATAATACCTAATAAAGGTCTTATTATTTCTATATAACCTTCTTTTTGTATTATAGTAAATATTATTTTATGACCTAAATATGACAAAGCCTTTGTCTTATTAGATTCAAGAGCCTCAACGTATTTCTTAGATGGAGAATTTGCTGAAAGACATAGCATACCTTTAGTGAAGAAAACTAAATCCGTTTATATAGAAGTCATAAATGGTCGTCCATTTTCTTCAAAAAATATTACTCATGAAATATTTCTTATAGAAGTAACAATTAATAGTCATAGTAGCTTTGTAATATTAAATATCATTAGATTTTTTTCTAATCTGATCATTTTAAGTCTATCATGGTTAAAAAAATATAATTCTATAATAAATTGAATTTCTTATAGTTTTGACTTTTCTAAAATTATAATCAAAAGTATAATTAATCAAATATAAAGTCATAAGTTTGATGCAATTAAACCTATATTTGTAGATATAAGAGCTTTTTGCATGCTGCAAAAAAAAAAATTATCTTATATTATTTATTTTACATCTATTTCTAATGGTGAAAAAATTCAAGTAGAATTTTAATCTAATATCAAGATTTTTAAGATAAATTTGAAAAGAAGAATATAGGTACTCTATCAAAATATTATCCCTATGATTATTTAATTAACCTTCAAGAAAGAGCTCAATTGCTGTTTGGATCAATTTACAGTTTATCACAAAATGAATTGGTTGAACTCAAGGAGTATATTGAAGAAAATCTAGCCAAGAACTTTATATACTATTCCAAATCTCTGGTAGGAGCTTCAATTTTATTTGTAAAGAAAAATGTTAGATCATTGCAAATGAGTATTGATTATCAAAGTTTCAACAAAATCACCATCAAATATAGATATCTACTATCTTTGATATCTAAACTTTTTGATCAATTAAATCAAATTAAGATCTATACAAAAATAGATCTATGAGTATACAATCTTGTACGCATTAAAGAAAGAAATAAATAAAAGACTAAATTTCAATTAAGGTGTGGACATTTTGAATACAATGTCATGACTTTTGGACTTACAAATATACCAACAAATTTTCAACATCTAATAAATGATTTTTTTTAGAGTTCTTAGATGCCTTTGTTGTCTATTATCTAGACAATATCTTAATCTATTCTAAAAACATAAAATAATATGAACTTCATATTTGTCATAGATTACAAAAATTAAAAGATACAAGACTCTATACCAAGATAGAAAAGTATGTATTCTATACTACTTAGGTCAATTTCTTAGGATACATCATTTCAAAAGATGGACTTATGATATATCATAAGAAAGTCTAAACTATTATAGATTGGAAGATCCTAAAAATGTTAAAAAATATTCAATGTTTTTTGGGATTTTCCAAGTACTATCAAATCTTCATCAAGAACTTCTCTTAGATTGTAGCTCTATTTAAGCGCTTAACTTTTAAAGACAAACTTCAATAGAATCAAGAAGCGAAAGTACCATTTGATGCTTTAAAAATAGTCCTTATTTTTGCACTAGTCTTGTATCTTGTTGACTTTTTTCAGCCATTTTTTTATAGAAATAGATGCAATGGACTTTACTTTAAATATTATATTATTATAAATAGGAAAAAATGATAAATTTCATCCAGTAGCTTTTCATTTAAGAAAATTTTTAGCAGCCAATACCAACTGTGAGATTCACAACAAAGAACTTCTTAGAATTATTGATTCATTTCAAAAATAGTGCCATTATCTAGAAGGAAATTTTAATTTAGTCATTATTTATATTAATCATAAGGATCTTAAATATTTTATATCAACACATGTTTTGAATTTTTACCAAGCTCATTGTCGTATTACATGAAGTCTTATTCAAGAATGCATCAAGCACCTGGCTATGGAAGATAGAATAGAAATTGCAACAATAAAATCTTAACTCTAAGAGAATACTAAATAAAATCTAATTAAATTTTAATAATATTAAATGATCTTTAATCAAAATCAAAAGAAACCTTAAAGAAATTACAAAAGAAATAATAAAAAATCTTAAAAGAATTAAAAAAAAAAAACCTACAATTAACCTTAAAAGAATCTTTGATAAATTCTCATCAAGATATTAGAATAATCACAAATATATTTTAAATAAATTTCAATCAAGTTTTAATTTAATCCTACTTAAAATCCTAATGGACTTCAATCAAACTCCAAATAAATCCTGAATCCTAAATCCTAAACAAATCCTTGATAAATCCTAAAAAAGTTCTAACTTCTAAATCATAAATTAAATTCTACACAAACACTAAATCCAAAATCCTAAACCAAATCCTAGACAAATCCTAATCCTAAATCTTAAACCAAACTCTAAACAAATCTTAAATCTTAAACTAACCATAAATTAAACCCTAGATAAATTCTAAATCCTAAATCAAATCTTAGACAAATCCTAATCCTAAACTCTAAACCAAATCTTAAATAAATCCTAAATTCTAAATCAAATCTTAGATAAATCCTAACTCTAAACCCTAAATCAAACTTTAAACAAATCCTAAATCCTAAATCCTAAACCAAACCTTAGAAAAATCTTAAATCCTAAATCAAACCCTAAAAAAATCCTAATCCTAAATCTAAAATCAAACCTTAAACAAATTCTAAATCCTAAATCCTAAATTAAATCTTAGATAAATTCTAAATCCTAAACCAAATCCTAAAACAAATCCTAAACAAATCCTAATCAACTAAATATAATCCTAGTATATTTTAGAACCTCAATATCTATTAACCAAATCGTCAATCTTACTTGAAAATTTACAAACTTTTCAACAACTAAGTTGGTAACAAGCACATAAAATTTGAAGATAATTGTACACATTAAATAGAAGAAAAATCCTAAAATCTACTCAGGTGTTGGCGGGCCCTTTATTCCAATCTAAATGTTGAACTTCCAATGCTACTATATCCTATTCAAACTTTTTAATTATTCTCAAATTTTGTATATGTCTAGAAAATTAAGTCTTATATCTTTATATATAAATTTTATACCAATCCAACTAGTATATTATAGAAGAGCTTAGAAACCCTAATTGCCTCTCAAAGTCCAATTATTGAGATTTTAACCTACTTAAAAAATAATAATTCTCAATTCAACCATTCGATCAAACTCAAACTTATAGCATATACTTCAAATAACTATTTTCATTAGTTTTCAAAATTTAAATTATAGATCTACTATCAAATGTACAATATCTTCTAAAACATAATATTCTATTTATTTTACAAATTCCAAAGTCACTTAAAACAACTAAGACTTTGCAAAGCTCTTACAAAGTTATTATACTGAAATCACTTAAAGTTACTATGCAAAAAAACCTTATTAAGTTTTCTATCAAATTCCACTCTCTGATTTTCAAAAGAATCCTTGAGTTGTTGTTTGTATCTGATTGTATATCTTGGGATCTGATTTCAATCCAAGTTGATAACTGGTCTTTTTTGAATAACAAATTTTTTCTTTTTGAGTTAATTTTTATTCAAATCAACTCTTGACTTCTTTCTACATGTATTCATATTCTTTATTTTTCTAATCTACCTTGTTATAGCCTTACATAGTAAGTAGAAGCTTACTTTGTAAAAATATAGCATTTAAACCTTTAATTCTACTTTCTTTTAGACTATTGTTTATTTTCTAGGATAATTTGCTACAACTTTTGAAGTAAGATCTTCTATAATATAATAGATTCTTTATCCCTTTCACCTATTAGTCATGATATATCACGACACTATTAGAGCATGACTTTATCAAGATTTGATTTTAAGATCACTTATCAATCTGAAAAATAATAAGATTTATTAGACACCCTTTTTAGATGTTCTTAACTTGTATCAAAAGAAGAAATGCATCTTTTAATTAACAAAGAATAATTTTATTGAAACCAAAGCACTTTTATCTTCAAGTAATAAAATCAACATTAACTGTTGATTCAAATCTTATCATGAAAACTCAATCAAGTATGTCTTCTAATCTTTTTGTTTATGATATTAAGAATTCTTCTTTTAAGTCTCATGATGCTTCCAAATTTGAGTTCAAAAATAATCTATTATATTTCAAATGATGCCTATATATTTCAGAAGAAGAAGCACATTTATGTATTGTATAAACACATCATGATTTTTTAGTGGCTCGATATTTTGAATACAACAAGATACTAAAACTTATATCTAAAGATTTTTGGTGGCCACAAATGTGAAAAGTAGTTAAAGACTTTTTATAATCATGTGATGTTTGTTTAACGTCAAAAACTCCTTTTATCAACTCTGTAGACTTTTTCAACCCTTACCTATCCCAAGAACAACTATGGTCTTTTATTTCTATGGATTTTATTATATATCTTCTAGTCTCAGGTTCTTATAACTCTATATTTATGATAGTAGATCGTTTCACCATAATGGCACATTTTATATCATATACAAAAATTATTATAAATAAAGAAACAACTAAGTTTTTTCTTCACAATATCTATTATTATTATTATGAATTATCTAAGGATATTATATTGAATAGAAAAATTCAATTTATATCAAGATTATGGAGAACGCTTTTTAAGATTCTATAACTATACATTAAATTATCTTTAGCTTTCCATCCTCAAATTGATGGACAAATAGAGTGTATAAATCAAGTTTTAGAATAATATTTAAAGTATACCATCAATTACCAATAAGATGATTGAAAAACTCTTTTGCCATTAGTAGAATTTGTTTATAAAAAAACAATACAAACTTCTATATAACAAACCTATTTTTTATTAATTATGGATATCATCCATAATTTTATAATTTTAACTTTTTAAAAGTTGATAATCTTATAGTAGAAGATTTGGCAAATCATTTATTGGAGCTATATACAAAAATCAAGGCACAACTAAAAAAAGCTTAAAAACAACAAAAGAACAACACAAATACTTATTGCAAAGAAGAACCTCATTTTCTTGTTAGTCATAAGATATAATTACTTCATTTTATATTTAAAACTATAAGATCTTATGACAAGTTGGATTATCATGGACTTAGACTAATTCCTATTTGTGAATAAGTTGATCTAATTCTTTATCAATTACATCTAGTAGAATCTATGAAAATCTATCTTGTATTTCACATGTCTCTTTTAGAGCCATATAAGATAGTGAATATTTTGGATAGAAGACAAATATCACTCCTATCATAATAGAAAGAGTTGCTCAAAAAAGTATTGGACCTTTGGCTGCCACTAAATGCTCAAATAAGTTATAAGATTATAAAATATAAGTATGATTTATAGCTTATCTTCAAGAAGATAATTACATCAAATATACAAGTCTAGGATGTACAAGAGTACCCAAGATGTGATTAGATATCCTAAAACCTTTTCTACTCCCATAAAAATTCTTTTTGTTTATGTATCATTCAATAACTTTCAATCTAACTATCTAATTGGATTCAAAATTCTCCACAAGTTAATTTATATCTTTGACTACCTCCACATAAAAAATCAACTATAAATTCATTAAAAATCTTTAGATATTGCCTAATCTCTAGTACATACTAAACATGTCAATTTTTAGGTACTTATGCACTAATTCCTTTATATTTCAAAAATCCAAACTTCAAATATTATAAATTTTTTATATAAAACTTTTTAACATATTTATCTATATTTATAGAAATTTTTAGCCAAAAAATCGTCCAAAAATTCAAAATATGGCAAAAATCAAAACCTCCATTAAAAACAACTCATTTATAAATCTTAGTTTTTAACACTGACTTCCAACAACTCTTTCTCCTTTAATCTAGATTGGAATGTATCTATAATTTTACATGAAATTTAGCTCTTTAAGTCAAATTTTTAATCTCACTTTTTGATTTTTTAAAGCTTTCTAAAAACTTTTTATATGCTTAAAAGAGTAATAGTAGATACCAAAAATACATCCTAACTTCAAATAACCATAATTCTCTTATGACCACTCCAAATTATACATTTTTTTCATCCAAATTCTAGCCCAAAATACAAGCTTTTCAAATCCAGCCTCCATACTTTGAATGGGCCATCTTTCCTTGAATGGTCTGCCTTGCCTTGAATAGATCGCCCTAAAGTAGTCCCAAACTCCAGTGTAGTTCTAATTAACATCTCAAAGCCCATTGGGCATATCTTCCAATCAATAGAAATGAAGTCTTCTATTACTTATCTTATCTTTCCACATAGAATGGTTTAGGAATTAAAATACTATACCTTTGATTTCATCATTTTTTGACTTAGAAGACAAGACATTGCAATTATCATAGCCTTTAAGACAACATAATAGAGATGAAGACCTTTAAGAACATCTTCTTTTTCAAATAGATGGTAAGATACAATGCATTTGATATCACGACTTTGAAAGAGACTTTTGATATTTGATAATTTTATTGGATGTAAGAATTATTCTTTATAGTATTATAATTATTTTATTTGAAAGAAGTTATAAAGGTTTTAATAATGATTAAATAATAGGTTAGACTTCTTGTTCTAAAATGAGACATTATCGCTAGCTGAAAAGACCTATTAACTACCTTTGAAAGAAATAAAGATCAAAATATGTAATAAATATAATTTGTCATATTTTAGACTTCTTCAACATATCATTACTACTCTTTGTGAAACTTGTATCTAAAAGGAGGGATAATGTCATGAATATATATCTACTAAAATTATTATTTAGATAATATGAATAGATAGAAGTAAATAAAAGAAGATTAATTTTATAATACCTTTCAAAACAGCTTCTTAAAAGCTTCTTAGATGTTGTTTTGATTTTACATGTATTTGTAGTTAATTGATAGGTTAGAAACTTAGTCAACAAGCTAACCATGTGCCACATGTATTGGTAGGTTGTAGAATAAGCTAACTATGTAGAGCCTATATAGAAAACTTAACTTACAAGTTAAGATATATGTTATGTAAAGTCAATATAATTTTGGAGGTCTTGTAGAATGTCACTACATAGTTCTTAGGTAGATAGTATATATAGAGATAGGATTGAAGCCTTCTTCACTCTTGTCAATTCCTTTTTTGATTCTAATCTAGTTTCAAGAGTCTCTAATTTTCTTATTTTTTGGTAATAGTCATTCTAGTTTTTTTTTAATGTACATACTTTTCTATTTCTATTTCTTTGAGAAAGTCTCACTTATTTATTTTCTTTTAAAAAGTTCTTATTATTGATATATTAAAAAGATGAGAGCTAATAGAAGAGATTGGATGTTATTGAAGTAAGAGAATTTTTCAATAGATATAGAGTTCTATTAAAGTTGACTACTTCTTATAATCTTAAAGCCAATGGAAAGAATAAAAAGGTTTATCCTCTAATCATTTATGAATTGATTAAGAAATATAAGAATCAGCCAATTCAATGACTTAAATTGCTTTTATTTGTTTTATGGGCTGTTAAGATTATTTATAATACTGTCTTTAATTATATGCCTATAAAGTTAATGTTAGCACAAAAACCTATGATGTCAACTGAAGAAACCTATCTTACATGAATGTTTTATTTTGAAAAGATAATATTAATAAAAAAAAATATTATTAGAGCTTTAGATTTAATAATTTAAAATTTTACTTCAAGATCTACAAGTTGCAATTGAGATGTTAAAAGAAGCAAGATTAAAAAATAAAAAAAGATTTGATAAAATTCATAGGTTGAGATCTAAGCCTATAAAGATTAGAGACTAGATTCTAGTTTATGATAGCAGCCTTCAATATCAATATAGCACTATAAAGATATTTGTAAAAAAATAGGTTGAACTATAATGGTAGTTGTAATCTATAATAATACCACATATATTTTATATGAATTAAATAGAGCTATCATTAAAATTTCAATAGCATGGAAGAGAATAAAGGCTTTCAAAAGAAAAAATGGATGGTTCAAAATAAAAGACCTTAAAGAATTTTTATCTCAATATTTGAACCAAAAATATGAAGCACAAGAATCTATGAGTGATTTGAAGAAATTTCAAGAAGTAGAAGAGAAATATCATGTGACACATATTGAAAGATGTGCAAATTCAAAGAAAGTTGATGTTGTATTATAATTATTTATAGTATATAAAAATTAATTAAAATATATAATATATTTATAAGTATTAACGTATATAAGAATGGTTAGTAAGTTATTTTAAAGAGAGTTAATGTAAGAAAATTTATTTTGATGTTTACTTATGTTGATTATAGTATTTAAATTATGTAAGATTTAAATATTTACTATAAATTTAAAGAAAATATTGGAGCTCAAAGATGAAAATCCAAATCTATAAGAAATTTATTTGGAAGGATGTGAGCAAGGTATGGATGGATGAAGATAAAAGGTAAACCTCTTCATCCCTATTAGTCAAAGGCTATATCCAATAGGTATTCAATAGGCTATCTATAACCATAATAAGGATTTTGGTAGCTTCAAAAAAATCATTTGAGAATCAAAAGAAAAGGTTGTAAGGTTTAAGATTTGAACTACAATTTGTATACAAAGTTTAGAGGTTTTGGAATTAGGATGATGAAGTTATAGCTATTTGAGGTTAAGATGTCTTTTTAAGATATATTATTGCTCTTTTGAAGATATAAGGAGTTTTATGATAGATTTTGGAGATTAAGAAATATAGCTACAAGAATTATTTTAAGATCTAAATCTTTTGTGAAAGAATTTTTGCATTTAAAGTTTGTATGAAGGACTAATAGAATATTGACATCAGCACATGTAATTCAAAGGCAATAAGTTAGTTGTTTTGTTGATAGTAATGTTTGGAGCCATATCTTGAGTTTTCAAATGAATTTTTAATTCAAAACTTCTAAAGATGTATATTATTAGGTTAAAAAGATATATATCAAAATTTTATGGTATTTGAATATTTAGTTTGTGAGATATAAAGAAAATTATACATAAATAAATGTAAGCAAGGATTTAAAGCTACTATTAGGATTTTAATGATATCTCAAGATGTGCAATGAATTTTCAGTTGAAATTTATTGTAATAGTTATTGAAAGTACTTCATATAAAATTTTGATTTTTTTGGACAATCCAATCTTGAAATATGAGTTGTTGAAGTTTGAAAAAAATTCACCTTAAAGATATATAAGAATTTATAATATGTTTATCAAATTTTGGATGATCTTTGGTATTTAGAGCTTATATAATGATGTAATTGCTCTTATAGGAATAATTTTATATATAAAATTGGTGTTTTTTTAATCTTGAGACTTGATTGAGCAATTAGTAGCAACTAGAAGCCTAGTACTTTTTTAAAGCAAATAATCTTTATTCCAATATTATATGTGATAAAAATATAGTGTTGGAATAGAGAGAATTTCAAAAGATAAGATAAAAAAATCAATATAAAAGATCAAGTTGAAGATTTCAATATTTTGAAGAAGGTAATTGTATTGATATAAATAGTGAAAATAGTAATAGAAGATTTGATGCAAACAACAAAAAATGGTGTGACACCAATTATGACATATGGTTCATTTGGCAAATACCAAAAGATATTTAAATTCAAAAAAAATAGATGTCATGTTATAATATAACTATATAAGGAAAATATAATCAAAAATAAAATTTAAATTAATATCAAATCATTTTGGTTCAAAAATAATTCAAGATATTTAAATATAGCTTTTATAAAAGCCTTTTAATTTACTTTCTTGTCATAATAGCTAATAGATTAAAGGTTGATTAGTAATTTTACCTTCTAGGCTATAAATTTTTTTTTATTATTTTAAAAAGGCTATAAATTAATAAAAATAGAATAAAAGAGATAAATAATTAATATAGTTGATACTAAGATTAATTTGAGGATAGGTTTGGATTAAAAAATCTCTAAAATAAGTTGGATTGATATCCAAGGATCGACTATTTGTAGGAAAGAATCAAAATTAGACCTCTAGCTACTAATACAATTGCCTAGGTAAAGTATGGGAATATTTAGAGATTAAAAAGTAGAATTGGAAAGTTAGATTTAAGCTCTTTTCTAAAATACAAGGCTTATTTTCATAGATTTGGAATTACTTTATAATTTTTGCTCAAAGCTAAAATTTATATTAGTGACTTTCGATTTATGCAATACAACAAGGGCTAGTACTCTTAGCTAGTTTGTGTAATTAGTGTCACATCTATAGTTCAAAATTTGATAGTACTTTGTTAATTGGATGTACTAAGAATGTATAAATATTTTTGTTAATTTAATAATGTGGTCAAGAGATATTTGGATTTTGATATAAGAAAGTATTAAAAATTAATAATTTAGGATTACATAGGATTTTTATATTATCTATAGGTCTATTAGTTAAAAAAAAAAGTAAAATTTGATATAATTTTAGAAGACTTGAAGATCAAGCTATATACCAATTTTGAGCTGAAGTTAACAATTGAAGAAGAAATAATTGCTATTAGAACACCTCCATTAGCTTTTGAATTGACAGTTGAGTAACATCAGTGCAATATTTTAGATATTATTTTAAAACTTCTAAGTTGGATTGTACTAAATCTTTTTTGAGCATATAGAAGACTTATAAAAATATTTTTATAAATTTTTTTGTACCATATAGATACTCAAATTAGGAGTTATAGCTTGTTGAAGCTCATTGACAAGAATTAGGGCTTGTAAAGAGAAATCAAATTATCTAATTATGAAAGTAATAAAGCAATTAGAATTTATATGTAGTTGAAATTATTAAAAAGAATGTTTTTGAGCATTTTATATTGGATTTAAGCACTTTTGAAAACAAATTCAAATCACATTCTACTTAAATAGATGAAACATATTAGAGTTTTTTGAAAACTTATAAAATATAATTTCATCTTTAAAAGCTAATTATTTAGTATATTCTTAAATAAGACAACATGTACTACAATAATATTCAAAGTTCTAAGTATTTGTTAACCAAATTTTATTGGTATCTTTTTTACAACTTGAGCATTATAAAAAAGAAGAATTGCAAGTAAGTTTGGTTGAAAATTAGTTCACAAGACAAGTCTTATCTTAGTTTGCAACTTTATTTGAAAAGAAATCTCTAATCTTGACCTATTTTGAAGCTTTCTTAAAAGTATTTGTCAAAAAAATAAAAAACATGATAGAGCTTGATAGGCAATAATAAAGATTCTTTTATTACATAGAAGATCATACTCTCTATTAATTTATGCATTTTATTTTTAGCAACATGCTTGTAATATCGATTGGCATGAATAAGGTCTTATGAGCAACTTATATTAGAGACTAAAGAATGATATAAAAGACTTATTACTCTCATTATCAGATCTTCTAACAATCAATAATGCTATAAGCTAAATCATAAATTGAAGTAATCAATCATTTCAACATTGTGAAGATCAATGCTTGTTGACTTTGACAAAAAGAACATACTTAATATTTGTATATTTTGTTACTTCAACGATCACATTACTTCCATATTCTAAAGCTAATATAAATTAATGAAATATGATTCAAACCATAAATACAATAGAGGAGAAAATGTATTGATTTTAATAAAGTCTATGCTTTAATTATGATAAAGAATCTTATAAATTTAATTTTTTTTTGAAGAAACAACTTATAACCAAGACTAAGAGTGCAATATTTTAGAAAAACAAAGAGGCCTAATTACTTTAGAGACTATGTGATTAGACATTTTTGACGAGGGTCCTTCTTTCCTTTGCTGTCCTATCTACTTGTTATTTTATTATACTTTTATTATACTTTTATTATTTTATTTTACTTTTGGCATTAAAAGATTACATCAGCAAAAATCTTACAAAAAACTTTATTTGGTATTTCAAATCTCTAATAAGTGCACCAATATTTTTTGTAAAGAAAAAATATGGATCTTTGCAAATATATATTGATTATTGCAGCCTCAATAAATTAATGATGAAAAATCAGTATTTATTACTATTGATATCAAAGCTTTTGAAACAACTCAATTAAGCTAAGATTTATATCAAAATAGATCTTCATAGAATATACAATTTGATGCAGATTAAAGAAGGATATGAATGGAAGACATAATTTTGGAAAAGGTTCAGACATTTTGAGTACAATGTCATATCTTTTGGATTGACAAATATTCAATTATATTCCAATATTTGATGAATAATATTTTTTGAGATTTTTTGAATAAATTTATTATTTATTATCTTCAAGATATCTTAATCTATTCTAAGACATCTAAAGAACATAAAGAATATATGCAATTAATCTTACAAAATTACAAGTTATCAGATTATATGCCAAATTAAAAAAATGTATATTCTATTAATTAAAAGTGGAATTTCTTAGATATATTATATCTAATGAAGGCTTATTGATGGATTCAAAGAAAATTCACATTGTAATGGATTGAAAAATTTCAAAAATAATAGAAGATACATAACATTTTTTTTAGATTTATAAATTTTTATTAGATATTTATGAAGAATTATTTCCAAGTTACTGTTTCATTTACTTGGTTGACATCCAAAGATAAATTGAAATGAGGACCTCAAGCATAAAGGACTTTTTAAGATTTGAAAGTAATTTTTATCATGGCTCTAATTTTACTACATTCATACTTCATAAAGATCTTTTATATGGAAATTGATGCTTTTGACTTTGCATTAAAGGTTGAATTATCACAAATGAAAAAAGATAGAAAGTTCTACCAAATTTTGTTCTATTCTAAAAAGTTTTCAACTATAAAGATTAATTATGACTTTAGAATAATAAGTTTTTTATAATTGAAGACTCTTTCTAAGAATAATGTCACTTGTTAGAAGGCACTTCATATCCTATAATTGTATATAGAGATCACAAGAATTTAAAATATTCCATATTATCTCATATTTTGAATTGCTATTAAAGTCATTAAAATATGTGATTATCTTATTTTAATTTTGTGATTACATATTGATCAAGAAAGCAACAAATACTATTAGATGCTTTATCAAGAAGATCATATCTTGCTCCAAAGGTCAAAGAAAGGACATTTGAATAGCAACTTACTACTTTTTTGAAGCCCAAATAATTTCATCTGTATGCTACTTTTATGATTAGACCTATTGATTCAAATTTTCTTGAACAAATTAATGCACCATCAGCTAAGAACTTATTAGTTTGTAATATCAATCAATGCCTTGATAATAAAAAATTCAAGTTTGTAGAAGATCTTTTGTATTTTAAAGATCATTTATATATTTCAGAAGAATTGATATAACTTTGTATTCTTCAATCTCATCATGAATCTCTAATTGTAAGACATTTTGGATGTAATAAAATATTAGAGCTTATCATTCAAGATTTTTGGTAGCGTCAAATATGAAAGATTGTGTTAGTCATCAAATTAACTCACTAATTATTTTAAGACAAAAGAATGCATGTAGAGTGCCAAAATTACAATTTTTAAGTGAAGATGTGCTTAGAGTATGTTCAATGAAAGAGAATAGTATTAGTAGAGAAGAAATGGAGTCTTAATAAGTCTTAAAAGCAATTATCTTAGTTGGTTTAGTATTTTTTATTTATTATTAAATATTAAGGAATATTTACTAAGGCCAATATTTATATTGGCCTTCTATCTATACATATTATTTATAAGAAAAAACTATAATTGTTAGTTAGTAGTTAGAAGAAGCATGAAAAAGAACCCCATGTCTTTTTAGTTAGTTATATAGAAAGTAGGATTTATAGTAAATTTAAATTTATTTTATTACTATAAAAATCATCAAGATAGAAAATTATATTCTTAAACTGATATTAATGTTATAGAACTATTATAAGAAGTTTAAAATTTATTTATAATTTATTTTAAAAAATTTAGGAATTTTTAGAGTAATTTTCAAAACTTTGATAAAAATGAGTTTTACCACTTTGGGAGCCATTATGAAGAAATAGAGTAAGATTTGAAGGTCACTTAAGGCTCCTAGGCTAATTTGGTATTTTTAAAAGCCATGATGAGGTCAAAAATATAAAATTATGAAGATTACTAGTAGAAAATAGGAGGACCAATAGCTAGTATAGTCCTTGTAAGAAGGAAGGCGTACAAGTCCTATGTGGATTGTAGTACCTTGAAGGTAGTTAGGAAGATAAGACAAAGGCCTCGTGGCCTTTCTTAGGAACTAATATACGCTACTTGTGAGCCTTAGTGACGTTCGAACTCCTGATCTCTTAAGCAAGTTATCCTTGAAGTAAAAATTATTTACTTAACTTTTTATTTATTTACTCATTATCTTTCAAATCTTCATAACTTATTCATAAAAATTCGGATTTATATGTTTTTTATACCATTAGAAAGATAAAAAAAAATAATATCTAAAAATAGATTTTTAATTTTAATTTTTTACTTTTTATTGGATGAAAACTGAGTGAACAGACTATGACTAATTTTGTAGTGTACAATTGTTTGATTGCACTTGTTCCACTTGTTTTGTGTTTTGTTTCTTTTGTTCTTATTCTTGCTACTTTTACTTCACACCACTTATTACAAGCAACTCTTAATTGATGCTATCTTGTAATTGAGTTAAAGAATGAATTTTATACTTAGAGACTATGAAGGACTTTGTCTTCTTATATAATATCTTTCTAGATCCAAGAATTTTCAACATCATCTTTACAGATTTTTATAACCACTACCAATCTTGAAGCAACCATGGTCTTTAATATGAATGGATTTTATCACTGATCTATTGCCAACAACTACATTTGATACTATTTATGTTGTTATAGATTATCTTATAAAGATGGCATATTTTGTCCTATATAAAAAAGTAATTTTTAGAAAAGAAATGACAAGGCTTTTTTTTGATAATATATATCAACATCATGGCCTAAATAATAACATCATTTCTAATTGAAGATCTCAATTTATTTTAAAGTTTTAAAAATCTTTTTTTGAAATATCAAAGGTAGATATCAAATTTTAATGCAGTACATGAGTTTCTTCAATGCTATCTTCAAAAATCCAAATCTATTTTGGGATGATTTTTTTATAAAATTATTACTAAAATTTTATAAATATCAAAGAAAGTAAATATAAAATCAATGCTCTTCGTAGAACTTGGAATTAGAAAGAGAGGTGGTGTTACAGACATGTAACAAGAAGATTTTAGAAATATTTTAGAACATTCTATTAGGTTCTAAAAAATACTAAGAAGATTAAAGAAGTTGTTTGAGAAGCTTTATAGTATTGCTTCATCTTTAAATAATGTAAAAACTTCTTGTGAAGTTTTCTAAGATTGTTTTATTTTCAAACAACATTAAAATTTCTTGTAGAGCTTCTTAAGATTTTTTTTATCTTTGAACAATATGAAATTTTTTTAAAATCTTTCTAATATCTAGTATATATAGGAGTCAAAGCTGAGAGGATCATCAATCTCCACAACACATCTCTTGGATTTTTAACTCTCTTTTCTTGGTATTGATCTTATATTCATTTGATTAAAATAAATTCTTGTTAGTTTTTTTTATTGAAACTCTTCTATTCAATTTCTTATTTGGTCTCTTGTATAGTGTATTTGTGACACATTATTAAAGTAGAGAGAATTTGCCTTAAGAAAGCACTAGACTTCTAGTTGTCACTAATTTTTCAAGCCAATCTTAAGATAAAAAAAAATACCAAGTTTAGATACAAAACTTTTCCTATAGAAACAATTACATCAATACATAAGTCCTAAGTACCAAAGATCACTCAAAATGTGATAAAAATATTATAAAATCTTATATATCCTTAAGGTGAATTTTTTTCAAACTTCAACAATTCATATCTCACGATTAGATCATTCAACCAAACCAAAATTTTACATAAAGTATTGATATAATTTCAAAAACTACTATAAAAAATTTCAACTACAAATTGATTATAAAACTTGAGATATGGCCAAAATCCTAACAGTAGCTTCAAATCCTTGCTTACATATACTTGTATGTAATTTTCTTTATATTTTATAAACTACATATTTAAATACCATAAAATTTTGATATATAGCTTTTTAACCTAATAACACATATCTTTGGAAATTTTGAGCCAAAAATTCATCTGAAAACTCAAGATATGGCTCCAACCATCACTATCAATAAAACAACTAACTTACTACCTTTGAATTACATGTGCTGACTTCAATGCTCTATAATTCCTTCATATTAACTCCAAATGTATAAATTCTTTTACAAAAGATGTAGATTTTAAAATCACCCTTGTTACCACATCTTTCAATCTCCAAAATCTATCATAAAACTACTTGTATCTTCAAAAGAGCAATAGTATATCTTAAAAAGTTACTTTAACTTCAAATTGCTATAATATCATCATCTTAATTCCAAATCCTCTAAAATTTGTATACAAATTGTAATTCAAATCTTAAGCCTTACAATCCTTATTTTTGATTATCAAATACTCTTTTTAAAGTTGCTAAAATCCTTGCTATGGTTTTTATCTTGAGACTAGGTTGTAGATAGCTTGTTAAATATCTATTAGATATGGCCTTCGACTAATAGTGTCAAAGACAAAAATATGATAAAGAAAAATAAACAAGTGAGACTTTTCTCAAAGAAAGATGAAAAAATAGGAATAACTTGATATCTATATTAAGAAAGAAATTGGAATGGCTATTGCCAAAAGCCAAAAAAATTAGAGATCCTTGAAACTAGACTAGAAGTAAGAAAGGAGTTGACAAGGGTGAAGAAGGCTTCACTTTTGTCTCTATATATACTATCTTATTAAGGGCTACGTGGCGACGTTCTATAGGACCTCCAATATGTGTTGACTTTGTAGGACACATGCTTTGACTTACAAGGCAAGTTTTTCTATGTATGGGCCACATAGCTAGCTTGGTCTTCAAGCTAACAACATGTGTGGCACATGGCCAACTTGTTGACCACGTTTCTAATCCCAAAAGATCAATTAAAGACACCTATAAAGTCAAAGCAATATCTATGAAGCTTCTAAGAAGCTTTCATATCAAATAGTATAGAATTAACTTACTTTTATTTACTTTTACTTACTTCTACCTATTTATACATGAAATTATTGGCTTACATGCGTTTGTCCGTGACATTATCCTACCTTATAGGGATGAGTTCCACGAGGAGTGGTAATCATATGTTGAGGAAATCTATCATGCAACAAATTGTATTCGCTACATACTTTGATCTTTGTTCTTTTCGAAGATGATTGATAGGGCCTTTCAACCATTGATAGTGTCTCATACTAGGGCAAGAAGACCACCCAGTTATTTGATCATTGTTAAGGCCTTTATAACTTCCTTCAAATAAAACATTTGGAACACCATCAAGAGTTTTTCCTACCTCTAGTAAAATCACCGAATATCGGGAGTCCCTTCCAAGGTCGTGATATCAAACGCATTGTATCTCGTAATCTATTCAAGGAAGAATATGTTGTTCTTGAAGATCTTCATCTCGATTGCGTCGTCTTGAAGGTTGTGACAATTATAATGTCTCATCCAATAGGTTAGCAAACGAAGGCTCTTGAGTCAAATCCGTCGGTTGTTGGTTCTCCATCTCTTGAGCATCACAACTACAAAGAAGCTACAAACAAGGATTGAAAGTAGAATGTTATCTTGCTTAGATCTTGTTTTTTTTATAAAGAAGGTTTTCATCTTGATTTTGATGGATGTCGTCGATGAAAAGCCTCCACCGCCTTTACTGTATTTGTAAGATTCTTTACTGGCTCTCATGTGCATTCACTAATATCATATCCACGTATCAAAGACAAGAACTCGATGAAAAAATAATTCAAACAAGTGAGCATTCACTCAAAGAGAGGTAATAAAATATATATAAACAAGTATATATATTGAAAGAAAAACTGGAATCGCTATTGCCAAAAGACAAGAAAACTAGAGATCCTTGAAACAGACTAGAAGCAAGAAAGGAGTTGACAAGAGTGAAGAGAGCTTCACTCTTGCCTCTATATATACTATCTGACTAGAAGCCACGTCGTGATATTCTATAAGACCTCTAATATGTGTTGACTTTCTAGGCCACATGTCTTTGCTTGCAAGGCAAGTTTTTTATGAGTGGACCACGTAGTTAGCTTGTCCTTCAAGCTACCAACATGTGTGGCACATGGCTAACTTGTTGACCAAGTTTCTAACCTAAAAGTCAACTATGGACTCCTATAAGGTCAAAGTAGCATCTATGAAGCTTCTAAGAAGCTTCTCTAGAAGATATTGCACAATTAACCTACTTTTATCTACTTTTACATACTTTTATCGACTCTTGTAGGTAATCATATGTATATCCATGACACTACGTCAATGGGTAAGATATTCTAATTTATTTTGGCGCCACCTTGAATCTAAGACTTCTTCCCCTTCAAATTCTTCATTATTGTCCACTTCTATAGGAGGAGATGGAGCTTGTCTTCTTCTTGGTATGTCTATTGTCTTGTATGGTTCAAAAAGAGATACATGGAATATTGGATGGATTTTCATTGACTTTGGTAGGTATAAACGATATGCAATTGGATTGATTTGTACAGAAATAGAAGATGGTCTAAGCCTTTAATAGTCCAACTTATCACAAGGACGAGTGGTCTTGATATTATGACGAAGTAACCATACCTTATCACCCATGTGGAATGGTGGTTGTTCCTTTCGCTAGACATCCACATTGACCTTTTGTTGTTCTTGAGCTTCTTTTAATTGTGCCTTCATTGTTGCATGTAGCTCTGATAAATGAATTGCCAAATCTTTCACAGCAGGATTATCAACTTTTAAAAAGTTAAAAGTATCAAGTCGTAGATGATAACCATAATTGGCAAAGAAAGGTGTTTGTTTTATAGAAGAATGTACCGTGTTATTGTAAGAAAACTCTACCAATGGCAAAAGAGTTGTCCAATCATCTTGTTGGTAGTTAATAGTACATCTTAAATACTGCTCCAAAACTTGATTAACATGCTCCGTTTGTCCATCAATTTGAGGATGGAATGCTGAAGATAGTTTTATATCCACTTTTAGAATCTTGAAAAGAGTCTGTCAAAAACTGGATACAAATTGAGTTCTCCTATCTAATATTATATACTTGGGTAATCCATGATAGCAATAGATATTGTCAAGAAAGAGCTTAGCTGTTTCTTTACATGTGATAGATTTTGTACATAGTATAAAATGTGCCATCTTAGTAAAACAATCTACTATCACGAATATAGAGTCATAAGAACTTGAGATTGGAAGATCCGTGATGAAATCCATAGAAATAGAAGACCATAATTGTTCTCGAATGGATAATGGCTAAAGAAGTCTATAAGATCAATGACGAGGAGTTTTTGATCTCAAACAAACATCACAAGATTTTACAAAAATTTTAATTGCTTTCTACATTTGAGGCCACCAAAAGTCCTTGGATATTAGTTCCAAAGTTTTATTGTACCCAAAATGTCCTGCTACTAGAAAGTCATGATGAGCTTGAAGAATACGTAATCGAGCTTCACTTTTTGGAACATATAGGTATCCTTCAAAATATAGTAAATTCTTCTTGAATTCAAACTTGGAAGTATCATAAGACTTTTAAGGATTTTTCTTAATATCACAAATAAGAGGATTAGAAGACATACTTGATTGAACTTACTTAATGAAAGTTGAATCAACAATTAGTTTTGATTTCATTGCTCGAAGATGAAGTTACTCTAGCTTGAAGAGAATTATTCGTTGTTGATTAAAAGCAGCATCTCCTTCCTTTGGTACAAGGTAAGATTGTCTAAAAAGTGCATCTGACAAACCTTGTTGTTTTCCTGGTCAATAAGTGATCTTGAATTCGAATCTTGACAAAGACATATTCTAATAAGCTTGGCGACGATTCAAAATACGTGCTGACATAAAATATTCAAGATTCTTGTGATCCATATATACTATAATTGGGCTAGAAGTACTTTCTAGATAATGGCGCCATTCTTGAAACGAATCCACAATTGTAAGAAGTTCTTTGTCGTGGATCTTGTAGTTGATCTTGACTGCAAAAAATTTCTAGAATGAAAAGCTATTGGATGAAGTTTATTATCTATTCCCATTTGTGACAATTTGGCATCTAAAACAAAGTGTGATGCATCTGTTTCCATAAAAAATGGCTTAGAAAAATCGACGCGATACAAGATTGGTGTAGAAACAAAGACTGTCTTCTAAGCTTCAAATGCTACTTCTACTTCTTGATTCCATTGAAGTTTGTCTTTGCAAGTCAAATGTGTAAGTGGAGCTACAACTTGAGAGAAGTCTTTGATGAAGATCTGATAGTAGTTGGCAAATCCCAAAAAGTATTAGACATCTCTTACTATTTTTGGGATCTTTCAATCCATAATAGTTTGAACTTTCTTAGGATCCATCATAAGTTCATCATTTGAAATGATATATCCTAAGAAGTCGACTTGAGTAGTGTAAAATATATACTTTTCTATCTTAGCATAGAGTCTTGCATCTCTTAGTTTTTGTAATATTTGGCGAACATGAAGTTCATGTTCTTCTGAGTTCTTAGAATAGATTAAGATGTCATTTAGATAACAGACAACAAAATCATCTAAAAACTCCTGAAAGACATCATTCATTAGATGTTGGAATGCTGCTGGTATATTTTTAAGTTCAAAAGGCATGACATTGTATTTGAAATATCCATACCTTGTTCGAAACACAGTCTTCCATTCATCTCCTTCTTTGATGCGTACCAAATTGTATGTTCCTCATAGATTTATTTTTGCATAGATCTTAGCTTGATATAACTGATCAAGAGGTCTAGATATCATAGGTAGCGGGTACCTATTTTTGATAGTGATTTTATTGAGTCCTCAATAATCAACATACATTCGCAATGATCAATCCTTTTTCTTCACAAATAAAATTGGAGCTCCTGCTGGAGATTTGGAATGGCGTATGAAGTTCTTGGCCAGATTCTCTTCAATATACTCTTTGAATTCAGCCAACTCATTTTGTAATAAATTGTAGATTGGTCAAAATGGCGGTTGTGTTCTTTCTTAAAGGTCAATTGAGCAGTCATGGGAACGATGTTCTGAAAGAGCATCTGCATTTTTTTTCTCAAATACATCTTGAAAATCTTGATATTGACTTAGAATGCCACTTAAAGTCTTTCTACTAATAGAAATAGGTATGGCATAAATGATACAAGGTGATCCTTCTTTTACAGCATGCAAGAAAGCACTTGCACCTACAAATATAGGTTTAATTATACTAGACTTATGACTTTCTACTTGATTAATTATACTCTTACTTATACTTTCAGAAAAGTCAAGACTACAAGAAGTCCAATCTATTTTAGGATTATATTTTTCTAGCCATGATGAACCTAAAATGACTAGATTAGAATGAGATCTAATGATATTAAATATTACAAAGCTACTATGATTATTAGTTGCTATTTCTATAGGAAGGGTTTCATGAGTAACATCTCTTGAAGACAATGGACGACCATCTATGATTTCTACATGAACAGGTTTAGTTTTCTTTACTAAAAGTATGCTATATCTTTTAGCAAAATTTTCATCTAAGAAATATGCTGAGGCTCCTAAATCTAGTAAGACAAAGGCTTTGAGATGTTTAGATCCTAGAATAACATTTATCGTAAAATATGGAGAGGGTTCTGAGGAGAGGATAGGACCTTCACTAGGCGTTGTACAAGGTTCCAACCCCACGGACCCATTGTAATTGGACAAATTCATTTTTTGACATGCTATCTTCTTTGATTGCCGTACTTCTCATTTTATAGTTGCGTTGCTTCTTTGAGCAATGTTGAGCAGTGTGCTTAGGTTCTCCACAATATAAGCACAATCCTTCTTAACGATGACGAGTCTTTTCTTGCTTAGTAAGAGGTTTGAAATGTATTACATCAATTTGCATATCCTCTACGTTTGAATGTATGTGTTGAAGAGGTGTTGGTGTTACTATTGAATTATAGTAATGTTGAGGTCCACTTGTACAATTCTCAAATTGAAATTCAAAAAAGCGATTGTTGCACTTCACAGCAAAGTCAATTGCTTGACTCAATGTTTGAGGATCAAGTAAGTTGAGCATTAATTTTTTTTTACCTCATATTGTAATCCATAGAGAAATTGGCTAATAAGTGCAGCATCATCCTACTTGATATCAGTTGCAAGTTGTCAAAATTGTGAAGTATGATAATGCTAAACTTGAAAGAAGCATATCAATGAATCTAACTTGCAATCTTGGAGTTGAATAGCTTTGGGATTGAAGTTCAATCATAAGTTGTACTTGATTGATAAATCCTCTAAACTTTGATCTGGTGCCATCAAATTTCTTGGGTAGAGCAATTCTTAGTTCTCTAACACTAGAAGGGCGTCCACCATAGAAAAAGAGACATGATTTGGTGCAGACGTTGAAGCAGCTCCAATCATTCCTATATCTTCACTTCCTGCCAATCTTGTTGCTCTTTGTGGTGGTAAATTGAGTTGATGCATCGCAAGCATTAACTCCCTCAATTGCTCTTGCATTTGTGCCATTGCACTCTTCATTTGAGCAAGTTCTGCCATGATAACACTTAGAAAAGAGAAGATGTCTAATATCGCTCAAGACAAATAGAAGAGAGGACTTGAGAACAAAGAAAATACTAAGGACAATATCAGTTTAGAAGAGGGTAATCCGCAACTTCTAATATGCTTATGTCTTATCAAGAAAAAGGGGTAATCCACTCTTAATCAAGATTAGACAAAGCTTTGATATTGTAAGTGCACTCTTGTCAATCTTTCAAGGACAACAACATGATAAAGATAAATAAACAAGTGAGACTTTTTTCAAAGAAAGATGACAAAATAGAAATAACTTGATATGTATATTAAGAAAGAAACTAGAATGGCTATTGCCAAAAGCCAAAAAAACTAGAGACCCTTGAAACTAAACTAGAAGCAAGAAAGGAGTTGATAAGAGTGAAGAAGGCTTCATTTTTGTCTCTATATATACTATCTTACTAGGGGCTACATGGCGACGTTCTATAGAACCTTCAATATGTATTGACTTTATAAGACACATGCTTTGACTTACAAGGCAAGTTTTTCTACGTATGGGCCACATAGTTAGCTTGGTCTTCAAGCTAACAACATGTGTGGCACATGGCCAACTTGTTGACCACGTTTCTAATTCCAAAAAGTCAATTAAAGACACCTATAAAGTCAAAGTAATATCTATGAAGCTTCTAGGAAGCTATTATACCAAATACTATAGAATCAACTTACTTTTACTTACTTTTACTTACTTCTACCTATTTATACATGTAATTATTGGCTTATATGGGTATGTCCATGACAAATAGTAATGAAGATCTTTATCTTTTGCCTTTATCCATCCATATCTTGCTTTCATCCCTCTAAATAAGTTTCTTAGAAATTTAGATTTTCATCTTTGAGCCCAAATCTTATCTTTAAATTTTATACTAAATATTTAAATCTTATATAATTTAAACACTATAATCAACATAGGTAAACCTCAAAATAAATTCTCTTACATCAACTCTCTTTAAATTAATCTACTAATTACTCTATGCATATCAATACTTATAAATATATTATATATTTTAGTTAATTTTTATATATTATAAATAACTACAATACAACAATGTATTATTTAAGTTTTGAACCTACAAATACATTTAAAGTCAAATCTGTGTCCACAAAGCTTTTAAGTTTTGCTACAAGAATTTTAATTTATCTACTTCTACTTATCTTTAATAACTCTTTTAATTTGCGTAAATATACATATCCATAACAAACATATATGAAAATATATGAAGTATACATTTTTAAATGAAAAGGTGAATTGATAATTTGATGAACTCATTATTATATTGATAGGTAAGTCAAATACAAGACATTGTTTTGGAAGAATTATTTTAATGCAATACTACAACAATGTCCATGCATTTAGTGAATTAAGAAAGTATTTTTTTAAAAACAAAGACAAGCAATGGACAACAATATTGTAAGAAGCTAAGTGTTTAGTTGAGTATTACAAACAAGAATAATTGTTAAATTTGAAAGTTCTTAATACATGCCATATGAAGTTTACTTTTTGAATCTATGATATTTTTTAAAAATAGTGATGGCAACAGTAAGACCAAGTGTGCCACACGATTTGGTCATCCTACCCTTACTTGATGCTCGTCCATGTATTACATCGTTGTCGTTGCAAAGCATCGACAAACAAATTCATTACAGAGGTGACAAAGTGAAGCGATTATGCTTGCATTGTGCGAGGGCTTTATCTCTGGTGCAGGGTTGTGCATCCCTTTAAGATGCGTTTCAAACAAGCTTGGACGGAGCGGGTGCAATTGAATGTGTGGGCTGATTGAGAGTCTCACTTATTGTTACTTGGTCAACTATGCTATTACACTGGTTGCGCAACTCTTGCGACGGGATCAGTGTAGGCCCAATGAGGGATGGGTCCTGAGTTGTAAGTCGTTCCCAACCTGCCCACCCCTAATCCTGGTTCCCCTACGTTCCCTCCCTCCGTTCCCAGAAATTGAATCAGCAGGGAGGGGGGTATCCAAACCCTTGTTCTACGGTCCCGTTGTAGGGGTTGTTTGTTGTGCAGGCCTTTGCTTTGTCTCTCCTGTGCTCTCTGGGGTTGCTGCGAAGCGATGAGATGAGATTCAGGTTGTTTTGTTGCAACACCCAACCGGAGCTGGTTTCTGTGTCGTTAGCGATGGGTGTGAGGTGATCTTGTTGCAACACCCAACCGGAGCTGGTTTCTGTGTCGTTAGCGATGGGTGTGAGGTGATCTTGTTGCAACACCAGAGCGGGCTAGTTGCAGAGTGTGGTTAGCGACAGGTATGGAGGAACAAGAGGATTTGTATGCCGTATTTCGGCTGCAAGAGTCTGGGCCGCAGGTGCAGAATGCTGATATTCGAAAAGCTTATCGCAAGCGGGCCTTAGAGCTTCATCCCGACAAGCGTGGGGATGATCCTGGTGCTGGTGGGTGAGGTCTTCCATGACACGGTTCACTTTACTCATTTTGTCTCCAAAGTTCGTGATTTTTTAAAATTAATTAATTAATTAATTTTTTGTTGCGGACAAGGTAGTGGTTCTGCTCCAGCTTGAATCATAGCCCGTTCGCTGTTTAAACTTCTTAACGCTTAAGTGTTTCGAAGTTGTCTTGTTCGAACCTTTTCCATACTGCGAATTAATCTTTCGTGTCATGGTGTGGGATGGACTTGATCCCTATGGAAAGAATAGAGGGACTTGATAGATTGGAAGTATTTGAGGTGCTTTGTTGAGGAGACTAGGTGAAGTGTGCGGTAGTGGTTTCGCGACCTCATGTATAAATTCGTAGGACTTTCATCCGCGTCGCGATTCTTACGGATGTGTATTGTAAAATCAGTATGAGTTGTAAGTACTGGAGGTAGTCGTTTTTTTTTCTTTTTTTTTTTTTTTCATCAGGATATCTCAGTAACTATTTCATTCTCCCTGTGCTGGCAAGATGATGCTTCCGTAGCTAATACAATTTAGGGTTTCTCTAAAATCAGAGCTATGACTGGGTTTGAAATGGGCGTGGCTAGCGTGGTAATGGTTTTTAAATTGACGGAGGTAGCGCAGAGGATTACAGTGAACAGTTTAAGCACAGCGGCCCAGGAATTATGTGGGGGAATTTTCAAGAGGTTCAGACAGTTTGTTGAGGAATATAGCTGCGAATTTTCGATTCTTTCAATACACTGATTGACAGAGATGTCTTGGATTCAGCTGTGGAGTTTCAGAAATTGCAAAAGGCTTATGAAATACTAAATGACGAGAGGGCTCGTGCTTCGTACGATGAATTGCTGCGGGTTCGAAAGGAGAGGGTGGATAAGGAGAGTAAACAAAGTGAAAAGCGCCAGAAGATGATGCGGACTTTGGCAGAGAAAGAAAAGGCGTATGATAGGGAGCAGAAAGTTAAATTAGAAGAGGACTATGTGCAGAAGCAATTGAAAGAACAGATTGCAAGTATCAACAAGGCTCATGGTCGAAAATCTGTAGCACGTTCGTACTTCGATTTGGGGACATCTTCGGGTTTGCACGCTCCACAAATACGCAAAGAAACTCCTGCTTTCGATATGCGAAATTCAGCGGGTCTAAACCGTCATCAGTTTAAAGAGCCGTCGTTTGCGGCGCCTGAGATCCCAATTTCAAATTCTAATTCGGAGGCCACAGAGGCAGAGAGGACACTTAAAGTCTCATGGACATGCCTTGAGGGAGGTGCTGGGGATTACTCGGCAGCTCAATTAGAGAAAATATTCCAGGAATTTGGTGAGATTCAAGACTTGGTGGTTCGGGCAAGGAAGTCTCTTAAGAAGCGTTCTGCATTGGTAGTAATGGCTACTAAACAAGCAGCCGTAAGTGACTATTTGCTGCTTAAATTTGTTTTATTACTGGTATTTGTTAGGTTTATTTCCCTTTGTATTCGGGGTTCTTCGGTAGGAGACTCCCTTACGGTGATCATTGTTATATCTGAACGGATATATGTGCTTATTGCTTGTCCGCATTGGACTCATGTTATTTCAGGTTTTAGCGACAGAAAGTGTTTGTGGAGAATACTCCAATCCTTTGTTGGTTTTGCCCTTGCTTCCAAGGATATGATCTTTACCCTACAAATTGGAGTTACTTTTTGGCACGCTTGCCGTCATGTTCCAGGCAGTGACCATTCGAACTGACACTGATGTTGTGATGCGAGAATTCACATGGTTTTCAAAAGGAAGTATTTATAGAAAGATCTTCCGCAATTCCAATGTACGCTTAACCTTACGACTGTTTCAACGTAGTAGTACTCAAAACAGTGAAACCTGGTGACTTGAACTACTGTAGCTCACTGAACATTGTTGGGAGGTTGAAGAATCTATTTGGAGATGAGCAGTTGGGGATGGAATCTGCCCGGTCAAGATGGACTTGCCGGAATTTTGGTCAAGATCCTTTATTGTACCTATACACACTTCGTTGCATCCAAGTTGATAGCGAGGAGCTTGATTTCTATAGCGCCGAAGCACTACATCTTTTTAGGTGTAAATTAAGTTGAGGTGTCTGTTATGCTAGTTTACAGAACTAATGAAATTGAAGCCGCGACCACTTTCGCAGCTAGATTGTAGTTATTCATTTGAAATGTATGAATGGCATGGAGCAATAATCGAAATGGTGGGCAGTGTTACGGATGACTCGCAGGCAAGTCGATGGATTCTTGTCTTCAAACTGGTGTACAGGTTTAGCTTCATGATTTGCATGGAGATTGTTCCTAGATCTTAGACATTATAAGTGACATGCTTGATATTACTTATTTGTGGGAGTGTAATAACGATCGCTTACGGATCACTTACCGGAGGACAGTTGAAACATCATTTTCGTACAATCACGTGGGTGTTGGGATTTGAGTGGACTGTTCCAAGTTTGAACATTGCGTTGTACATGCTTTGTTGCGTTGTTGAGCTCTGGAAGCATGTATTTGAGTTGAAATTATGTTGTGAACTCATTTTTGTAAAGTCAACTCGTCCCACCGTTGCATGAAACAATTTAGATTAGTCAAATTATCTGTCCTCTGTTGGATTCCTTCAGCTACGCACTGGTTTTGTTCTGATTTTGTGCTGGCTTAAATCCGTTCAGGACTCATTCTTGAGGCAACTTGTCATCTCTGAATCTCCATCTCATAATATCATGGCGGTTGCCAGCGTACACTTCGGGAATTGGGAATGAGAAGTGTTCTCGTTTAGTCACAATTATTCACGTCTTATTTTTTTATAATTTTGAGAAAGAACCGAAACATTCAAAAACGTTTTTTTAACTTATGCATGAACGAAATTGGAAGCTTCATATAAGTTATGAGCAGTTACATACGAATCTAGCAAGGATATCCCTTGTAGAGTGTCTTTTTATATTTTGTTGTTCTAAAGTCTAAACATATTTCAAGGAATCAATAGTTTAACATATTCATTTAAAAAGTGTTGTTTGCTCAATTCTTGAACAAACAAAATTATTCATTTTTCAACCATGATCTTAGAACAACATTCTCTAAAAACAAAGATAGAGAGTAAAAAAGCAATGTTTTAGGTAAACATTTAAATTCAACATATCTAAAGTTGTAATATTAATAGAATTGTGATTAATGTGGTGATTTTATTTAAAAAATATTCCATGCTTATTGACAACCTAAAATGCAATAATAATTTAAATAACTCCTAATAATAATAAAAAAAAAATACAACATAACATAAATTTCACCTACAGATATCAAGGACATGAATCTTAAAAAAAGAATTCTTCAATACAATCTTATGTTACTCAAAAGGACTAAAAAATCATTCAAAGATGATATAGTATTAAACTAGAATAACTATTGTCAAAGATAAGAAGTATAACAAGGTATAGATAAGTTATTTGTATAGGGATAGATAGTTAGAACCATGGAACTTTCTAGAATTGGAGTTAGGTTAGTAGACTAGGTAGGATCCACTTAGGAACATTCTAAAAAGTCTAAAATAGTAGAACAAGATGTAAATAGGACTAGTCAGGGTCTTTTTGAGCATTTTGTCAAGTATGGCTTCAGATCCTTTTTCTTAAGAAAATTTGGTTTTGCATCCCTCTATTTAGTTCAATTTTGTTCTATTTCCATTTTCTTAGTTTTGTCTTTTGTGTCATATTTTGATTACTTTTGTTTAGTTTTGTTTATTTTTGTTCTAGTCTATTTTGTTTTACTTTGTGATGATGCTTTAAGTTACTGTAGATTTGAAGGATCTTAGATTTTTTTTTTGAGATAGACTGGTCTTGTTTCATTAGTATCAAAGCAAGTATTAGATTATTTATTCTTGGTAGTATGTCAATAGTCATCATCTAGTCCAAAGTTAGTTGTTGTGGTTACACTGGACATTATATTGAGGCTACCACGAGCTACTCTTAAAAAGTCAACCGAGGGATGAGACAACATCATTAATAGTGGAATCTAGTAGAGAAATTACAGCATGTAAGATATGGCAGAGCAATCCTAGATAGAGACTAAAATACAACACTTCTTAGGTGAGATAGCTACTTTGCAAGGACAAATTGAAGCCTTGAGGATAAAGAAGTTGACATTTGTTAGGCTGAAATTGAGTAAGTCTATTACATACTCTGGGACTTCAAGATAAGGAGATGTATGTCAATGGCTCTTCAACATGCGACAATACTTCCAACTATCTGGAACAAATACCATAGAAGGAATTATATATGTAGGTAGTTATTTGAGAGATGCTGTAGCCATTTGGTAGCAACATTGAGTTCAAAGCTATGGAGCTCAAGGTGGATTTTGTGATTGAGAGGAGTTTGAGACCAAGTTTAGGAATTAATTTTGGTCCATCAATGCGGAGAAGATAGCATGTGATCAATTAATAAATCTTACACAATTTAGATTGATGCAAGATTATGTCTCTTGATTCAAGTTTCTATGTCTCTAATTTTGCAATATTTCAGAGGCTGAGATAATGGATCAATTCCTTTGAGGTTTGAAAATTGAAGTCTAATGAGAGGTAGAACTAAAAGAACTATAAAATTTCAAAGAGATAATTTAGATTGCAGAGAGGGTCGATTCTACAGATTTTAAAAATTTTCGAGTACAACTTATAGCATAAAGTCCCATGCCGCTATTCAATGTTGTGGTAGAAGAACCAACACTAATAAAAATTGATCCACTACAAGGATCATTGGTACCACAAAGACAACAAATATTAATACAAAAGAGATTATATTTCTATTATTGAGAACTAAGCCATCAGATTGGAGGTTGCCTAAAATGTCAAAATTCAAGTATGAGCGAGATAAGGTGGGTTTACAATCTTGAAATTCATCAAGTCGATAATGAGACAAAGGAAGAAAACAGGCTCTTCAAGTAAGGCACTAAGAACCAATATTAAGAATAGCTACTGTCTCTCAAAGACAAATAATATAACATTAGGCAATTATAAAAATAATCAATTGGTGCATCTAATGGGACTACTAAGAAGACAACCATGTTGAATACTTGTAGATTGGGGCTCTATAAAAAATTTCATCAGAACTAAAATTACCGGCCAGCTTGGAATTAAAACTAAAGTAATCAAAGGAAGAAGTATATACCTTACAGATAACTGAAAGAATGTTTTGAATGAGACATGTGAAGAAGAAACCTTAAAGTTAATTAACACCTATGTCTTAAGAGAGAGGTCTAAGGTGACAAAGCTAAGATATGATATTATCTTTGATATGCCATGGCTAGAGATGGAAAGTAAGAAAATTGATTTGATAGCAAGGAAAATCTCCTTTAAAGATGGTAGACATAAGGTGACTCTTTTTACCTCCATATCAAATAAAGAAGAAAGATAATTTGTAATCAAAGACTTATTCGTAGAGATGACCTTTATGAAGAAGCAAATACAGCATAAGCAACCGATATATATGGTAGTTTCAAATCTTATATGAGTGGTAGGAAAGACAATCAAATGAGTAGCATGGGCAAATCAACTCATACAAAAACATCAAGATTTCTTCTCAACCAACCTACCTAGTGGCGTGCCTCCTAATCGAGGTACCTCTTTTCGAATAGGACCATTCTCCAAAGTCAAACTAGTAAGTCAATCAATTTATTATGTAGCACCAAAAGAACTTAAAGAGCTATGGAAGACATTAGACAAACTCTTGAAGAAAGGCCTCATTTGAGAAAGCACAATACCATAGGGAGCACATGTATTCTATGCACCCTAGAAGAATGGTAGACTTTGCCTTTGCATTGATTATCGAGGCCTCAATAACTAGACTAATAAAAATGCATATCTACTTTCACGTGTAGATGATCTTCTTAATCAACTTTGAGGTGTGACCATCTTTAGTAAATTGGATCATTAAAGCTGCTATTGGCAAACACTTATTGCAAAAGAAGATGTAAAAATGAAGGCAATTTATATACGCTATTTACATTTTGATGGATAGTTTTACCTTTTCATGTGACCAATGCTCTAACATCTTTCATGGATCACATGAATCAATTATTTCAATACCTTTTAGATAAGTACGTAGTCATCTTCATTAATGATATCTTCATATATAATAAATTTTTTAAAGAGCATGAGCAACACCTATGAGAAATATTACTCCATTATAAGATAGTTGCTTCTATTACAAGCAATCAAAATATAAACTTTAAAAGTCAAAAGTCATCTTTTTGGAACATGTGGTATTGTCCAAAGATATGTGAATAGTATAAGATAAGGTGAAAGCAATGGAGGATTGGCCAACCTCTAAGAATACTTTTGAAGTTTGCTCATTTTTAGGCCTTATTGGATAGTATCACTATTTTGTTCAGTGATTTACTCACATTACTCCCTCATTGACAAACCTATTGGAAAAGAGTGCCACATTTGAATGAAAGCTAGAGCACCAAAGCTCCTTTGATAGGCTAAAGGAAGCACTCATTACTGCTCCAATATTGCAATTGTATAATCCTAACCTTTCTTGTACGCTTGACATTGATGCTTCCAACTTTGCTATTGGAGTAGTATAGAATAAGTAGTTATTTTTAGAATGTAGATACCTAGTGTATAGTATAAACAGGGATAGATAACTGTTGAAAAGGTGGTTCAACAGGTAGAATGGATGAATAGTCAGGAAAAGTAGTTATCATCTGTAGTATAGGAGTTGGTATGTTGAGGTAGTATAAAGAGGATGGAAGAGGAGAAGAAAATGCCAAACTGCAATAGTACTGAGCCGAAGATAAGCTTGGTGCTATCTCTTCTTCTTAGTTTTCTTGTTTCTTTTGTGTTAGTGTTGATTCTAGTGAAGAGAGTCAGTTTAATGAATTAATGTTTGATTTACAAAGTTGTTTATGGATCACTGTTTATCAATTGTTGTAAAAGATTGAAGACGTATGGAAGTTTCCAGTCACTGTTTATCGCAAGGTTGTAAGTTTAGTGGAGAGGAATTGTAATCGAAGGAATTATCTTGATTAGATTTTGTGGATTGGAAGTTGTTCGTTCCAGGGTTTGGGATATGCTTGTGTGTTCGTGAATTACACAAGGTACTGAAATCGTTGTTGTGGATGTTATTGTATTGATATGAGAGAGTGGACAGTAGGAGGAAAAGTTAAGTGTTCTTTGATATGATAAGCATTCAGCAGTAGCGGTTAATTGCGTGACCGTAACAATTGGAGCTCATATACATGGTCTTTCCTTGTATTCGAATCCCCTTATATGGATTTATTCTGGGAGGTTTCTTCCGGAATAAGTAAAACGAGCAATCACATTTTGGTGCCGCTGCCGGAGATTGACAACATTATTGAGTATTAGGAATTAACTGTCGAAGCAGTAAAGGAGATTAGGAAGCAAACTCAGTAGAAATAATGAAAGAGTATGGTTATTAAGAATGAGAATTTAACAGCAAAGAGAATAAAGCAATCAAAGGAAAGAACAGAGCGATCGTAAGCAAGAAATTTGTTGCATAATGAGCGAGATCACAAATTGAAAAAGAAGCATCAACAAAGTTGGATTAAGCCGTGGTTGCATGCCTGTTGACATATTCGATCGTACTTAGAAGATGATCGACCTCTAATATTTCAGAAGTACATACCGTTAAAGAAATTGCCAAGAGTACTCGCGGGAAGCGTTGCTAATAGTCCAGGAAACCTCTCGAAGCCGTTAACGGAAACAAAGAAGGCACAGAGGAATTAGGTACCATATTGGGTATCTTCTCAATTGAAAATATGTCTGATCCTAACAAGACTGGTTTTGAAGATCGGCATAAATCACTTGCCAATAAAGATCAATTCAGAGTATATCAAAACCTGTCGTTTTCACCTCATATTCAACTAGTAAAATTATTTGAAGATAATAATAGTCAATCGAGAAGGCCTAGAAGTCCAAAAAAGACTTTTGAGGGAGACATTTTTTATTTTAATAAGAAATTGAGCAGAACATCGGCATTTTTAATGACATCCGGAGGACCAGCAGTTTCGATTGCAGTTCAAATGGGTGTAGTGGGCGATTGAACAACTAGCGTCATGCCATTAACTATTTTTCAGGGTTTACCAGATGCGGATCTAGATCAACATTTGTCTCAATTCTTGACGGCGTGTGTAGCCAATAATAGAAGAACAGAAGACATTTGGTTGAGATAGCTGCCAGTGATATTGAAAGACACAACGTTTGAGTGGTATAACTGCCAACTTGTGGGACAATTTATCAGTTGGGAGGCATTGAAAAATATATTTTTAGTCCATTTTTGACCAATTGATTTTGAAGAACGTCTTAGAGAAAAATTAATGAACAGCAGAATGGTACCAAGGGAAGCGATACAGTCATATTATGGTTGTGTAGCAGATATACTTCAAAAATGGCCAAATAACCAAATGTCGGAATGATTTTTGTTGTCCATATTGATTAATGGACTACACCCACCAGAATTGAAAATGTTTGTAAAGGAGGCCCAATCAGCCACCATTGCATCATCTCTTGAGCGAACAAAAGTATGAGAGGAATGTCACTATGACCAGAACTTAATAGTTGGAGCCACGATGATTCCATCTCAAGGAGGTTATCAAATGGCAAATTGGAATGATGCATCAGGAAGTTATCTGAGAAGGAATGATTATAGTATAATTCCACAGGGAATAGTGGATGCCATTCCATTACAAGCTGTATCACCATCATCACACCCGTATGCGCTTTATTCTGTGTATCAGAAACCAATACCTACAAAGGAATTGCCAAATGCATTGGTATCAAGGGATCCCAATGAATCATTGCTGTTAACATTGACGAAAAAAATGGATGAATTGGTTGTGAAGCTGGTCAAGGATAAAGAAAAAAGGCATAAATCAACCAATATGCGTCCTAATGTTTGGTGCTACAATTGTAAGGGGCAAGGTCATTTAGTAACAGAATGTCCTTCACCACCCCAAATGACTGTACAATGTACTTTTTGCGAGGGCAAGCATATTACCACCAACTGTTGGAATTTACGAAAGCAACAACAACTCAGTAACCAGATAATGACTCAACCAACTTCGTGGGATGATAATCAAGTACAGACGAATAATAGGTTTGGCTAAAATGGAAATTGAGCGAATAAACAAAATAAGAATTATTCTAATTTTTTCAACTTTGAATTTCACCAAGAAGGTGTATCCAATACTCACGGATTGGTGATGAACCAACCAGGATACCATCAATATCCACCCATGACAAAACTAATGTCAGACTCTACAGTAACAATGGATCAGCCAGGATCCTTTATTCATCCGACATGGAACAGACCTAGCCGTTATATACCAGTAGAGACACCTATTATCCCTGAAAGAGTTGGCCGGAGACCACTTCGTTGCTATCGTTGCAAACAAATCAGACATTATGCGAGTGAATGTCCTAATCTAAGTGCCAGTGATGACTATGCTCCAATATGTGGAAATTATAAGCAGTCTGGTCACACTTATCAGCAGTGCAATGCGCCCTTTAATTATAATAATCGGGACCAGCAAATGCAAATAAGCTAACCGACGGAGGACAAAGGCCCTGTTCAATGAGACTCACCAGTACATCGTGTCGAGGTGGTGAACGTAGTGCTTACTAGAGGCCAACAAAAAGACAAGAATCTAATTCAGGACATGGATGAACTAATCGCAGGAGAGTAAGTAGCATTGTCCACGGGGCTAAACGAACCAATATCAGTATTGGAACGTATCCCAATATTGAGACCTCAATAGACTGAGGAATCCAATTCGATCCCACGTGCCAATTTGCCAGGACCATCAAGATCGATCCCAACTGACCAAGTATCAATACCTGTATAGTTCCATAAAAGATCTTACGCATTAAAGGAACCTTTAGTAGTAGAAAAGTTGGCAAAGTTACCAACGGCAATCCCAATCGCCAGGAAGGAATTGCTGCAGAATGGAGTAAAATCGAAACCAATGAAACGCAAAAGAGCATTGGAAATTACTCTCAATATGGAACTCTACGACATTCTAAAGAATTTGGATGTTATTCAGCCTTCAATTACAATGAAGCAATTTTTGGCTGTAGCACCGGAATGTCAATCTACATTGAATTCAGCGTTAATACAACGAAGATCCCGTACTAAAGAAATTCATGAAATTAGCTTAAACCTAGATCCGGGAGCACCAACAATTGATGTATCAATCGATGGCATTTTAATTCCAGGGGTACAAGTTGATGGTGGATCCAGTGTGAATTTAATGAACGCGGATATAATAGAGGACTTCCATCTAAAGCAATTGCTACCTATGACATTGGTCTTACGAATGGCAGATCATAGTCGGGTAAAGCCAATGGGAATCTTACACAATATTGCCATTGTAATTGCAGGATTGATATATAAAATTGATTATATTGTATTTCGATTATAGAGTTCTATGTTATTGTATCTCATTTTATTGGGCAGACCTTGGCTTTATCAAGCCAAAGGTAAGAACGATTGGGACCGAGGCACATTGACAATTAGAAAAGGCCGGGACCAGATTGTTCTACAGATGTACTCAGTACAATATCATGGAGAATCTCAATTTCCAGTATCAAAATTTACGTCGGACAATGAGAGTCAATCGATTGAGGCAGATAACGATGCTATAGGTTCACCGCACTTTGGGGTAGGACAAAACACTTCAACAACAAAGACAAAAGTCCACTAATGTGGAAGTCTTAGTGAATATTTACTGCATCAGGAGGATGCGACTAACTTGGATCATGCTATTGCCGAATGGATGAACAATTCCACAGTCAATAGAGTCAGTATATTGGAACTAGATTTGGGTGGTTCCCATATGTCGGATAATACAAGAAATTTAGATCAAGAGAAGACAATTAAATCAGAGGTTGTTGAAGACCCTGTGTGTCAATCTATTAACCTGGGCAATAACGAAACGCATCAGCTAATTAAAATATATGTCGGTATTATCGGTACAAAATTGAATGCTTGGAAACAATTTTTCGTCCATCACAAATCTGCCTTTGCGTGGTCGTATGTGGATTTGAAAGGGATTCGAGCTGACGTGTGTGAGCACCAGATTATTCTGAAGGAGGGTGTTATGCCAGTTTGTCAAAGACAACACCAGCTTAATCCAAAATATTCCCTTTTAGTGAAAGAGGAATTGGATAAACTTCTCGACGTGGATTTTATTTATCCTGTTTCACATAGTGTATGGGTGTCGCCAATCGTGATGGTACTGAAGAAGAATGGAAAAATCAAGATATGTCAAGATTTTTGAAAGTTAAATACGGATACTAAGAAGAACTATTTTCCATTACCATTTACAGACAGTAGTTTTGACGCAGTGGCTGGACATGAATGTTACTCATTTTTGGATGGATTTTCAAGGTATAATTAAATTAAAATTACCGAAGAGACTAGTTGAAGATTACGTTGTCGTGTTGTAACACGAGTATACAGTGAAAATAAAAAAAAAAAAAAAAAAAAAAGAAGAAGGGGAATTTTATTAATATTCAGTTACCTCGAATATTAGGAGCATCGACCAACTCCAGTGCAAATACTGAGTGGTCAGGTTCAGTCACCCCGTTACAGTCAGCTGGGGCATACTGAAATGCTCCATTCGATTCTAATAACGGGAGTTAGCAGGATGAGAAGGACCAATTCACACGACGGATTTGAAGAGCCAATTGGATCCAATTTCGAGAATCCAATCCGGGTCTTCTTACCCAATATGAGACCTGTATTGGTGGGGCAACCCAATGTAGTCTAGTTACAAAAATTCCAGGTCTTACTACGGGCCTCAGCCAGTCTGACGCGAAGACCAATTTGACCCAATTACGCGAGCATCCAGGTTACTACGGGCATCTTACCCAATATGGGACCTGAATTGGTCGGGCGACTCAATGTGGTCCCGATTACGGGGTTTCAATTCTGTTTCGGGCTATCCTGTTTTCTGTGCCGTTTCAGGGAACGTTGTTTACGGTAAATGGATCTCTTAAAGGTAAAAACGGAGGACAAGGCCTTGATGACGTGAGCCAATTTCGGATCTAAGCTCTGGCGGCGGGAGCCAATTCCGGATCTAAGATGGAAGATTGAAGAAATTCAAAGGATAAGGTTAGAGGAGAATATAGTTTTAGGGAGGGAGGTTTTTTTTTTTTCGGGGGAATCGGAGGGGAGCTAGTTTTCAAGCTTTTGCAAGGTTACCAGTTCGGTTTCATTGGAAGGTTTTGAAGATCAAGGGAATTAGAGAGAGGAGCTTCATGCTTCGGGTCGGGGAAGGAAAGACATAGAATTTGGATTTTTCTTCTTCGTAGAGTTTTGGGAAGATTGAGGCAATCGCTGCTGAAGTCAGTGTTGTAATGGTGAATCGGGATTTTTAAATGAAGTGGGTTTGAATACTGTTGACTGTTTTGTAAAATCGAGTTACGTCTGTGATTGAAGGATTAAAAGGGTGTCTATAGGATTGAGTATGCGGAGTGAATGAAATTTATGGGGTTAATCTAACAGGACAGTCAGTGGATACAAGATCGTAAGTACAAAAGGGTATTGAAGATTAACAGTTTGGATTGTTCGGGGTTCTCTGTAACGTCTAGAGACCTACCGGTTGGGGCAAAAAAAAAAGACTTTGACAAGCAGTCGAAGAGCATCCGTATAGATTTACGGTACATTGTTGCAGTCGTTTATATTCCAGCAGTCAAAAACTAATAGACTGCTTGACTATCGGCAAATCTCCATACTACCTTCTACAACCAGACGCCCGGCGCGTTCTCGAGCAGGAAAGCACGTAATACGACATAAGTGGTGAACCCGACGTGAAAGCTTGAGGTAGAAGGTATTGGATTTCGGTTGATTTTATCTTTATTTTTATGGAAAACGAAAATAAAAATTTTGAAGGATTTTTGGGAGAAGTTTCTGGTGGGGAGTCTTCTAAAGGACAAGGTATGCACATGGATCCGTCTATTGCTAGTTTGTTTCAAGCCTTCTCATTGTCAATGCAGCAACAGCAAAGCAATGATCGAAAGGAAGCTTTGGCAACCAAAGCATTGTAAGCAGTGGTCAATAAAATTGATCAATTTGATGGGAGGAATATTTCAAGGTATTTAAGATGTTATGTTCGTGAAATGGAATTTAATCGAGTTTCTGAGAGAAAAATGGTTGCACTATTTGGACTTGCCATGATACCGGAGATAAGCGACCACATTACATCAATTACGGATCATTGTGGGAATTCATGGGAGGATTTTTCACATGCATTGAAAGACGAATATTTCTTGGAAGATGCTGATCGCGTTACTAAGAAGCTGTTTCTGGGATGGATTGAATGGCCCAATAAGAATTTGCAAGCAACAGAGCTACTAAGGGAATTTGAGAGGCAGTACTCTCAATTATCGAAGGTAGAAAAATTGACATTGGAGCCGAACAAAGTTGATCTATTTCTTCAAGCTGCTGATGGAGAATAACAAGAGAAATTAGAACCCCTTCTTGAAGACAAAGAAGAAGATGAAGGATTGACAACGAAGTGGAAGAACGTTGAAGATGCGGTGGGGTTGCTTACAAAAAAAGAAAGGAGGAAGGATAGGAGCAATATTCCAAAAACAGTACAAGCACCCAAAGCTCCAGTACGTACAACACCACCGACAATGCCTACAGTTCAACCTTCGACATCCTTGTCAAAGAAAGCAGATATGGGTATTGGTTCAAGATTACTTAAAAGAGCATGAAACAGTAGTACGAGAAAGTGCAAGTTATGGTGCTAGAGTAGATGATGAAATTGGTGGAAGTACGGAAACTAGTGAGTTTTGGGCTTCTGCCGTTTCTACAATGCAAGAAGGGAAATTACCTCGAGAAGCATTATTGAGGACTGCAGCTACAATACGAGGAAGAATAGCTTGAGAGGATCCTGTTGAGTCTCTTTCAGTTCATGCATATAATGCTAAGAGCCAACATGAAGGTTTGATGGAAGAAAAAAGACGAGGAAATTTTGATGATACTAGAGAAGGAAATTCTTTTAAGAGGCAAACTCGAGGAGACAAGGCTCGAGAGGCAGCTTCACAAGAATTGCCTGTAAAGGATACCTCAGCATCATTGGGAGAAAAAACAACGGAGACAAAAGATAAGGGCAAATCAATTGCTTATAAGCTACTTTCTGACATTGAAGCGGCAACAAATTTGAAAGGGGTGTTGGAGGAACGTATATTAAACGCTAAGGTGGAATTCACATTGAAAGAAGTCTTGGGAATTGCAAAGAAGGAGTTTCATGATGTTATCATTGACAGCATTAAGCGAAAGAGGCAATTAATGAGCGAAACTGGAATGAGTCATGCTATTGATGCAAGAATATGTAGAGATGAAGAAGAGGTTGATATTGGTTACGAGCAACCAACAAATGAAAAGAATAGGTATAATCAGCGAGTACGTTTCGAAGATTCTAGTGACAAGGAAATGGAAACTTTGAGCCATTATACTCGAAAGCATTGGGCAAGGGCAACTACTGAGGTATTGGTGAAGGTAGGAGATATAGAAGAACCAATAGTTGCTTTGGTGGACCATGGTTCTGAAATAAATCTCATGTCTAAAAAACTTTATAAGAAGCAAAAATGGTCAATTGATATGGAACATGGATGGTCAATACGAGCAGCTAATAACACACGAGGCGAATTATATGGAGCTTGTCCAGATGTCAAAATTCGGATTGGGGATGTTGCGACGGAGCAACATTTCTTCGTTCAAGATACAATGTCTTATCCGTTGATTTTAGGACAACCTTATATCACGGCAACACGGATGGAAACAAAGGTACTTGACGATGGTTCTGCTTATGCAAGGGTACGGAGCGAAGATGGGAGGAAAGCTGTACAATTTCTAACAGTACCTCCTAACCATGAACGGAATCGAGATAGGTTGAGGGAGAAACCATTGTCAAAGATTGTTGAAGGATTTAAGGATTTTGGGGAGGTACCACTGTAAAGCGAGATTATGGAGGTACAAAAGAGGAGGTACTCTCGCGAGATGAAGGTGCCTTTGATGCGAGTTTTATTGGTATATTGGAGAATGGAAATATTATGTATAAGAAAGTTGATGATTTTAAAAGAAAAGAAAGAAAAAGATTATATGATATTGAAGGACAGTTACGCAAGATAGGTACATTGCAAGATGATGAGAGGATTTTTGGTGTTTATGAAGAAAATGGACTGGAAGATTCATTGGAATTGATTACATCTATTGGGTTAGGGGATAATGATAAGATTGTTGAGATTCATTCGAGAGAGGTTTATACCATGCTTGAATCTTTTCAAGCACCAGAAGTCACAGTAGAGACGAGATATAAAACGGCAGATAAGAAGGCAAAGCCTGTTGCCGGACCATTACCAGAGGATTCTAAAGAACAAATGGGAGAAGCATCAAAAGAAGCAAGTTTAAGAGATCCAATGAGTATTGGACATCAGTTTACTGAAGAGACTTTTGAAGAATTGAAGATTGGTTCTGATGGTTCTTTATTGCCAGAGGAAATTACTTGCTTCAAAAAGATGTTGGCTAAACAAGGTAGATCGTTTGCCTTCGAATCTCATGAAATTGGGTGTGTGGATCCAAATATTATAAACCTATGGTTATCTTCACTGTACCGCATGTACCTTGGAATCTAAGACCGATTCCAGTACCGAGGGCATATTTACCTAAATTGGTGGAACTATTGAAAGAAAAGATAAAGATGAAAATATTAGAACCTTCATTTGCGACGTATTCTAGTCGATGGTTTATGGTACCTAAGAAGAATGGGTCACTATGGTTTATTCAAGATATGCAACCGATGAATGCAGTAACTGTCAAAAATGCAGGAATTGGACCTATTGTGGACGAATTTGTTGAGGCATTTGCAGGAAGGGCGATCTATTCAATGGGTGACTTGTATTCAGGTTATGATCAATTTCAACTTACCGAAGGAAGTAGACATATGACAACAATGAGGACACCGCTTGGATTGGTTAGAATGTGCACTCTTCTTCCAGACGTGACTAACTCAATTGCGCATATGATGAATGGGATGAATAAGGTATTGAGAGATTTTATTTTAGAAAAGACTATGCCTTTTCTGGATGATGTTCCTATAAAAGGATGCAGAGAAGGAGACAAGGATGAAACTTTAGATAAGAGGGGGTGTCGCAGATATGTTGTTGATCATATACAAGATTGTGAAAAGATTTTAACTCGGCTTGGAGAAGTTCATCTTACATTATTGGGTATGAAGTCCGTATTTAGAGTGCGAGAGGTTGTAATTGTTGGACATTTATGTGGATCTTACGGAAGAAAACCAGATCCGACTAAAGTTGATGCAATTGGAAGGATGAAAGAGGATTGTAGTTCTTTAACAGAGGTTCGCAAGGTTTTTGGGTGCATGTATATTTTATCGAATCTGGATCCCTCATTTTGCTCACATAGCGGATCCATTATATGAACTGTTACGCAAGGGTTACCGATTTGAATGGAAAGAAAGGCATATTCAGGCAATGCAAAGATTGAAGAAATTATTGATGTCACCTTCAATATTGAGGAAGGTTGATTATAAGTGCAATAGACCAGTGATTCTTACTGTAGACGCTAGTCCAATTGCCGTTGGATGGACTGTGGGTCAAGATGATTCGAATGGGAGTAGATTTGCAGTTCGATTTGGGGCTAAAGTTTTAAGTATTCATTAGCGTACATTTACGCAAGTCAAAAGAGAACTTTGGGGAGTCGTTTCGGCTATGAAAGCTGAAAAGGATTATTTGATTGGGGCAGTAGTAGTAATTGAAACAAATTGCTTGCCATTGCTTGGAATGATTATTAACTGTTCAACGCCAGATATTGCAATGTTGAGATGGATTGCTTATATTAAGTCACTAAATCCAGAATTTAAGCATATCACTGGAAAGGACAATTTAGTAGCAGACATGCTATCTCGAGCAAGATACGAGAGGGAGGACGAAATGGTTGAAGACATTGATGATGTCAGATTGAAATTCTATTCAATATCAAATCTCAACAGAGAAGACAAGCTATTTCTTGAAGAATCTTATGAAGGAGAATTATTGGATATTGGTCATTATTTGAATACCTTGTCTAAGCAGGGGAATTGGTCTACAGAAAAATTCAAACAAATAAGAAAAAAAGCATATGGATTTTTACATCGAGATGGTCTTCATCCTACGTATCCTCTCGCTATTCATTTTAAATGGGTTGTTGATTTGGTTATTATGCCGGTTGGGTTATGGCAGATGAGATATTTGGTTTTAGCTCGTGAAGATTTATCAAATCAAGTAGAAGGAAGAGCATTGAGGACAAAATCTACAGAGGGGATTTGTAGGTTTTTGCTTGAAGATGTCATTTGCCGTTACGGATGCGTAGGAAAAATCACTGCAGATCATGGAGAATTAAATGCACAAGAAGCTTGTAAGTTCTTTGAAAAATGTGGAATTAAACTATCACTGACTACTGCTTATAATCCAGAAGGGAATGCGAAAAGCGAACGCGGTCACCCGCCGATTGTGAAAGCATTAGTTAAAGCTTGTAATGGGAAAGTTAAAGAGTGGCCACGGCTTTTGTCATTTGCATTATGGGCTGATCGAACAATACATAGTTTGGTGACAGGATATATGCCAGTAGAACTTATGACAGGTCAAAAACCAATTATGCCGATTGAAGAAAAGGTACTTACTTAGAGTATGCTACCATGGGAAGATGGATTGACAAGAGAAGAACTTCTGGCTATTAGGATTCGACAATTGGAGCAAAGAACGGAAGATGTCCAGATAGCATTGGAAAGGTTAAAAAGAGCAAGGTTACAAAATAAGGCGCGATTTGATAAGCAACATCGATTGAGACCAAAAGCAATCGAGGAAGGTGACTGGGTACTTGTTTATGACAATAGTCTGGATAATCAACATAGTACTTTGCGGAAATTTTCAAAACGTTGGTTTGGACCATATGTTGTAACAACTGTTCATGATAATGCGACTTATTCATTAGGGGAGTTAGATGGTACAAAATTGAAAATACCAATTGCAGGGAAGCGAGTAAAAATATTTAAACGAAGACACACAGAGATTAATATGGAAGACCTTAATGAAGGTACAGAGATTCCGCAGCAAGAAGATGAAAGTGATTTGGATAATGAAGGTGACGAAGACGAACTGGACAAAGACGTAGGGGATATATTCTGAATCAAACAGCAATTGGGTAAATTGGTGCATACCGGAGGATGCACAGGTTCAGAGGGGGTGGATGTCGTGTTGTAACACAAGTATACAGTGAAAATAAAAAAAAAAAAAAAAAAAAAAAAAGAAGGGGAATTTTATTAATATTCAGTTACCTTGAATATTAGGAGCATCGACCAACTTCAGCGCAAATACTGAGTGGTCAGGTTCAGTCACCCCGTTACAGTCAGCCGGGGCATACTGAAATGCTCCATTCGATTCTAATAACGGGAGTTAGCAGGATGAGAAGGACCAATTCACACGACGGGTTTGAAGAGCCAATTGGATCCAATTTCGAGAATCCAATCCGGGTCCTCTTACCCAATATGAGACCTGTATTGGTGGGGCAATCCAATGTAGTCTAGTTACGAAAATTCCAGGTCTTACTACGGGCCTCAGCCAGTCTGACGCGAAGACCAATTTGACCCAATTACGCGAGCATCTAGGTTACTACGGGCATCTTACCCAATATGGGACCTGAATTGGTCGGGCGACTCAATGTGGTCCCGATTACGGGGTTTCAATTCTGTTTCGGGCTGTCCTATTTTTTGTGCCGTTTCAAGGAACATTGTTTACGGTAAATGGATCTCTTAAAGGTAAAAACAGAGGACAAGGCCTTGATGACGTGAGCCAATTTCGGATCTAAGCTTTGACAGCGGGAGCCAATTCCGGATCTAAGATGGAAGATTGAAGAAATTCAGAGGATAAAGTCAGGGGAGAATATAGTTTTAGGGAGGGAGGTTTTTTTTTTTTCGGGGGAATCGGAGGGGAGCTAGTTTTCAAGCTTTTGCAAGGTTACCAGTTCGGTTTCATTGGAGGGTTTTGAAGATCAAGGGAATTAGAGAGAGGAGCTTCATGCTTCGGGTCGCGGAAGGAAAGACATAGAATTTGGATTTTTCTTCTTCGTAGAGTTTTGGGAAGATTGAGGCAATCGCTGCTAAAGTCAGTGTTGTAATGGTGAATCGGGATTTTTAAATGAAGTGGGTTTGAATACTGTTGACTGTTTTATAAAATCGAGTTACGTCTGTGATTGAAGGATTAAAAGGGTGTCTATAGGATTGAGTATGCGGAGTGAATGAAATTTATGGGGTTAATCTAACAGGACAGTCAGTGGATACAAGATCGTAAGTACAAAAGGGTATTGAAGATTAACAGTTTGGGTTGTTCGGGGTTCTCTGTAACGTCTAGAGACCTACCGGTTGGGGCAAAAAAAAAGACTTCGACAAGCAGTCGAAGAGCATCCGTATAGATTTACGGTACATTGTTGCAGTCGTTTATATTCCAGCAGTCAAAAACTGATAGACTGCTTGACTATCGGCGAATCTCCATACTACCTTCTACAGCCACACGCCCGGCGCGTTCTCAAGCAGGAAAGCACGTAATACGACAATGTTTACCACAGATTGGGGCACATTTGCCTATAAAGTAATGCCATTTGGGTTATATAATGCCTCGGCTACTTTTCAATGGGTAATGACACAAGCGTTTCAAGATTATCTACGTTTATTAATAGAGATATTTTGGACGATTTTTGCACCTTTAGTACAATGGCTGAACATCTAGCATGCTTGGATAACTATTTGAATCAATGCGACAAGTATGGGATATCTCTAAATTTGGAAAAGTATCAATTTGGCGTACTATCCGGAAAGCTATTGGGACAAATTGTCTTTGTTGAAGGTATTACTATGGACCCTGATAAAGTTACTCGTATATTGGGTTTACCAAAACCAGATACGATGTCGGCCATGCGTGGTTTCATTGGCCATGTCAGCTACTATTGGCATTTTATTGAATCCTTTGCGGTTATCTGTCAACCGTTAATCCACTTGTTAAAGAAATCTCCATCAGACAGGTCTAGCCTAATATGGACTCAAGACTGTACTTTTGCATTTGACGAATTGAAATGGAAAATGGTATCTGCCCCAATTCTTGTAACACCTTGTTGGCCAAACCGTTTCATGTCTATGTGGACGCATCCAATATTGCTATTGGATTTGTTGTCGTAATGTAATATGACTAATAGGTGAAAGGGTGAAGAAATATATCATGTTTTGAGGATCTCACTTCAAAAATATTGTAGCAAATTGTCTTGGAAAAATAGATATTAGTAAAAGGGTAGAAAAATTAAAGGTGCTAATGCTGCCTTTTTATAAATTATGCTTCTATTTACTTTGTAAGGCCATAAATAAGGCAAAACAAGGTAGATTAGAAAAATAAAGGATATAGACATATGTAGGGAGGAGTTAGGAATGCAAATTAGTAAAAATTACCTCAAAAAGACGAAAGTTGATACCCGGAGAGGGCCGGTTATGAACCAGGATCAAAATCAGACCGTGAGGAACAAAACCGAGTCTTGATGACGACTCTGGGACTGTTTGGCAGATCGAAGAGTGGGGTTATATAGAAGATTGGATAGGGTTTCTATGTGCATTGATTTTGGGTGATTTGGAGTTGATATGACTTTGTAAGAGCTTTGCAAAAAGGAGATTTGTTTCAGATGACTTGGGTTTTATGAAATAAAATAGGATTTATGTTTTGAGTGATTTCGAGAGTTTTGTTGTTGATCTTTAGGTGAAATTTTTTGGGTTCATGATTATAGTTGTGTTAAATACATGTTGTGAATTTGAGCTCGATCTAATAGTTGAAGTGAGAGATATTGAGGTTTAAGCGGGTCAAGGTCTCAGAAAGTAGAATTATAGATCTAGTGAGGATTTTTGAGATTTCATACAATCTACTAGTTCGATTCGAGTAAAACTTATGTGAGAGGGTATTAGACTTGTTTTTCTATGTCCATGAGAAATTTGAAACCAATCGAATGGCACAAAGAAGAGAAATTGGCTCTGAAAGGTTGGCATCAAGATTGGAGAAGGAGGCCGGCTAACACCTGAACACATTTTTGAGGTTTTCGTCAATTTGGTAACTCCGATCCTTCTCAAATTTTTTTGTGCTTGTTTTAAATTTGATTTTTAAGAAATATGAAAATTTTGAATTGAGATCAATGGTTTATTCATTAGATATTGAGGTTTAAATTTGTCATAGGAATTACTAGGATTTGGATTAGGGTTTGACTAGGGTTCGATTTAGGATTTGATTTAGAGTTTAGGATTTGGATTAGGATTTGATTTAGGGTTTGGATTAGGATTTGGATTAGGATTTAGAATTTGGTTAGGATTTGATTTAGGATTTGGATTAGGATTTGATTAGGATTTGGATTAGGATTTAGAGTTTGGTTAGGATTTAGGATTGGATTAGGATTTGGATTAGGATTTAGGATTTGATTAGGATTTGATTTAGGATTTGGATTAGGATTTGGTTAGGGTTTGATTTAAGGTTTGATTTAGAATTTAGGATTTGGATTAGGATTTAGGGTTCATTTAGGGTTTGGTTTAGGATTTAGGATTTGAAATAGGGTTTGATTTAGGGTGTAATTTAAGGTTTGTTTTGGATTTGACTTAGGATTTAGGATTTATTAGGTTTTAAGATTTAATTAGGTTTGGTTTCAAGTTTGAGTGAAATTCAATACGGTTTTAACTAGAATTAAATTAAGGTTGAATTGACATATATTTGAATAATATTTGTGATCATTTTAATATTTCTTTAAGAATTTTATTGTTTGTTTGAAATTTCTTTGAATTGTTTTGAATTTGATTATGTTTGTTTACCATTATTATAGTCTAATTAGAGAATTGTTAGTATTCTATTAGAATTAGGATTTTGTTATCGCAATTTCTATTCTTCCTTCTACAGCTAGGTGCCCGGAGCATTCTCAAGCAAGACTTCACACATTACGACACTGTTCTCAGTCAAAAAGATGAAAAAAGATTAGAACATCTCATATACTATGTGAGCCGATAATTTGTTGCTGTAGAACGAAATTATAATACTACCAAGTAAGAGGCCCTCGGAATGATCTACTCCGTACAGAAATTTCGCCACTATCTACTTGGATATTCATTTGTGTTCCACGTTGATCATGATGCACTTAAGTACATGATAAATAAACCTCAATTAAGTGGACGAATTGCTCGATAGGTGTTACTTCTCCAGGAATTCAACTTTACGATTAACGTTTAACTCGGCAAGAAACATGCCAATGCGGATCACTTATCCCGTTTATCTAATATAGTGGGTAATGAGCCGATAAACGATGCTCTTCTGGACGCACAACTATTCGCTGTGGATGTCATTACACCCGAATATGGTGAATTGATCCAATATCTAATATTTCAAATTTTTTCCATTTCTTATAATGAAAAATTAAAGAAGCGTCTGATTTTAAAAAGTGTGTCGTATACCATGATTGGAGATGCCTTGTACAAATAAGGGCAAGATAGAATTTTACATTGTTGCATCTTTCAAAGTGAAGTTCGTACAATTTTGGAAGGATGTCATTTGAATAATTGTGGTGGATATTTCGTGGGAGCCAGTACTGCTCGCAAGGCTTTAATGGCCGGATATTGGTGGCCCACAATGTTTTCTGATACGCACCAATTTATTCATCGTTGTGATCCTTGTCAACGAATTGGTCGACCCATAGGTACTTCAGCAATGCCGTTAGTACCAATCTTGACATAGGCACCATTTGAGAAATGGGGAATTGATTTTGTTGGACCCATTGCACCAGCTTCGAGACATGGATAAAAGCAGTATATTTTAGTCGCCACGGACTATGTAACCAAATCGGCGGAGGCTATTGCTACCCACAATGATAATACGAGTATGATGGCCACTTTTCTATACGAGAATATTATTACTCGATTTGGATGTCCAAAGGAATTGATTAGCAATCGCGGCACCCATTTCATAAATGCTACCATAGCAGCCTTGACGAATACATACGAAATCAAGCACAGGAAAAAAACACCATATCATCCTCGGGCCAATGAGCAGACAGAAAAGACCAATGGTATTCTATGTAAGATCTTACCCAAAACAATTTCGGGCGCGAAAACGGTGTCGTGTTGTGGTTTGGCTACTATATGAAAATAATGTAATTATGTACTTAATATATAATTTATTAAGTAACATGGTGAGAGCCATGTTATTAGATTTTAGTTGGTTGTAGAATATAATTTGATTATTACTTTGAGATGAGGTTGTTTAAAAAGATTACTATAGAATTTGTATAACTTTAATTTCTTTTTGATAGTAGCTTTTAAGATTGGTTTTGGTTGATAGTAACTTCTAAATATTTAGAGTCACCTTTGTTGGACATTGGTGACATTTGAAAATTTATTTTGGTTCTTTTATTTGGTGTTTAGAGCATACATTATGTAAATCTTATAAGAAAAAAGATTGAAGAAGGATTTTGGTAGCAAAGGGAGGAATTAGGGCACCAATATAGATGAATGGAGATGAAAAATAAAAATCTCCATTCCTATTGGTCAAAAATCATGACCAATGGGCTTTGAGGAGGCTGCCCGAGGCTATATTAGGGATTGGGGTTAGTTTCTCGAGGCATTCGAACTTTGAAGGCTAAGGTCAAAAGGTTTAGGTTTTTGGTTAAGGTTTTGGTGCAAGTTTTGTGTCATTTGGGGTTTTTATGAAGAAGTTATAGGCGCTCAAAGTTAAGATGTTAGTTTTGGACCTACTATCACTCTTTTGGGCATAACGCATGCATACAGATGGAAATTGAGGATCAGCGACCACGACTAGAGAGAGCACTTTAGCGGCTATATTTTTTACATACTGCTTACTGGATTCTAAGTTGGGATGAAGGAGTTATTGGATTTTGAAGTCAACACATGCAATCTAAGGGTAGTAAGTAAACCGATTTACTAGTATTTGTCTCTTGAGCTATATCTTGAGCAATTTGACAAGGCTTTGGCTCAAAATTTCAAGGGATGTGTAATTTTATGTTAATAAACTTTGTGCATAAGTTTTATGACATTTGGAGTTCGGATTTTTGAGATATAAGGAAAATAGTTTTTCGGATGCTTGTAAATTAGGGTTTGGAGTGTCTACTAGGGTTTCTTAGATGCCAGAAGATCGGAAGTGAATTTGTGGTTGGTGTTTTTTGTGGTAAAATTTAAGGGTAAATTCTACCTATCTTATAAATTTGAAACAAATTAAACGGTTAGATCAATAGTTATGATTTTTTAAAGTATGGGCGAAAAAATCCTTCGTAGGAAAAATATGTTTTGAAGGGATTTTGTTATATTTGGAATTTTATACAAAAATAAAGGAATTTTGGAAGCCAAGAAAAGAATCATGTAAAGGTTTAAGGTACACTCTCTACAGCTAGATACCCAATGTATTCCCAGATAGCAAATCATGCCATACGACAATGTCATCACAAAATATGACAAACTCGATCAAAACACAAGTGAACAAAACTAAAAAGAATATGACATGGAGTACAAAATTAAACAATGAAAATTAAAATAGAATAAAATAAGAAGATATAAAATCCAATTGTATTAAGAGAAAGGATCTATAGCCATACTTGACCAAATGCTTCAAAAGGCCTTAGCCAATTCTATTTATACTTTATTCTTTCATCCTAGACTTTCTAAAATATTCTTAGGGAGTGGATTCTACTTAAACAACTGTCTTAAGATCTTTCTAGAAGATTACATAGTAGGCCCTATTTAGATAATTGTCCTAAGCTTTCTTCTAGATGGTTCTATGGTGCGCTCCACCGAAATAACCACCTTAAATTCTTTCTAAAATGTTCTATGGTGGGTCTTATCTAGTCCACTAACCTAACATCAATTTTAGAAAATTCAATGGTTCTAACTATCTATCCATATGTGTCAATCATACATATATTTTATCTATATCTTATTACAGTTAATTCTCTTCTACTAATGCAGAATGTCCTCTTTTTTTTCTTGATGGTATCTCCAAATTGTCTCTTAGTAATAGGTGAGATTTTGTGCAGGTTTTTACATTGCATTGTGAATGGCATAATCTTTCCAAAGAACTTTGTACTGAAATTGTAGACGTCCACTACTATGGAAAAAGTAGTGATGTTCTAAAATATTGTCCACTTCATATTCTTCTTAGTTATCTACTATAACTAGTGGTAGTGGTGGTTGGTGTCAATTCAAAAAGTACTTTTGTTTGGTATGAAATTCCTTCAGTTTTGAAATATAAAAGACTAGATGGACTATATATGTAGCAAATACTAGAGGCTATATGCAACATCAAAAATCAATGCAAAAATATAGAAAGGTTTAAGCCGTCGAGGTGCTAGTTTACAGATTTGAGTTGATGTAGCAAATAATAAGTTGGCATTGGAGAGTAACACTTGATTACCCTCTTAGAAGGTCTTGTAATGCCAATACTTATTTGCATGCTACTTCTATCAATTTTGTGTAATAAGAAGGCGCTACCATGTCTCTTGTAATGTCATTATAAGTCGTATAAATTCTTCTATTGTTGGATTGTTTGTGTCAATTGGATAATGAAAAGTTGCTAGCATAATCAGATGCTGATCAATGTTAATGAAAAATGGTGAATCAACGATACTTGCTTGAATACTTTTATTATAAGAAAACTCTAAGGGTGTCAAGTACTCATTTCAATTATTAAAAAAGAACCACAATAAATACTTGTAGCATATCTTTTAAGATTTGATTTGCATACTAAGTTTGTTCATCTCTTTAAGAATGGAAGGTTGTAAACATGGTAAGTTGTGTGCCTAGTAGATTAAATAAGGCTTGCTAAAAACTTTCTATGAAGCATAGATTTTAATCTAAAATAATGACTCGAGATAATCTATGGTAGTAAAAGATTGTATCAAAGAAGACTCAAGTGAGCATTGAGGCATTAACTTTCAAGCACATTGCAGCCAAGTAAAGTTGCTTCAAGAGTTGATCCACAAAGATGACAACCATAGCATGATTATAAGGTATTTACAGCAAACATATTATGAGATTCATAGTTACTTGCTTTTAAAATGCCGTAGGTAGCAAAATTGGCTATAATAGTCTAAAAAATACTATATTGCATATTTTATTCCATTGATATGACTCACAAGAGCATACAAAGGCTCAAACATCATGATCCAAATTTGTCCAAAATCGTATCTTTAAGACCTGTTCTAGAGTCTTTTCTTGTCCTAGATGTCTAGTTATTGGAATGTCATATCTATCTTGAAGTATGTGCATATAAGGTATAGCATTTTTTGATATATAACTCTGCTTCATGGAATAGAGTAGGCCATCACTAACAATGTAATATTGATACTACACATTACTAACCTTCAGTCAATCACTAATCATCTTGAAATATGCATCCTGATGTGTAGCTTCTTTCCATTCTATCTCTTTAGTTAGATTTGAAATGACACTACTAATAGTAGTAATTTTTGCCTTATCTCTCAATTTCTCCTTCAAGTCTAATCTGTGCAATAAGTTGTCTGGCATAGTATGCTATTGCCTTTTTTTGTACTCAAGTTTGACATCAAAAAGTTGCAACTATTCTTTTCAATGATGATGCCATGATTTTATATTTTCTAGATGCAAATTGTATAGCAAAGGTTGATGGTCAGTCCGAACAACCATTGGCTTCTCTATCAGATAATGTTCTCATATTTATGTGGTGTATATAATTTCTAATTACTCTTGATTATATATTCAGTAATTATGCTCTATTCTTCTAAGCTTGTGTGATTCATATGCCATAAGTTGAAGGTTCCTACCAAATTCTTATTCAAGGACTACTCCAATAGCAAAGTTGGAAGCATCAATGTCAAGCGTATAAGAAAGGTTAGGATTATACAATTGCAATATTGGAGCAGTAATGAGTGCTTCCTTTAGCCTATCAAAGGCACTTTGCTGCTCCAGCTTTCATTCAAATGTGGCACTCTTTTCCAATAGGTTTGTCAATGAGGCAGTAATGTGAGCAAATCACTGAACAAAATAGTGTTAGTATCCAACAACGCCTAAAAATGAGCAAACTTCAAAAGTATTCTTAGAGGTTGGCCAATCCTCCATTGCTTTCACCTTATCTTATTCTATTCGCATAACTTTGGACAACACCACATATTCCAAAAAGATGACTTTTGACTTTTAAAGTTTATATTTTGATTTTTTGTAATAGAAGCAACTATCTTATAATAGAGTAATACTTCTAATAGGTGTTACTCATGCTCTTTAGAAATTTTATTATATATAAAGATATCATTAATGAAAATGACTACATACTTATCTAAAAGGTATTGAAATAATTGATTCATGTGATCCATGAAAGATGTTAGAATATTGGTCACATGAAAAGGTAAAATTAGCCATTCAAAATATTAATAGCATATACAAATTGCTATCTTTTTTACATCCTCTTTTGTAATAGGTGTTTGCCAATAGCAGCTCTAACGATCCAATTTACTAAAGATGGTCATACCTCAAAGTTGATTAAGAAGATCATCCACATGTGAAAGTCGATATGTATTCTTAATAATTTACTTATTAGGCATTGATAATCAATTTAAAGTCAAAGCCTTCCATCCTTCTTGGATATTATGAATACAAAAGCTTTTTGTGGTGATGTGCTCTTTTGAATGAGGCCTTTCTTCAAGAGTTTGTCTAATATTTTTTGCAACTCTTGAAGTTCTTTTAGTACTAGGCAATAAATTACTTGACTTGCTAGTTTGGCTCTAGGTAATATTTCTAATTTGAAAATGGGCATCTTGATCAAGAGGCATGCCACTACATAAGTTGGTTGAAAAGACATCTTAATATTCCTATATGAATTAATCTGCCCATTCTATTACTTTAATTTTCTTTCTTACCACTGATGTAAGATTTGGAACCATCATAAATACCAGTTACTTTTGGTATATTTCTTTCTTTATATAGGTTATTTCTACAAGTAAGTCTTTGATTGCAGATTATCTTTTCTCTTCATTTGATGTAGAAGTATGAAAAAACACCTTAGATCCACCATCTTTAAAAGATTTTATTCTTACTATTCAATCAACTTATTTATTTTTTATCTCTAGCCATGGCATACCAAAGATAATATCATATCTTAGCTTTGGTACCTTAAACCTCTCTGTTAAGTTATAGGTGTCAATGAACTTCAAGGTTTCTTCTTCACCTGTCTCATTAAAAATGTTCTTTTAATTATCTGCAAGCTATATACTTCCTCCTTTCATTGCTTTAGTTTTAATTCCAAGTCAGTTGGCAATTTTAATTAAGGCGTAATATTTTGTAGAGCCTCAATCTACAAGCATTTGACATGGTTGTTCTCTTAGTAGTCTAGTTAGATGCACCAATTGACTCTTTTTATAATTATCCAAGGCCATGCTATTTGTCTCTAAGAGAGAATAGCTATTCCTAGTATTGAAGATTAGTAAAATCTTGTATAGTTGCTACCATATAGAATTAAATCATAGTAAGTTGCTAATAATCAAAAGATAACAAAGGATTAAAAGATGTTACTATGGTGGCAGCTAGGATTTTTAGGTGGCGGTTAGAATAAGAAGAATTTAGAATTTAATTGGATATAAGAAAGAAAGTTGAAAATGATTAAGTTCATCTACAATCGATGTAAATTCTAGCTATAAATAAAAAGTAATGGAAGTAAAAGTCATCTTACTCTATACTTCATTTTGTGTGCAACCTTGTTGATGCTAATTATTGTGGCTCCTAACTTCTCTTTTTTCATTAAGTCATGGATCCAATCACATTCTTTTTTGAGCTTTAGGACTATTTGTCTTGATCTTTTTAATACATCTCTTCTTTAAACATAGCTTCAAGTGAAGGTGAAGACTTGAGAGCAATTGAAAATTTTAGAGGTAAAAATTTCTACCATTGGAAGGTCAAAATGGACCTTTTTTTGGCTTCTTTAGACCTATCAGATATTGTAGATGAAAGTACAGAGCCTCCAAGCATGCATTCTGATACAAAAAAAAATAAAGACTACAAACATTGTGAAAAGAAGGCCTTTGGATTGATTGGATGTAATGTAGATGAAGCCAACTTCTTTGACACCATCTCTTGCAAAGGACTAGTACAAGCATAAAAGATATTTTACAATATCTATAAGTACAAGAACTTATCTAACATCATCTACCTAAAAGAAAAAAAATTTTTCATGTAAGATAGAAGAGGGTGAAGACCTCATAGCACACATCAATAAGATAAAGATACTTACAAATCAACTTGCAATTGTTGAGAAGCTCTTTGAAGAAGCAGATATTGTCATGACTCTACTTATGAATTTGTCGAAATTTTATAACTACCTCATTGTGGCTTTGGAATCCATCAAAAAAAAAGCACTTATAATAGACTATGTGATAGCAAGAATAAAATATGAACTAACCAAGAAGAAAAACAAAAAGTTTATAAGTGAAGATTCAGTATTCTATTCACAATAAGACAAGGGCAACTATTCAAATCAATAAGGTAATATCAAAACTTCCTTCATTTATGGCCAAGTAAGATATTTTTCTCAAAATTACTACAAAGGCAAAAAGATGGAAAAGAAAAATACAAATAGTATACAAGGTGAACTTAGACGACAAGATTATATATTCATGGCAACAAACGGGATCCATACAGCTGCCATATCAAGGTAGATTGTGGATTTAGGTTGTTCCAAATATATGACATTTTATAAGTGTTCATTTGACACTTATGAGGCTATTTCGGCATCAAATGTGATATTGGCAAATAGTGGCACTTGTAAAGCCATTGGAATTTATTCTATTATGGTGGAGGTTGTTGTGAATGGACAAACCAATAGGATTAGATTCAAAAACGTCTTCTATGTTCTTAAGATGAAACAAAACCTATTTTTGGTGAGTAAACTTATAATGACAGGTTTATGGTTGAATTTAAAAAGAATGGATATTTTATAAAAACATTGTGTAGAAACATAGTTGCCAAAGGTTCTAGAGAAGAAAATTTGTACTACTTCAAGTGTAAAAAGGTCAATGAAATAGAGATAGTTGTATTTTCTAAGTTTACATAAAATAAAGACAAGTTGAATATATGACATCGTCGCCTTGATCATTTGAATGTAAAGAGTATGACAAAGCTTAAGTCTATGATAAATGGCTTAGATCTTGGCAAAACAAGTCAAAATGTAATACAACTTGCATGTGAAGGATGCATACAAGGCAAGCAACAAAGAGCCTTATTTCCAAGTAGTTTAGCAACATGTTGTCATATTGTAAATGCTTATAGTATGTAAAAATTAGTTAAAACATATAATATGTTCATAAGTCTTGATGTATATTAAAATGGTTAATAGATTAATTTAAAAAGAGTTGATTTAAAAAACTTTATTTTGATTTTTATCTTTTTTGATTATAGCATTTAAAAAAATTGTAAGACTTAAATGTTTAGTATAAAGCCTTGAGAGAAGATTAGAGCCTAAAGAAGAAAATCTTAACTAATAGGAAGCTTATTGGAAAGGATGAAAGCAAGGAATGAGAAGCTTCATTCCTATTTGTCAAAGGCCATGCCTAATGGACTTTAAGGAGGATGCCCGAGGCCTTATTAGGGATTAGAATTTTTCTTTTGAGGTCATTTGAGCTTTGGAGGCTAAGGTCAGCAAGTTCAGGTTTTTGGATATAATTTGGATGAAGAGTTTGTATGATTTCGAGTTTTTGTGAAGGAGATATACGTGTTCAAAGTTAAGGTATCAAATTTGTATCTACTATCACTCTTTGAAGCATAACATACGTGTACAAAAAGTAATGAAAGATTGGTGACTGGAATTGGAGAAAACACTTTCTTGGCTACACTTTACATGTACTATTTGATAAATTCCGAGTCTAAATAAAGGAGTTATAGGGTATTGAAGATAGCACATGTAATTCAAAGGAAGTAAGTGAGTTATTTTGTTGATAGTAATGGTTGGAGCCATATCTTGAGTTTTTGGACGAATTTTTGGCTCAAAATTTCAGTAAGTGTGCATTATTAGGTTAAAAAGCTATAAATAAAAGTTTCATGGTATTTGAGTACTTATTTTGTGAGATATGAAGAAAATAGCACGTAGGTGTATGTAAGCTAGGGTTTAAAGTTACTATTAGGGTTTTGGTGATATCTCAAGATCCGTAATGAATTTGCAACTGAATTTATTTGTAATAGCTTTTGAAAATATATCAGTACTTCATATAAAATTTAGGGTTATTTGGATGGTCCAATCGTGAGATATGAACTATTGAAGTTTGGAAAACATTTCTCATAAGGATATATAAGGTTTTAAGATATTTTATTATACATTTGGGTGTTTTCTTGATACTTGGGCTTATATATTGATGTAATTTTCCTAAAAGAGAAAATATTATATATATAAACTTAGTACTTTTATATCTTAGACTTGATTGAGCATTTAGTAGCAGCCAGAAGTCCAGCACTTTCTTGAAGCAAAGTCTTTCTACAAAACTGTTAGAGATTATGCATTTTGATATATGTGGACCTATGAAAAACACAAATATTGGAGGAGCAAGGTATTTTCTTATTTTTATTGATGATTTCTCAAGAAAATTTTGGATTTTTATTCTTAAATCAAAGAATGAGTACTTTTGGAAGTTTAATGAATTTAAAGTATTTTTTGAGAAATAAAGTGAATACAAGATTAAGCTATTACATATAAACAATGGAAGTAAGTACATGTCTAAGTAATTTGATGTTTATTTGAAGAATAAAAGAATTACTAGATAAACAACAACTCCATATATTCTACAACAAAACAGTGTTGTTGAATGGGTAAATCAAACCATTGTAGAGATGGCAAGAAGCATGCTGTATGTTCAAAATCTTAGTTAAGAATTTTAAACAGAAGCTATGGTAACTACAATATATACAAAAAATAGGTGTTTAACAAGTATTTTTTTACTAATGACACTACAAGAAGCTTAGAGTGGGAGATAATCTTGCATTTCACATTTAAAGACCTTTGAATGCATTACATATGCAAAGACACCAAATTATAAAAGATCCAAACTTCATGCAAAAGATATAAAGTTTGTTTTTTTAGAATATTGAGAAGGAACAAAGGTATATAGGCTAATATATTTGAACACCAAAAAGATCATCAAAAGTCATGATTTTAAATTTTTAGAGCATAAAAGTCTTTATAAGTACTTGGAGGTATGTCTTAGTGGAGATAATAATATATTTGTAGATATATATCCAATTATAGTAACAAAAGAAGAATATGAAGAAAATAAAGATGATAAAGGTGTGAATGAAGATGAAGAGGCAAATAAGATGAAAAAGAAGGCCTTGCAAATTCTAAAAACTAGCAATGAAGATGTTGAAGATTATGATGATGATGAGTACCAACATTTAAGTAAAAAAAGAGAAGTTTTAAGAGAGAAGAAGCCTAGAAGAGAGCTTGGAGTATAACAAGCTAAATTTTCTTCAAATGAAAGAAGATATCCCTTGAGAAAAAGAAGACCTCATGGCAAATGGTGGAAGAATCACATCTTTCCTCAAGTAAGTGAAGAACATGCAAATGTTGCTTTCTTTGTGTGATGCTATAAAGTCCCAAGATGCAATGAAGTAGGAAAAGGCTATGGAAGAAGAGTATCAATTTCTTATGAACAATAGTACATGAGAATTGGTACTTTTTTCAACAAATCAATCTAGTTTTGGTTGTAAGTAGGGTTTAAGACTAAAAGAGATGCAATGGATATGGTGGTGAGGTATAAAGTAAGATTAGTTACTAAAATATATTCATAAGTTACTAGAATTGACTTTAATAAGAATTATGTATCCATTGCCAAATTCACTACTATTAGGAACATTGTAGCAATTGGAGCAACAATGGATTTTGAAATGCACCAAATGGATATGAAGACGGCTTTTTTTGAATACAAAATTGCAAGAAGATATCTACATAGACAAACCTCAAGGATTTGTATAATAAGGCAAAGAACACCTTGTATGCAAGTTAAAAAAATCCTTGTATAGATTGAAACAATCACCAAGAGTATAATACTAACGTATTGAAATATTTTTTATCAATAAGAGATTTGTAAAGAGTGAAGTTGATTATTCACTATATGTGATATAATCTAAAGAGTTCTTGCTAATTGTAATCCTCTATGCTGATGATTTGATCATCTTGGCTAATAATATGGAATAGATGGATTGAATAAAGGCCATATTAGAAAAAAAAAATATGAGATGAGTGATTTGAAAGAGCTCTACTATTTCTTAGGAGTAAAGTTTGTAAAAGTTCATGGCAACAAGACCATTATAATGAGCTAAATCAAGTATATTAAATAAGTATTGAAACAATTCATCATAGAAGAGTGTAAACTTATTGAAACATCTTTGGAAGTCAATTTGAAGTTGATGAAGCTTTTAGATGAAGAATATATATAAATTAAAGATGAAATACAAAGTATTCCATACAAGGTAACAATAGACTCACTTATATATGCAATGGTAGCCACAATAGGAGATCTTATATTTAGTGTGAGTATTGTGGACCAATCCATGTCTAAAGTAGGACCTTTATATTAGAAAATGGTAAAAAAGATATTGAGGTACTTGAAAGGTACAAAGAACTTCAAATTGTACCTTGATGGTAATATCATTGATTTGTAAGGATATTGTAATGTGGATTGAGTTGGAGATGTAAATGATAGAAGATCCACAATAGAATATGTGTTCTTTATTAGAGTAAGAGTCATTTCATGGAATTGCAAGAGACAACCTACCATTACAAGATCAACCATGGAGGTTGAGTACATGGTAGCAAAACATTTTGTAATGGAAGTATATTGAATAAGACAACTCTTAAAAGACATTGGACTTAGATAATTGGAAGCAGCTCTAATAATGTGTGATAATCAAAGATGTCTCGCATTTGTTAAGAATCCAAAGCACCATTTAAGAATCAAATACATTGATGTTCAACATCATTTCATATAAGAGAAAATTGAAGATAAAGTAATAAGTATGAAGTATTGTGCTAAAAAAGATATGCTTGCTAATGTTTTTACAAAAATATTGGTAAAAGATAAAAACCATAAATTGATAGAGACATTAAGCTTGAAAGTCTTTTTATAATTAACAAAGTAGGAGTGTTGAAGATAAGGAAGATCTTGCATAATTGCCATTATACAAAATTAAATCATAGTAAGTTTCTAATAGTTAAAAGATAACAAAGGATTAAAAGATGTTACCATAGCAGTGACTAAGATTTTTAAGTAGCATTTAGATTAAGAAGAATCTAGGATTTAGTTGGATGTAAGAAAGAAGGATAAAAATGATTAAATTCATTTACAATCAATGTAAACTCTAGCTATAAATAAAGAGTGTTGGAAAAGAGAGTCATTTTATTCTATACTTCATTTTATATTCAATCTTGCTAATGCTAAGTATTGTGGCTCCTAACTTCTCTTTCTTCAATAGACAAGAATAAAGAAGGCTTTACTTTTGCCTCTATATATACTATCTACCTAGGATTAACTTGATGATGTTCTATAAGACCTTAAAAATATATTGAATTTATACAATATGTATCTTAACTTACAAGATAAGTTTTCTATATGGGCGCCACATAATTATCTTATTTTGGAAGCTACCAATATGTGTGGCATGTGGTTAATTTATTGATCAAGTTTTTAATCTATTAATCAACTATAAATACATATAAAGTCAAAGTAGCATCTATAAAACTTCTAAAAAGCTTCTTTAGAAGATATTATGAAATTAATATACTTTCACCTACTTCTACTTATTTATATTATTTAGGTAATAATTACAATAAATATTTGTCCATGATATTACTCTCTTTTTTAGGGATGAATTCTATAAAGAATGGTGATTACATGTCAAAAATATCTAAGATGTAGCAAATTGCATTTATTACATACTTTAATTTTTTTTATTTTTTAAGATAATTGATAGGTCTTTTCAACCATCAATAATGTTCTATTCCAAAGTTAAAAGACCACCTTCTTATTTAATCATTGTTGAAACTTTTGTAACTTCTTTCAAGCAAAATATTTGTAATACGATCAAGAATCATTTCTACCTCCAATAAAATCACCAAACATTGAGACTCTCTTTTTAAGTTATGATATCAAATGCATTATATCATGTCATCTATTTAAAGAAGAATATGTCACTCTTGAAGGTCTTCATCCCAATTACATTGTCTTAAAGGCTTTAATAATGGCAATGTCTTGTCTAATAAATCAACAAATGATGGCTCTTCAGTTGAATCTACTAGTTGTTAATTTCCTATCTCGTTAATACCGCAAAAATTAAAAATAAAGATTAAAGGTAGAATATAATCTTTTTTAAACTGTGTTTCTTTTATAGTAAAAGTTTGCTATCTTTCATCTTGGTTTTGATGGATATTATTGATAAAAATCTTTGATCTTCATTATTGTATTTATAAGATTTTTTTCTAGCTTTTATGTATATTTTTTAATATTGTATTGGTACCAATAAATAAGATATTCAAACTTAAGTTGATACTACCTCAAGTCTAAAGCTTCTTCTACCATGAATTCTTGATTATTATCTACTTCTATAAGAAGTGATGGTATCTGTTTTGAATTGTTGTTAAATCCATTGGAGCATGTTCTTGTTAAGATTCAAATTAAACATAATTCAATGGGCTTAGCAATAATTCAAAACACTGCTGACATGAAATGCTTAAAGTTCTTATGATCCATATATATAGTGATTTGATTACAAGCACCTTCTAAATAATGGTGTCATTCTTAAAATGAATCTATAATTATAAAAACTTCTTTATTGTAGATCTTGTAGTTGATCTTGGATACTAAAAATTTTATAGAATAAAAAGCTAATAGGTGAAGTTTATCATCTATTCCTATTTGTGATAATACAACATCCAAAGCAAAGTTTACTAGATTCATTTCCATAAAAAATAGCTTAAAAAAGTCAACTTAATATAAGATTGATACAAAAATAAAGGTTTCTTTGAAAGCTTCAAATGTTGCTTCTCTTTCTTGATTCCATTGAAGTTAGTCTTTATAAATTAGACATGTAAGTAGAGCTGCAACTTGAAAGAAGTCCTTGATAAAGATTAAATCATACTTGACAAATTCTAAAAAATATTGGACATCTTTTATTATTTTTAAGATCTTCTAATTTATAATAATTTGAATTTTTTTAGGATCTATCATAAGTCCATCATTTGAAATAATATATCCCAAGAAGTCAACTTGAATAGTATAAAATATACACTTTTCTATCTTGGCATAGAATCTCACATCTCTTAATTTTTGTAATATACAACAAATATGAAGTTCATATTTTTTTATATTTTTAGAATAGATTAAGATGTCCTCTAGATAACAAACAATAAAATCATCTAAAAATTCTCAAAAGAAAACATTCATTAGATGTTAAAAAGCTACAAGTATATTTATAAATCCAAAAGATATAATATTATATTTAAAATATCTATATTTGAATCAAAATATAATCTTTTATTTATATTTTTTATTATACGTACCAGATTATATGTCTCTTATAGATCTATTTTTATATAGATCTTAACTTAATTCAATTGATAAAGAAGTCTAGATATCAAAGGCAATGGATACTTATTCTTGATGGTGATCTTATTGAGTCTTCAATAATTGATACATATTTGCAATGATCTATCTTTTAAACTTTACAAATAAAATTGGAGTTCTTATCAGAAATTTAGAATGGCATATGAAGTTTTTGGTTATATTTTCTTTAATATATTCTTTGAATTCAACTAATTCATTTTGTGATAAATTATAGATTGGTCCAACAAGCAATTGAGTTCCTTCTTGAAAGTCAATTAAGCAATCATAGGAACAATGATTTAATAGAGCATTTCTATTCTTCCTCTCAAATATATCTTTCAAATCTTGATATTAGCTAAGAATACTATTTGAATTTTTTGACCATTAGAAACAAGTGTGGCATAAATGACATAAGATTATCTTTTTTTTGTAGTATACAAAAAAACTCTTGTACCTAAAAATATACATTTTATTGTATTAGATTTGTGACTTTTTATTTGATTAATTATACTCTTGATTATATTTTTAAAAAATTAAGACTAAAATAAATTAAATTTTATTAAAAAATTATATTTTTTTAACAATAATAAATCTAAATTGATTGGATTAGAAGGAGATTTAATGATATTAAATACCACAAAGCTACTATTATTATTAGTTGTTATTAAAGGAAATATTACATGAATAATATTTGTAGAGGAGAATGGACAACCATCTATAACTTTTACATGAAAAAAAATTATTTTCTTTAATAAAGGTATGTTATTTTCAAAAAAATTCTTCATCTAAAAAATAAGTTGAGATTCTTGAATCTAGCAAAGCAAAGGCTTTATAGTATTTAGATCCTAAAGTAACATCTATTGTAAAATAAGAAAAAGATTTTAAGGAGAGGATAGGACCTTTATTAAGTATTGAGCAAGGTTATAGCTACATGGTATTGGAATAGAAAGAATTTGTCTTAAGCAAGCATTAGGCTTTTGATTGTTATTAATTTCTGAATCAAGTTTCAAGATAGAAAAGCACCAAGTTTATATACCAAAATTTTCCTATAGGAGAAATTACATCAATACATAAGTCTTAAGTACCAAAAAACATTCAAAATGTGATAAAAAAATATTATAAAACCTTATATATGAAATCATCTTAGACTTCAATAAATCATATCTCACAATTAGTTTGACCAAATAAACTAAAACTTTACATGAAGTATTGATGTACTTTCAACAACTACCATAACAAATTTCAACTACAAATTCATTAGAAAACTTGAGATATTGCCGAAACCCTAATAGTAGCTTCAAATCCTTGTTTACATATACTTGTGTGCAATTTTCATTATATCTCACAAATAAGTATTCAAATACCATAAAATTTTGATATATAACTTCTTAATCTAATAATATATATTTTTAGAAATTTTGAGCCAAAATTCATTTGGAAATTCAAGATATGGTTTCAATCATTACTATCAACAAAACAACTCATTTACTGCCTTTAAATTATATGTGCTCATTTCAATGCTCTATAATTCCTTCATACAAACTCCAAATATAAAAATTCTTTTACAAAAGACATAGGTCTTAAAATCACCCTTGTAGTTGCATCTTTTGATCTCCAAAGGCTATTGTTAAATGCCTTGTATCTTCAATAGAATAATAGTATATCTTCAAAATATATCTTAACTTTAAATGGCTATAACTTCATTATTCGAAATCCAAATCTTTTAAAATTTGTATATAAATTGTAGTCCAAATCCTAAAACTTATAAGCTTTGCTTTTAATTTTTAAATTCTTCTTTTGAAGTTGCCAAAATCCTTATTATGGTCCCAAATAACTTTCTAAGAGCCTATTCGACATGGCTTTTGACTAATAGAGCTGAAGCTCTTTACCTTTTGCCTTCATCCATCTATACCTTACATTCACCCCTTCAAATAAGTTTCTTAGAGGTTTGAATTATAATCTTTGAGCTCCAATCTTCTCTTTAAATTTTATACTAAATATCTAAATCTTATATAATTTAAATATTATAATCAAAATACATAAATTTTAAAATAATTTTTTTATATCGACTGTCTTTAAATTAATTTACTAACCACTTTAATGGACATCAATACTAATAAATATATTATATTATTTAGTTAATTTTTACATACTATAAATAATTATAATATGACAATGGTTTTTATTATAGCTAAACAAACTTGTTTTTTTGATATATTGTCTTCTTTTACAGTTGTACATCTCATTTTATATTTATATTATTTCTTTGGATAATATTAAATAATATTCTTTGATTTTCCACAACATAAACACAATCTTTTTTGATGATAATAAGTTTTTTTCTCTCAATGAGAGGTTTTAAATATACCACATCAATTTGCATATCCTTTCCTTCCAAAGGTATGTGTTAAAAAGACGTTGATGTTGCCATTGAATTATAATAACAATGAAGCCTATTTATATGATTCTCAGACCAAAATTTAAAAATTTGATAGTCATAATTTAGAGCAAAATCAATTACTTGACTCAATATTTGAAGATCATATAAACTAAGCATCAATTTTTTTATGTCATATTTTAATTCATAAAGAAATTTATTAATGAGTGCAATATTATTTTACTTGGTATTAATTACAAGTTGTGAAAATTTTGAAGCATACAATATTACAAATTGATTTTTTTATTACAAAATATGGATCTTGTTTGTTGCAATACAAATTGCATCATGTTTTCTATACACATATCAAAATTCTGCCAAAAATACTTCCAAATTATCTAATATTGGATTATGATATTCAAAAAAAGTTGAAAACTATGATAATGCTGAACTAGAAAGTAGTGTTTTAATAAACATAACTTGTGATCTTAGAATTAGATATCTTTGGAATTGAAGTTCGACTGCCAATTGTACTTAATTGATGAATTCTAAATGCTTTAATCTTATACCATCAAACTTCTTAAGTAAGGCAATTCTTAATTTTTGAATGCTTGAATGATGTTATATTATAGGAGAAGGATGTGATTTGATATAGATGTTGAAGCAACTCCAATCATCTTTATATCTATACTTTCTTACATTCTCATTCTTCTTTAAAGTGGTAAATTAAGTTGATGCATCGGAAGCATTAACTCCCTCAATTATTCTTATATTTGTACCATTGCATTCTTTATTTTAAAGAGCTCTACCATAATAATACCTAAAAAAAGATATGTTCAATATCACTCAAAATAAGTAAAAGAAAAATTTGAGAATAAAGAAATCAATATTAATTTAGAAGAGGTAATTTACAACTTCTAATATGCTTATGTCTTATTAAGAAAAATGAAGATAAAGTTCTAATATTATAAGTATATTCTTATCAATTTATCAAGCCTAAGAATTCAATTTAAATAAATAAATAAATAAATCTTTTTCAAAGAAATATAACAAAATAGAAATAAAGAAATATATATATTAGAAAAAAACTAAAATAGCTATTCCCAAAAGATAAAAAAACTATAAACTTCTTGAAACTAGATTAGAAGCAAGAAAAGAATTAATAAGAGTAAAAAGGGACTTATGTCATGGACATACACATGTAAATCAATAATTACCTATATGATTAGATAAAATTAGATAAAAATAATTTAATTCCATGCTATCTGCTATAGAAGCTTCCTAAAAGCTTCATAGATATTGATTTGACTTTATAGGTGTCTATAATTGATTTTTTAGGTTACAAATGTCGTCAATAAATTAGCCATGTGCCATACATGTTGGTAGCTTAAAGAACAAGCTAACTATGTAGTACGTTGTCGTGATGTAATACGACTAATAGGTAAAAGAGTATGGAAATTATTATAATGTAGGAGGTCTTAGTTCAAAGTATTAGAACAAATTATCTTAGAAATATAGTTAATAGTCAAAAGAGTAGTAAAACTAAAAAGTACAAATACTGCTTTTTTAGAAAGGTGACTTCTACTTACTTTGTAGGACCATAAATATGGCAAAACAAAGTAGATTAGAAAAATAAAAGATATAGGCATCTTTAGAAAGAAGTTAAAAGTAAATTCTAGCAAAATTTATTTAAAATAACTAGATATTGATACCCAAAGAGGGCCAATTATGAATGAGGGTCGAAATCAGACCTTGAGGCACAAAATCGAATCTCAACGATGATTCCAAGATTCTTTTATAGATCAGAGAGTGGCATTTCATAGCAAACTGAATAAGGTTTCTATGAGCATTAGTTTTGGGCAATTTGAAATTTTTATGACTTTGTAAGAGCTTTTCAAAGTTAAGATTGTTTTTAGATGACTTAGATTTTGTGAAATAAAATAGAGTTGATGTTTCTAGTGATTTCAATAGTTTTGTAACAGATCTACGGATAAAATTTTATAAAAAAATTTACTAGAGATGATTTAAAATGAATTGATAATAACATTTGATAAATTACTAGGTGGAATGATCTAATAGATAGATTATCTATGCATGCTCATATTGCAAGGAGTCAATATGAAGCGTTAATAGAAGAAAAATAAAAGAGAGATGAAAATAATAAACGGCCCTCAAAAAGAACTACAAGGGAAGAAAAAGCACGATAATAAAAGAATCCTATACATGAAGAGACAACAAAGAACATTTCCACAAAAGGAAGAAAAATTGAAAAAAAAAAAAAAAAACAAAACAAAACAAATGCTCCTGCTAATAAATTACAATCAGATATTGAAGCTGCTACAAATTTTAAGAAGGAAGTGGAGGAGCGGATTTTAAGTGGAAATGTTGAATTCATAATTGGTGAAATTCTAAGAATTAAAAAACGTGAGTTTTTTGAAGTTATTATTAATACAATAAAGAGAAAACGACAATCTATAGGAGACTATATGACATCAAATGCACAAGGAACAAGAACAATGGAAAGCAATGAAGATGAAAAAGATGAAATACAAAATTTTGGAGATGCCTTGCAAGTAAGATTTTTAGAAAAAGAAGATGTCATTCAAGCTTCTAGCCATTATTTTAGAAGTCATTAGACAAGGGTTACTACGGAAACTTTGATAAAATTGAGAAATTTAGAAGAACCAATTGTAGCATTGATTGATCACGGTTTTGAAATCAATCTAATGTCAAAAGAATTATATAACAAGAAAAAATAGCCTATTGATATTGAACATGGGTAGATGATAAGAGTAGTAAATAATTTAAAAAGATATTTGTATGTAGCATGTCCAAATATCAAGGTGACAATAGGAGATATCATTCATAAATAAAATTTCTTTATCTAAGACATGTCTACATATCCTATTATATTGGGACAACTATATATTATTTCCACACAAATGGAAACAAAAGTAATGGATGACAGTTTAGCCTATGTAAGAATAAGAAGCCAAGATGGGATCAAAGTAGTTCAATTTTTAACTGTTTGCATTAATCATGAGAGAAATTGTGATAAGTTGAGAGTAAAGTCATTATCAAATGAGAAATTTGAAGACCTTGAGGATTTTTATTGGACACCATTGTAAGGCAAGATTGCAGTGGATTAGAGAAAAAAAGCTTTTGCT